>NC_139147.1:24044490-24562381 GCF_964270905.1 Leucopleurus acutus
TAAAAGAGAATTCTAAGAGAGGAATTGGTGACAATGTGTTCAAGACAACTCTTCCAAGGAGTTTCACTTAGAAAGTGGAGAAAATATCAATAAATGGTCTGGTAATTTATGGGGTAGAAATTTCAGCTCATTTATATTCTAAAGAAATACTGGAGAGAGGAAGATTACTTCTGCAAAATCCTTGGTTAGGTGATCTATGTTTGGATCTAGTGCACAGTGGAAGTACTTGCCTTGGTGAGGAACAAGGATAGCTCATCCATGATAAATAGTGGAAAACAGAATATGTGTAGATGCAAAAAATTATTATGAGCATTATGTGAATGTAAATGGGTAACACAGGTAAGGGTGTCTAACACACTGTAAACCTTTAAGATATTACTTATTAATGACCACACTGATACTATGAGTACTACTACTACTACTACTAGTTCTGTTAGGGGACAACTGCTGAGGAATGGGAGGTAGACTGAACCAAACCAAAAAAATTAAAAGTGACTTTCATGGTGAATTTTATTCTTAGTGACTTTCATTATTTCTTTATGCAATTTTAATTATTTTATATAGCAGGAAATTTTACATCTTTTGGATTAAATCTAGTGAAACAGGCATTTACAAGCAAAATAATTAACCTGTTAAAATATACAATAATTCCAATTCATAACTGAATGTTGTCAGCACACACAAAAAAAAGAATTTTAAAAATTTGACTGAAAAAAACATTTATAGAACAATTTAACATTGTGAATAAGATCAAATGGGCTTCTGTTTATTGCATAACAAAATTTTATAAGGTAGCAAACATTTTAAAGAACTTTATTAACTTTTTCAACTGCAAGCAGTACAGTTAAAAATGTAACTCATGTTTTGACTTGTTTGACATTTATTCAATATTGAGACTTAAGAGAGTGAGTGCTAAATAATTAGGTTGAACCATTTGAAATTGATGATATTCAACCATTCTGACCTTCTGAAATGACAATTTCTTGTAGTTCAATCTAATAATATAGTATAAAGAGAATAATTTCTACTTTTAATGAGTATTAGTTCCTTAGGATGTGTTTCCAAGCAGAATTCCATTTAAAAAGAGAGATCATTAAAGATTATTTGTCAAAACATTAGATGTGTACATGCCTCTGTTTTCTCAAAAACAGTAAGATTCTGGTCAATAAGAAGGGTTTTGAAATATTTCAAGTTTTCAGCATCTCAGAAAAACAATATATTTTTAATTTAAAGGAGATTATATTTATCCAGTGATTACTACATACAAGGTTGCATTCTAGATTATTTTTAGACATTGTCTAATGTTTAAGCAGTCGTGGAAGCAAATATTTCTATACTCCAAGTTGCAAAGATAAAATACGCTCAGAAAGTTTGTGTTGCTTGTCCTAGGTTATATTGATGATTGGGTAGCAGAACCTGAACTAGAAGTCAGTCTACCTTGATTCCAAAGCTTGTGTAATAATGTTCCAGAGTGAATAACTATGTCCTTGATGGGTCAGATGTCTCTAAGCAATTTTTCCTTTGACTCTATGTTACTATTTGGGAAAAGGGTAGGGTTGAAAGTGTTAAAATGAGGAAGAGTTAGGGCAAATATTGCTTTAGTTATTATTAATAACTTGCATGATCACCCTCTGATTTTAACACTGGGTTTCAGCTTCAGGATTAGGGGCACTATAGATTCTTCTTAGCTGGAAAATGAATAGATATTATCTGCAACATGAATTGAGAAATTCCTCATCTATTTTTGCTGATAATTTTACCAGCTATTGTGTTAATTACACCCTCAAACCCTAACTTTCAAAAATGAAAACAGAAACAGAGGAAGTGGAGCTAAACTAGTTTTATCACCTATGAGAATTTGGGAAAAAAATTGGTTTTACAGAGTCATAGCTGGACTTGAATATTCAAATATAAAGTGGAAGATTTGGAGAGAGCACAGGCACACTCAACAGTAGACAGCTAAGGTAACCATAAGATCAAGGGATAGCAAAGATGGGAATTAAGGTAATGTTACAAAGTTAGAAGGTTAGAGAAAATAAGATAGTGGACTGGTATCAGTCTTGATAGAAAATCGTAAATGAGATAAACATCCATTTCTGAGTGTTTGGATCCATTCTTATAGAGATACATTTAATGGAATTTCTAGAACTTTGAAAACAAAGGACTTTGTGGTGATTAAATCAGATGAATAAATGTGTCTGTGAAATTTAAATTGGATTTTATATCATATATTTGGCACCTCTATATATTCATGTGTATAAATAACAGTAATATGGAATGGTCAAGTTTAATACTAGACTTTCAGTCATATTTTGACATCAAATATTTTGTAAAATAAAATTCTATTTGTCTCTATATGAAAGAAATAAGTATATACTTCCAAACATAAAATCATTTATAGTTCTGGCGTATTAATATTACGATTATATTGACTTGGGAAAAAAAATCAACATTCCTTGACTTTGATAACAGATGGCCAGTTAACACTGACAAAAAAAATACCTAAAAATCTAGAAAGACTTTATTCTCCAACTCTGAAACACTAAAATTAACAGTATACAATTATGTTGTAATTGCAACAAGTTTTATTAATAACATCAAAGTTCTATTAGAACATACTATATGTTAAGTTATAAGATACAGTTAATATTCTTATTTTGTATGAGAGGAAGCTGAAATCAGAAAGCTAAAACAATCTGCCACACCTCAAACTGGGTGTAATAATTGTGTCAGGCTGTGAAGTTTGTGTTCTTTCCAATATAAACTACCATTTCCGTTGAATCTCATACATACTCAAGGCACAAATTACTAAAGAAGCTAAGTCTGGGAGATTAAAAAAATAATAATACAAGTTAGGTAAAATAAAACTGACTTAAGATAGGTATGTATTTTTATCAGAATAAAGTATTAATGTATGTGTATACATATATAAAAATATAAATAAAGGAAGTTTTCATGAACCAGATAGCTTCCATGATAAAGCAAGTATTCTACAGTTGTAAGTAGAATTTCTGGAGAATTCTAGAAAATGGGTACAGAATAAGCTAAGGATCATACAAATATATGAACTTAAATGTTATATTCCTGGAATAGTGATAATTACTGATGCTGAAGACATTTATTGTTAGAGTCTGGATCTAATCTCCTAGGTTTATTAAACACATGTAACCTCTTAATATTTAATTCCCTCTTTCCCCAAAAGCAACATACACCTAACAAAATCACACGCATACAATTATATATTTATCTACTTTTTAAATATTTATATGACTATACCTTACATAGCATTGTAGGTCTGTACGTATATATATAATTGTTAGAGGAACTGCAGTGTAGTTTTAGGACAACAACAAATGCAATACCAGCTTTAAAGAGAAAATCATTTAAATATCCAAACAGCCTATGTTTGTTAAGGTCTTCTGACTTTTAAAGGTCAGAAGCCCAGAATCTGCATTTTAATGATATTTTTCTAAAGGATTGTTATCATTTCCTGTTGATATAATTTTATCAGAATTTCTGCTTGCTAATCATTTTGTTCTGTTCATATAACCAGGAATTCCATGTATTCTCATTTTTTCCATCATTTGAAATGGTGTCTCCTGAACCACTTCCTTGATTTGGTGCCCACATTCCTTCTCAGGGATCTTAGGATATCAATGACGAAATTCCCTCCAAATCATTTTTTTTTCTTTCCTTCCACTCTCAGTTTGCCTGCAAACATGTTACCTATACTTATTCTTTGATAATCTTCCAATAAGCATGCTTCTTCCCTGCAGATCATGTTCTTGGCTGTATTCCCCAAGTCATATTTCTCAGAATATTGTCATTTTTGGCTTCCTCTTCCTCAGGCTAATTCATTAATCACTGAGGGTTATGTCTACCTCTTCCAACATTCTACACAACCAGGTCCTCTAAGGCTTCTAATGACATCTTAAACATAAAGACATTTCCTTTACCACTATTTTGCTTAACTTCTCTTGTTTGATGAAGTGGAAAAAGCATAGGTCCTTGAATGATTCATACAGGTATTTCAATCCAAATTTTGTTTCTAACTGTGTTATTTTAAATGTAATTTTCCCACGTATACACAGAATTTAGATAAAGTAATTTGCAAGGCTGCTGTTTGACTGAAAAAATTATGAAAAATCACCCAAAATACCAAACACAATTGGACGTGCAATAATTTATAGGTTGCATTCCAGCTACCAAATTATGTTTTATTTATTAGATTATAAATTACATGGGAGTAACTTGTTTTAATCTCTATATTTTAATACATCCCCAGTAACATTTATAGTAGTAATGAATAAATGTGACTTAATGTATGAACTTATTTTCCTTTAATCTTGGTGAAACTAAACACCATCTAAAAAAATCTAGAGGTTCTGTTTTTCAAATTTTCTATACATATTCTTCTTAGAATAGTCAGCCATTCCTATGATTTCAGAAATCACCTGTATGCAGATTGTCCCTAAATCTTCATTTCTGGCTTTGAAATCTTGAGTTCAAGTCTTACATGTATAGTTCATTGATAATCAACTTGTACATCAAACTGGAAATAAGCTCTTTTCATAATTTTCCAAGATACTTAAGAAAAGTGTTGTGGTATAAAAATTATCAGCAATTATTATCCTCCTGTTCACTGGCAGTGTATCACCATTTATTAAATGATGCTCCCATCTTCTCAGGCACCATTTGCCCAGAAATACATAATCTGTGACTAAGTTCAGACAATTAAATTGCAAATTGCATCTCTCATAAATATATATGATTCTTATATTAATTTTTTGGCCAACATTCTAGCTTCTGCTCTTGTTTTCTCTTACATCAGAATGTTGGAAAAGAATATTGATTACCCATTTTCTTTCATTGTTATTGTTGTAATATACTTCTGGTTTTCTTTTCCTTACTTTCATTGTGGTAAGAACACTTAATAGATGATCTATCACCTTAGCAAATTTTTAAACGTATAATACAATACATTACTGTTGACTATAGGTACAATGTGGTAGAGCAGATCTCTAGAACTTATTCATTCTACAAAACTGGAACTTCAGGCACATTGATTAGTAACTCCCCATTTCCCCCTCCCCACACACTTTGGAAATCATCATTCTATTCTTTGATTCAATGGCTATTTTAGATACCTTATATAAGTGGAATTATAAAGTACTTGTCTTTCTGTAACTAGCTTATTTCACTTAGCATATTGTCCACAAAATTCAGCCATGTTGTTGCATATTACCAGAATTTCCTTCTTTTTTAAGGTTGACTAGTATTTCATTGTATTTATATACCACATTTTCTTTATCTTTCCATCTGTCGATGGATGTTTAGGTTGTTTCCACATCTTGGCTATTGGGAATAGTACTACAATGAACATGGAAGTGCTAAAAGCCACAGTGGTATTTTTTACAGAAACGGAAAAAACAATTCTAGGAATTATAAGGAACCACAAATAGGCAAATCAATCCTGAGAAAGGAGAACAAAGCTGGAGGTATCACACTTTCTGATTTCAAAATCTACTACAAAGCTACAGCAATCAATCTAGCATGGTGCTGGCATAAATACAGACATACAGTACAGACCACTGGAACAGAATGGAGAACCCAGAAATAAATCCACTCATACACAGTCAATTGATTTTTGAAAGGGAGTCAAGAATACACCATAGGGAAAGAACAGTCAAATGTTGTTGGGAAAACTGGATATTCACATGCTAAAGAATGAAACTGGACCCTTAACTTACACAATACACAAAATCAACTTTAAATGGATTAAAGGCTTAAATGTCATACTTGAAACTGAAAAGCTCCTAGCAGAAAACATAGAGGAAAAGCTTCAGGACATTTGTCTTTTCATGATTTCATATATATGACAGCAAAAGCACAGGCATCAACAACAACAACAACAACAAAAATGAACAAGCGGGAATACATCAAAACAAAAAGTTTCAGCACAGCAAAGAAAACAATCAACAGAGTGAGAAGACAATGTACAGAATGGGAGAAAATATTTGCAAGACATATATTTGATAAATGGTTAATCTCAAAAGGATGGGGGGAGGGAGAGATTGGGAGTTAGGGATTAACATGTTCACTCTGCTATATTCAAAATAGGTAACCAACAAGGACCTACTGTACAGCACAGGGAACTCTGCTCAATATTCTGTAATAACCTAAATGGGAAAAGAATTTGAAAAAGAATAGATACATGGATATGTATAACTGAATCACTCTGCTGTACACCTGAAACTAACACAACATTGTTAATCATTGTTAATAAATTCTAGTCCCAGAACTATTTGAGAAGAGTAAGGCAATGAGAAATTTTTAGTTCTTTTTTTTTCCCTTTCTTTATTCAGAGCTAAAGCTGAGATAGACAATTTTCTCAGCCTTTATCCCTGTGAGATATATATTTTCTAATAAACAGTACCTCAGGATTGTCTCCTGTGTCCAAGTTCTAAGTCATAAAGGAATGTGTATGCCCTAGGAGCTGGGCTTTGGTATTGCCAAATTATGTCTCTAAACCCATACAGGCTCTAACTTTTTATCTTTTGAGTATTTTTCTCACTTTCTTGCCACCTCTGGTATGTGTGTTCATGTACATTCATACACATACTGTTATCTCTTTATAGTTGATCCTAAAGCATATATTTTCTAAGTATTCTCTTTCCTATACTAAATTTTCAGATATCTATTTTTTAATCATGAAATATTTAGGGCAATTCTTCCTATTCTTATGCTATAATATATCTTTTTCAGTTTATTATCTATTTTTTTTGGAACAATGAGTGTATAGTCACACAAAGTCAATTATTTTCCCATTAGACACTTGTTTAGACACTTGTTTACTGCTAGCTTCTCCCTCTCAGATTTAATGCTAGAAGACAGAATCTTATTCACAATAGTCAGTTCAAATTCACATGGTTGAAATTCATCTAGCACATCTCTAGTGTATGAAGAGATATGCAAATACCCATATAAGCTTGAACAATAAATACTAATATCTCCAGAATATGCTGACCTCAAGTCTTTACATTCAGTATTTACTCATGCTTTGCCTAACTCACCTTACTTTCTAGCAGTGGATTGCTGTCTTGAAATAGATTTTAAAATGACTTTTATTCCACTGTGGGGAGAGCAAATGATTTTTGACTGGCACATAACCTTTGTACTTGAACTAAGTTTGGGTTTTGTACAGGGAGGTAGATTTTTACTACAGTTAGCAGGATATAGTATTTTAACTCTAAACCTTTATTTTAGAAGCTTATCTGTGTGACCATGTTTAAACATTTTCCAGTTGATCTTGCAATCCCATTATGATGTCAATGAGCATCATCACAAGCACTTACGCCATGTTTTTCAGTCATTGGAGAACTGTGCCTCCACTCCACACACACACCTTTTACATTCCCCTTGGCCCTTCCTGCTTAGCTGAGCCCTACAGATTAAAAAATCTGGTAAGGTGGTACTATAAGATTAATTCATTGGAGAATTATTTCTCCTATTATTCTCTTACTTCTCATAGGCAATAAATTTACTGAGCCAAAAAGAGATTAAAAAGTTAAATTTTAGCCTTAAATTATGCCCTGCAAGTCACAGAGCAGTAAAATATACTTAAAGCCGTGAAGTCACTAAGGGAGTCATCAAAATTTGATGTTGCTAAGAGCAACTAGGACATTTAAAGAGGAGAATTAAGGGTAGTATACCTAATATGAATAAAAATTAAGATCACAGTAAAAGAGAGAAAAATGTTGCAAAGAAAGGATGAAGACATTTTGTGGGTCTGACCTCTTCTTAGTTAATTATTTGGGGATAGGTCTGTTTTTACATTTTATGAATATAAATAATGCTTTCTACACTTTTCATTCTACTCCTTTTGTTCAGGCCTCCAACCTGTATCCAAAAATGCAGCAGACTGTAGTTGAAAAAGTATATATTTTGGACTCAGGCATATCTAGGGTTACACGTTAATGCCTCAGCTAACGTACTGACTGCATAGTCTTGGGCAGTTTTGTTAATCACACTAAATCTGTTTATCATGTTTTATTATTGTTCTGAAATGTAGTATATATATATATATATATATATATATATATATATATATATATATATATATATATATATATATACCTAACATAGAGAAGGTGTCATATACAGGTACAAGAATCAATACGAACATTTATATTCTTCATTTCTTCTGAAGCTATGCATTGTAGCTAAATTACCCATGAACTTCTCCTATTATATGTGTGGATCAAAGGCATTGGATAATAATTAGATATACTCCCTACATCTTCAATTGGAAGTCTGATTCATCCACACACCCTATTAGAAATAACCTTAAGTATTTATGAACTAATTAGATATTATCACATAAAGATAATACCACCTTAAATTCAATAATCCATTTAAAAATATAGATAGCATTTTTCTTTGCTATAAAAACGTTATTTGGGTCTCTGAACAGACACTATAAATACAATTTTGAAACTGAAAAAAATTTAACAACTTTGGTTAAATTTGGTTTTAAGAAGAGAGTTACTAATGTCATTGTAAATAATGAGCACTTTAAACATCTATGTGAGGCATTTAGGGATTTAAGGATTGCTCACTAATTTAAAAACAGCAATTAGCATAACACAAAATTTCCCATAAGAATTGGAACTGGTCCAAGTTGGCCCCAGGGATCTCAGCCACAAGAAGTCATGACTTCCACTCTAGTACACCACAATTAATAGGACAGTTTCCAGTTTCAGCAATATTCTCTTCTTTCTATAAAACATTACACATTTCTACAAAATATAGATTTTATTTTGCATTCCATTGCTTCTCCTACTAGATAGTTTTCCAGGGTACCAGTGTAATCCTGACTCTGCCATTTACAACTGAATGATCTGAGGCAAAATTAACTTAAATTCTGTGTGCTTCAATTTTCTCACTGCTATAGTTGAGACAATAATAGTACCTTCCACATGGAGATGTTGGGAGGATTAAATGAGTTATTGTGTATAAAGTTTTTATAACACTAAATTAAGTACAATAAAAATGGAAGGTGGATAGCAGAGAGAACTTGGGGTAGCCTACACTATTAAAATCCTAGTAAAAGGATTAGTATTTAAGAACTAGAATGTCTTCATCACTGGACTTCTTTGACAGCTACTCAAAGTAAGAAATGTATTTTAGGGCTTCCCTGGTGGCGCAGTGGTTGAGAGTCCGCCTGCCGATGCAGGGGACATGGGTTTGTTCCCCGGTCCGGGAGGGTCCCACATGCTGCGGAGTGGCTGGGCCCATGAGCCATGGCCGCTGAGCCTGCGCTTCCAGAGCCTGTGCTCCGTGATGGGAGAGGCCCCAATAGTGAGAGGCCCGTGTACCGCAAAAAAAAAAAAGAAATGTATTTTACATCACAATCCTAGGAAACCATGTGTGTACATGTATACACACAAAATGCCAAAACAATATTTTTTATTCTATTAATGTTTTTAATTATTCTATTCTATTCTGCTTTATTCTGTTGTGTTGAAAAATAAATTCCTGGTCATCCTCCACTAGATTAATTTTATAACCCACAAAAGTGTTTCAAGGTCTAGATTAAAAACAATAGTCTATTGGTCCTTAAATATATTAACTGCTTCCAGGGCACTTTCTCTTTTGTTCTTTACCCTCCTCTCCCTTACTTCCCTCTTCCTCTCTCTTATCTCCATGTTGCAGGGTGTGTGCTATCTGAGAAACGACTGGGACACACATACTTTCAGCTTTCAGGGTCACACAGGAGTGACACTTCTCCACCACCTTCAAAGAAAAAGCCTGATGGTTCTGGTGTGAACCAAGAAGTCAACTGGCTGTTTCTAACCCAATCCCTGGTGAAAAAGGTGCCCCTCTCTGGTTACTAAAATCACATAGGGAAATTAGATACTGAACACACATAAACAATGGCTGCAACAAGTCTATCCCTTGAAAGTCCAGATCTCACACACATGCTTGAGGTATATAGACAACTATCTTCAGTTACCTAGCAGCAAAGAATGTCTCATCCAAAGCAACTGTCCCGTATACCTATTATGTAAATGAAGTTGTAGCTATTATGACTATAGTTATATGTACTATCCTATCTTATTCCAGAATCTGAACCTGAAGTATATGTAACATTTAAATGCCCAGATGTTTCTTTTTAAAAACCTGTAACCTTTGAGCTATCTGATCATTTAAAATGACTCCATAAACAAATGAATGAATATAACAAAACAGAAACAGACTCACAGATGTGGAGAACAAATTAGTAGTTACCAGTGGGGAGAGGGAAATGGGAAGGGGCAAGATAGGGGTAGGGGATGAGAGGTACAAACCACTATGAATAAAATAAATAAACTACAAAGAGATAGTATACAGCAGAGGTAAATATAGCCATTATTTTATAATATCTTTAAATGAAGTGTAATTTATAAAAATATTGAATCACTATGTTGTGGACCTGAAACTAATATAATATTGTACATTGGTTATACTTCAGTAAAAATAAAAAATAGGGCTTTCCTGGTGGCGCAGTGGTTGAGAGTCCACCTGCCGATGCAGGGGACGCGGGTTCGTGCCCCGGTCCGGGAAGATCCCACATGCCGCGGAGCGGCTGGGCCCGTGAGCCGTGGCCGCTGAGCCTGAGCGTCTGGAGCCTGTGCTCCGCAACGGGAGAGGCCACAACAGTGAGAGGCCCGCGTACCGCAAAAAAATAAAAAATTTAAAAATTTAAAAAAATAAAAAATAAATATGATTTCACATACAAAATATAATAGTGAATGGAAAAATAAGTCTTCTACAATAAACATTCTAATTTAGTAGAGGCTACAAGTTGAAGGAATACACAGTGATCATTGGTATAGGTCCTATACCTCATACCACTAGACAAGAACAATAAAGTAAATTCATTATTGACATACTCAAGTCTGAAAATCTGCAGTCTGCTCATTCATTGCCAATGTGGCTATAAAGGCCTGTGGAGGGAATAGCCACACATCCCCATCCAGCTTGATGCCAGAGCTCTGACTTCCTTAAAATTTTAGACTACTACCCAAAGATTTAACTGGGGGCAGGGAACCATCTTATATATGTCCAGCAGCAGAAATCTTTTAAACCATGAAATTTTAATGTGAAGCCCACTCTCGAACTCTCTTGTAGCCATAGATGTATACAGCTTCAGTCTGTGTTGTCAGTTCTCAGTATTTGACTCTGACTAATGAGAAACAGCAGGCAAAACTAGTCACCTCTGTTCCCTGCCTGCCATCTGATAAATTGTGCTAACAGGTGAGAGTACTATTGATATTACCTTTGCAGAGCATAGCAGCCATTGGAGTTTTAGGGGAGGAGATAAAGAATTCGGCTCCCTGATATTTTATGTTTGTTTTGTTGTTGTTGTTTTAATTTCCCATTGGATGTCAAGCTAACTGCTGACATTTCTGACTTTCATTTTCTGGCCTGCCGTAACTACAGCGTGAGGCAAAGTCACTTTTGGCAGTTTCTAATTATGGACACTTAGCAGTGTTGGATCTCTGGCAGAAAGGAGAAAGGATCTCTTTTCTCACAACAGTATGTATGTATCCGTTCTTCCTTCAGACCGGTCAGCTTAAATCGAAAATTCTCTCTTTAGCAGCACTGACATTTATCTCTTTTAGCACCTTACTGAGGAGTGAACATAAGTCATTGCCACACACCAATAGCTTGATATTTTTTTGGAGAGTCCTATTTTTTTCTAAAATGTCCCATGTTCTTCCAGAGCCTTGACTGTGAATTCTAAGCAACAAAAGTCTGTATTTTAACCAACCGGTTAGCTTCAATATAATAAGGTTATTTCTCACAAGCTTAGGGTTGCTAGGTAAAATACAGGATGCCCAGTTAAACTTGAATTTCAGATAAACAAAAAATAATTTTTAGTATGCGTGTGTTCCATGAAATATCTGGACATAAACTAAAAAATGATTGTATATCAGAAATTTAAATTTAACTGGGCGTTGCTCGTGTTGCTTGCTACATAAGCACAAAATGGAGGATCCTCTCTCCCCTTACAGGATTTATTATCTGTAATCCCTAATATTGTGTACTAGTTATTGATGCATTATACACAGTCTGTACATATTCTAATAGAGTCCAAGGAGAGAATGCAAAGACTTCCCAGAATTTTAAGGACTGGAATTGGGCATTTGATAGACTTGGTGAACTTAATCCATGAATCCATCATTTGTCTCTGCTTCACTCTAAATGTTGGCATTATTCTTTCAATTTTTCCCATATGATAGAACGGGAACAAGATGGATATAACAGAATTCATTACAAGTTCCTGCCTACACTGAATTTGGGGTCTAATATTTCTTTTTTGTGTACTTATGTTAATTCAATACCCCCTCACACAAATCATTCAACATAATGGCCCTAATATCCTGGGCATCTTTTATCACATCATTGTATTTTATTCTTTCACAACAATTATTTCTTCCTGAAATTTTTTTATGCAGTTATTTGTCCATATGTCAATGGTCTGTCTTTCTGATTAGAGTTTAGACATAAAGTCTAGACATAAAGTAGACATAACAGCAAGAACTCTTTACTCAGAGTATGAAATTTGCCCACATGTATAAACAGTACAAACTTTTTTCTCTCACAGATTATCTACCACTTACATGTTTTCTACACAAGTCAACCTCTAGCTTGATTTATTTTAGGTTACAAACTGATCTGTTTGTTTCTTCAGAAACTATGCTGTTTTCACACAACATTGCATCATACAAAAACTGGGTAGTCTGGTATTCACTGACATTCTCAGAAATTCAAAGGACATCTGATGTCCAATATATTCCTACACTCAAGTACTAAATTTACTAATATCATCATATTTGTAAGTTATTTATAAATATTTCTAACAATTTTGAAAAATCTAAAAAGGATTCCTGTTATGGGAATACCACCTTCATTATATGTTGCTTCTAATTACTAGCACTTTTCTCTAAAAAGATTTAGGTGAATAAGGAAGTTGAAAACAACCAGAATATGTCACTCCAAAGTATGCCTCTCTGACATGAAAATTATTTTGAGCTGAAGGCAATTAAGAAGCAGCAAACAGGGCTTGCCTGGTGGCGCAGTGGTTGACAGTCCGCCTGCCGATGCAGGGGACGCAGGTTCGTGCCCCAGTCCGGGAAGATCCCACATGCCGCGGAGCGGCTGGGCCCGTGAGCCATGGCCGCTGAGCCTGCGCGTCCGGAGCCTGTGCTCCGCAACGGGAGAGGCCACAGCAGTGAGAGGCCCGCGTACCGCAAAAAAAAAAAAAAAAAAGAAGCAGCAAACACATAAAAAGGCTCCCTCTTTTTCTGCCTAAAGGCAGGATATAATATCTCCTTTTACTGGAGACAAGCTCTTTCCAAGTCTAGAAAGGAGAGCAGAGGAATCTGCAAACCTTACTCCATTAGCTTACTCCCATACATTTACCTTCCCACAGTTTGCTGCCCGTGGAATCCTAACACTGCTTCCTCCCCTTGTCCTACCATTGGTCTATAAATTTATTCCTTTGTTGAAAATTCAATTTAAGCCTAGTTCTAAGCAGCTACTTTGAGTTACTCTGCCTTTAGGTTTCTCCCATGTGGTATGTGCTACACACATTAATAAACTGTTTTCCTCTTGTTAATCTGTCTTTTTGTCAAAGAGTTCCAGTTCAAAACCTAAGACAGGTAGAGGTAAAGTTCTGCCTCTCCTACACAGATTAGGGAGGTAATTTCCACAACCTACAATAGGTTATTTATTTGTATGTGATTTTTAGATACAGACTATGTTTATAACCATAATTCTTACATTCTCAACCTAATAATTTTCATTTGTATGCATACTGTAATCCAAACTAAATATAGGTAAAACCAAGGCCATTTTGCTCTTAGCAAACTCTAGTCATGTATTAAGTTGACCTTAGAAATCACAAAGACTAGGTGCTTCATCATTTCCGGGTGACTTTTCATCTTCTCTTTTAAGACATGACCAAATCCTTCTAACTCTTTTTTCGTATATTTTCTTATGTATTACACTTTCTTTTAATCATCCCACGACAAAGCTCTTAATGGTGCCATAGCCTCTTTACAAGGTTTCCTAACTAACAGTCTATTTAATGTATATTAAATAAGAAGTAATAGTCAGCTAAGGCAAGTGTCCTTTTGATCCCATTATTCAGCTTCTTATAGTACTATCATGTTGCCAAATAGCCACTTATATCAAATGAAAATTACTGACCATGTCTTTTAAAATATTACACCAATTAACACAGAGAGACCCGGAAACACACAGATATACTTTACTGGGATGAGCTCATTCCATTTCATCTATGTTCTACTACAGTCCCAAGTATCATTTTATGGCTCAGTGTGTGAACTGTTAGCCTCAGTAAAATATACAAATGGATTTTTCTTTTTTTTTTGAGGTGGATACAATACGGGCATTAATATCAGAACCATATTAAAATCCTGGTTTCACCACTTATTAACTACCTAGTGACATGTTAGGCTTTTAAACTTTTTGTTTCTTATTTACTGTCTATATTTAAAAATATAGATAATAATACCTATCTCAAGTGTAGAAAGCTAATAATTAATGTGATATATTTTCCCCTAAAATCAGTTCGAGAGAAAAAATTCAGAGAAAAAGCAGCTCATAGAACATGCATGGTATTAAGAAGACAACAAAATAAAAAATATACCAAAGTAAACAAAGGACAAGATATGTCAATTCTGAAAGTAATGTAATTGAGCTTAATACCTCTATTGTTACAAATAGAATTTTCATGTTGGGTTACAAAGAAAGAAACAACAAAACAAACCAAAACCACAAAGAAAAAATTTTAAAAAGTAATACTCCCACAATGGTGTATTTTCTAAAGACTGAACTACAAAACTAAAACAAAGTGAGCCAAATATCTTGACAGTAAAATACTTCTCAGACTAATGAACAACAACAACATCAAATAACTAGAGATTAATATGTTTACAACAAAATGTAGAAATCAAGAAAAGTATTATTAAATAAGCAAAGTTATTAAAAAAGACTAGCTAAACAGTCATGGACTTTAACACAAATGGAAAAATAGCATAAATATATGTTTTAAAATATCATATGAGGGTTTCCCTGGTGGCGCAGTGGTTGAGAGTCTGCCTGCCAATGCAGGGAACACGGATTCGTGCCCCGGTCTGGGAAAATCCCACATGCCTCGGAGCGGCTGGGCCCGTGAGCCATGGCTGCTGAGCCTGCGCGTCCGGAGCCTGTGCTCCACAACGGGAGAGGCCACAACAGTGAGAGGCCCGCGTATTGCAAAAAAAAAAAAAAATCATATGAACACAACAAAAATGCATTGGAACAGCTGTTTCAAAAATCCCTTTAACCTTGAGCAGTCAAATGGGCAAAAATAAATGACATGAAAAAAATGCAATATGATTAATGCCATAAAATTACTAAATAATTAGAACTATAAATCATACAGAAAACATATGTCACTTTTAAGTGTCTATGAGATAGTTCCAACATAGGAATCATTGGTAAGGAATTAAAACACACACATGCGGGATCATTAGCTGTGGGGATCCCGCATGCCGCAACTAAAGATCCCACATGCCGCAGTGGAGATCCAGCACACAGCAACTAAGACCTGGCACAGACAAATAAATAAATAAATATTAAAACACACACACACACACTCAAACACACATACACACCTTTAAAAATAGTCATCAAAAGAGAAATTTTACAGGTACCATTTTCTAATGGTATTTCAAAATTGCAGAAATAAAAAAGAAAAATCCTTGGGGAATTCCCTGGTGGTCCAGTGGTTAGGACTACACATTTCCACTGCAGGGGGCACAGTCGGGGAACTAAGATCCTGCATGCAGCCAAAAAGAAAAAAAGAAAGAAAGAAAGAAAAAAATCTTTAACGAAGTCCTCACTCTACTGAGTTACTTCATGATCATATAAAGCCAAATCATAGGTTTACAATTTTTTTTAGAATTTAAAGGGAATTTGGCCAAGAAAACTGGAACCCAAATGAAATAGTACTGAGTTAAATCAAATTTATCAATTAGCAGATGATTATCAAAAAGCTTCTAGAATAAATAAAGGTAAAGGGAGAAGTGATAATGAAGAGAAATGTAGCACTGATGATTAAACTCAATAATTATTTTTTTTAGAAAAAATATAAACAAGAAAGATAACAGTTAAACTACTCTAATAAGGAGAAAAAACATACAGGGAGAGGGAGAGAAAGAACAGTTTCATGAAGTTGAAAATGTAAAAATAAACAATGGACCAAATAAAAGAGACTTAATTTTCAGATGATCAATACCATGTAAAAAAATTACATAAAATTCTGCAGTGTAGTATGAGTATATCGTTATTTTAGATTTCATTTACAAAAGTGTTTGACTACAGTTTACTATAACTTTTGAGGACGAATAACATCAATTAAGGGTTGCCAACCCAGTTAACCCTTGTCCCTCTGAAATTAAGACCTATTAATGTTACAATGATAAAACAATATTAAAACTATGTGATATTAACACAATAGAATTAAAGTTTATTAGATTATATACATGTCCAGAAGTGTTCAAATGTATGCAAAAAAGAGATATATAACATATTGATATAAAACATTTGAAATCATCAGATAAAAATTATCCAATATTTTATCCATAAAAATTATTAAATATTTTATAAAACATATTGTAGCTTATTTCATAATGCAGCAAAACTAAATGCAGATGGTTAATGGAGTTAAATGTGAAAAAAGGAAAATCTGTTATAAAAAAACTCTATGCATTTCAAGATATTTTTTAAAACTGAGACTAACTACTATAGTTAAAGCACTCTTTTATAATGTTGGCAGTAATATTCTTTCCACAAGACAATTAGACATTGTAGAAAAATCCCTGGATTTGCTCACATACTTTGAGCTGTATCTCCAGTTCTGGGAATTCATTAAAGATCAGAGATTGAAACAAATGTGTATCCTCATTTATGGGACAGGCACATCCATATTAGAAAATGCTACACAGCCATTGTTAATTTCACTACCAATCAGTCAATGACAGGAAAAATGTCCATGGCATACATTCAATCTAGCATCATGCTTGTGCCATGTACTTTTCTAGCTTTTAGAGCTGTAGAGATAGAAACTCAAACAGATAAAAAATATCTAGCTCTTTTAGAGTATACATTTTAGTGATACAGCACTAAGAAAAAAATCACTGTGGGAAACAGGAAATTATACACTCCATATTCTTAATATGAAGACAGAAGATTATAAAATCCATATTTTTTTGCTTTTGGTGATATAAAAATGGAATTGTTTCTTCAGGTTAAGGATCTTGAATCATGAATTAGCAGTCATTCCAGAGAAATGGTTAGGGAGGAAGGAAGTGTTGACTACAGACAAGTCAGGAGGGAAGTCTCAATTATTTCCAGATAAAGACAAAGGCTTGAGATATTCTTTTTTTTTTTTTGATATTCTTAAAATGTTTTAAGATATTAAAATATAAATATTAACCCAAATAGATTGAAAGCATGTTTGGCCAGAATTATACCTATTCTGGTCCTGGTTATTGTTAATATTCCTTAGGTGTTTTGTCTAAAATTAGTCCCCTTTGTATGATCTGAATTTAAAATCGCTAAACAGATTTCTTGCCATGGGGGAAAAAAAAATCAATCTTTGCAATTTCCCTTTGTTCCTTTCTCTATGTGTAAACCCTATTCATTGACCATGTCCTTTTCTGAAAAGTTTCCAGAACAGATCCACAGTGTTCTTAACAAATTTATCTTTCCTGTCATATTTCCCAAACTGCAAATACTCAGGATTCATTACATGGGTTTTTTCCGGGCTCTATCTTAAAGACCTGCACTGTAGCATATTTTAAAAATATTGATTTCAAGCTCATCAGCTCAGTGATGAGCATATCATCTCATTATGTGGGTTAAATAGGTTAAAAGTGCTTAATTACCTATGGAGTAGGTGTAAATACAAACACATTTGTTTCTACTTTCTCTCCCCATTGGAAATAAACTTGATAAAACTGGAAAAAAAAAAACCTCTAAATTTAAAGAGATAAGGAATAAAAATATAACAAAAATTCTTTTAAATGACCTCCATTTTACCAACTCACTGCATAAACCAGTGTTTTCCCGTTCTGTTAAACACACGTGCTGAAGTCTCTGGCTTGCTGAATGCTTTTGGCTCACATAACTCTGTCTTGCACACTCCTGTTCCCTCTGTTTCGGAAGGACGCGTACCAAGTATCAGATGTGCTTATACCTAAATCTGTTTGTACCAGTTGCTTTTGTTTTTGTTTTTGTTTTTTTCACTTACATAACTTATCTAAATATCACTTAAACTCATGAAAATAGGAGTGTGAAAACAGAGTTGTTTCTATAAAAACTAAGTTGTATGCCTTGAAAACAAGTTTGTAAAGGTGAGTTGCTTGAAATATGCTTTCAAAGTAAGTGTGGGCTGGACAACCATAAAATCTGGGGAAGATATTACAGATGTCTAAAAGGATTCTGCACACAAATTGCTTACAAGTGGTTGTAATTGCTTGACGTGCTTTAAAGAGATGGAAATAGAAAATTGCAGAGGATGAGTTATGAGTATACTTTATGTAAAAAGAAAAAAAAGAAGTAAAAGGAAAAGAAAAGTGCATAGGACCATCTATTAGCTGACTTACAAGCAAAGCTCTTGGCCTCAAATGATAAAATTTTAAAATAAATTCACATTTATACTTTCAAAGTTAAAATAAAACATATAAATTATAGACCACCTTTAATTATTTTGAGGTTTTCTCACACGGTAAATTATTTGAGTAAAAGGACTTCTTCTATATTGTGTATGTGTTAATCACCAAAGGTGACTTGCTTACCTTTGTTTTGATGAAAAGTGCCTCAGCATAACCCCATCCTCATTTGATGCCCTGTGACTCTCATCTCTGCCTATGCCATAGACACAGCTAATTGGAACAACGGTGGTAACTTAATCAAAGGAAGTCGCTGGGTAGAGGCAAAAGACTGCTGACCTGTTCTAAAAGCATGGAATGGAAAAATCAGATTCCTTTTTGGTGTATTTAGATTTCAAATGATGAAGACCTAGCTATTAATAGTGGGTTTGGGTATCAAAGTTTCCTTGAAGTATATATTCAGGGTCAAAATTCTTTGAAATTGTGTGTAAACTGAACTTATGAGGAAAGAGGAATCATGCATAGGCATTCAAGGGGAAGGAATCTGTGATATTCAGAGAAAAGCAGAAATGCCATGAAACATGATATATTTTATTGCCTTTAAAATGCAATACTTTAGTGCCTGTAACAGTACTTTTCCCCCTGCTTTTTTTTTTTTTTTTTTTTTTTTTTGCGGTACGCGGGCCTCTCACAGTCGTGGGCGGGCCCAGCCGCTCCGCGGCATGTGGGATCTTCCCGGACCGGGGCACGAACCCGTGTCCCCTGCATCGGCAGGCGGACTCTCAACCACTGCGCCACCAGGGAAGCCCCTCCCCCCGCTTTTTGAATAAGGGGCTCTGTGTTTACATTTTGCACTGGGCCTTGCAAAATATTTGCCCTATCCTAACAACTAATGGGAGCTTCTGTTTATTGAAGACTTGACATGTTCTTTGGCAAGTGCTTTTAATGAAATGGCTCAGTGTACTTCTTGAATTAGCCCAGTTAATTTTACCATTTTACAAATAAAGAAATTGAAAATTGGCATGATAAAATTTCCCAAGAATATGGGCTTCCCTGGTGGCGCAGTGGTTGAGAGTCCGCCTGCTGATGCAGGGAACACGGGTTCGTGCCCCGGTCCGGGAAGATCCCACATGCCGCGGAGCGGCTGAGCCCGTGAGCCATGGCCACTGAGCCTGCGCGTCCGGAGCCTGTGCTCCGCAACGGGAGAGGCCACGGCAGTGAGAGGCCCGCGTACCGAAAAAAAAAAAAAAAAAATTTCCCAAGAGTAAACTTACTTTTAAATAATAGCCAAAGAAACTTGAAATAAATCTAGGCCTATCTGATTCAAATGTCCATGATTTAAGTCATGATGTAGAAAGATGACCTTCTTTAACCCTTGTCCTTTCTCACTATTCATATACTCCCCTTTACAGAGATAAAGTAATGAATCTCTGTTTTTTGTAAGTAAAACTGCTTGACAAGTATCAGAAGTCTGCAATACTGTAAAGAGATTCCAAATTCAAGGAAGAGTATCTTTTGGCATTCTTTTCCTTAACATTAGTAAAGTTATTAGCCCAGAAAATTATTAATTTCATATATACATATATATGTATATGTATATATGATATAAGATATGTACAAGGGAGTATTCATCAGTGAAGTTTTTTCTGTATTTAACTTATTAAGAAGGTGAATTTGTTGAAATTAACATTGGGTCTCTATCTTTTAAAAAAAATTGAAGTGTTTACTTGAATCAGGTAGTTGTAAGAAAGGCACTCAAATTATGTATGCATTTATACTTATGCAATTTTAATAATCAGTGAATTTATCTACAGACCAAGTATATGCTCCTTGCAATTTAGAGATAAAAAAATTTATTATGGGTGTAGTCATGTAAAGTGACATAATTATTATCAATGGTTATCTTTTTTTTAAATCATGACAATGTATACCACAGTTTTGCCTCCAGTGAGGCAAATCCTCACATTTGTGTGATATATGAACTATTAATATGTATAAAATTAATTTGAATCACTGGTTATATAAGCTAAAAGTAGTTAAATATTGGCAGTTTCATATGATTCAACTTTATATATAGTGCATATTAAAAAATATATATATGTATATAAAAATTCATTAAATTCTACCACACTGTTAAACAGAAAGGGCATGCCATCCTGTGAAATTTTCAACATCTTAATATCTACTTATCCTCTTTTTATGATAGCAGCTCTTAAGTAAAAGTTCTATCTCTTGCTCTGTTTTTTGTGTCCTATTTGTTGTTATTTCTCAGTCTTGAAATCTGGCATAAGAATAGCAATATATTGTTTTGCAACCCTATTTTATGTCAATTCCTTAGCAACATTTCTCTTGTCATTTCCTTAACAACATTTATTAAAAGAGAACATTCACAAGTAAATATAGGAGGAAGTAACTACCACTCAATTTTGAATTTCTATTTGAACTTTGCAAAGACCAAGATATATCAATATATAAGCACAAGTGCATGCACACACATACACACATTTCTTTTCTTTTTTTTTTTTTTTTGGTTTTATTTCATTTACATAACGTCAAGTATTTTAAGACTCTCTGAATAAGAGCTAAGCTATGAATAAAAGCAGGAACTTATGTTCCAGAAAACCATAATTTTACTGCAAGTGATTGCTAAGATATGCAAATGATTTTCAACCATTATCTTATCAGATGCTTAACTCAGAAATTCCTATTCCTCACTAGGGATTTTTTCAAGTTTTTGATTGCTATTTTCAGATGTCTATTGAGCTATGATGAAAGTAAAATCTTCTTCTTATGAGTCCATTACTATTATAAATGTATTTCATCTTTATCTCATATAAGTCATATCAAATAAGTTTCTCTATTTGGACAGTAACAAGTGAGAAACAGATGGCCCCAAGTACCAAGAAATAAAGAAGGAATTCAAGCAGGAAACAACATATAAATATTGACAGCAAAATGGAAAACATAACCAAACTTTTTATAAGAATGGGTCTGCCTCAATGCTAAAAGCAGGTTATTTTTTTAAGGGTATTTTCAGATATTGATGTTCAATCAATGTGCCTTCCTGAACATCACATTTAGTCAGATACTTGTTATTTATATTGATAGAGTTAGAGGGAAAATGCTATGCTTATACATTGAATCTAGTCTTGCTTGTATGGTTTTTTAAAACAGGAAATTTTAAAAATCCAATTCTGAAGGAAAAATTCCCTACAGGAGTTTGCCAACAGTGAAAATAGTGCTTCATACAAGATTAATTCCTGGAGCACCAGTAGAGAAAATCCAAGTCTGATGAAATGGCTTCAAGAAATAGATAAAGATGGAATTATTTCAATAGAAAAAAAACCAAAAATGTATATTCCAATGAATGAAATTATAATATACTATCCCCATAATGTGCAAACAGGTTTTCACAATTCTGAATACTGGTATTTAAACAGATGTTGAGTTGATCTCTATCATGTGTCATCATCTGAGCCAAGTCTTAAGAAACATGCACCACTGACTTTTTATGTCTATATGAAAAATGATTTCATATTTTAACTGTTGGTTTTCCATAATATAATAACAATGTCAATGCACTTGAAAAATTACTCACAATGATTATTTATTATTATGGAGATAAATGTATTGGATATTATCTCATTGCTCTCTGTTTTGTTTTTTAGCAAAATTTTATTTTTCATTATTGCTAACAGCAAACAAATATCTTCTTAAAACTGACTAGTATGTTTAATGTCTAGGTGTCTTTTGCAGAGTACAGTATTAAAGTTTAGCCTTTTCTGCCTCAGTTTCACCTTATGTAAAATGATGATAATAATGAATACAATGGTGATGATTATGAAAATAATAGTACATCCCATTAGTTTTCTTAAGAATTAAGAGCAATGATATAGTCAATAAGTTAGCACATTACATATAATAAGCACTAAATAAATAGTGGCCTATCTGAAAATATATTCATATATGCTGAAAAACTTTGGAAGAATACATGAAGGGGACACTTGTTGGAGTAGTTTATCACTGGAAAAGGTTACAAAACAAGAGGAATGGATTCATGACTCTAACACATAGTTTACCATGTGGTTTTAGAAAAGTTTTTAAAATCTCCATGCCTCTTTCTTCATTTGAGAAATTGATGATAAAACTTTACCTGTGGAGTTGTAAAAAGCCAAAGAGCTTATGTATGTGAAAGCCTTTTATTATGAAATGTTATATGATTCCAACTTTTCACATACTTACTAATTTAATTAGTGTTTATTTAGAACATCAGTAAGCACCTATTGGACCCAATGCTGGTGCTGGGACACAAAAAGAAATAAGACAGATATTCTCCTTAACTTGGTAGTATTCAAATTTTATCAGTATAAACCATTATTGTAGTACCAAATTTACTTCTTTTGAGTATCAGCTCCCCATTATTTGAGAATTCAAATTCTGTTTAAAGATTGAGTAAACTACTTTAAAAAATGATATGTATCATTTGAGCTTAGATGTTCATACTACCCAACTTTGAATATTATTGAATGAAAAAGTATATTTTAGATGGAAAGTCTATTCAATTCATGAAGTATAAAGAAAAGGAAATTCTCTTTATTCTTCAAAAACTAAATTGATGTATGCAGCTTTTATTTATTCAACTTGACTACCTCAGTTATTCTTATTACTAAAATAATACCACCAGTGTGAAAAAATTTAAATAACCAGATGTGGTCTTTGATCAACAAGGTAGAGACTGTTAATACTATTGTTATTTTTTTTTTAACAAATAGAGTTTCTATAAGAAGTTTTAATGAAGGGACTACTTACATATGTGTATGGAAATTAAAGGATGTTGAGGTACCTAGACACTATCAAAGGCAGGAAATCATTATCAAACCCAGACCCAAACATTCACCAGGACTTGCACGGGAACTATGGATGATGTGCTTTGGGCAGAGTAGGACACTACCATGACTGAGACATTGAACCAGCACTGGAACGTATGGAAAAAGGAAGACAACTGGGTTTTTCCCTGAGTCTCCCATTTGCTGAGCCCAACCAGGAGCAAGTGAGAGAATGAGACCATATTTTACCCTAGAGCACAAAGAAAGTAAAAGGAGGGAGGTATATTGATGAGTATGGAGGCAAATGAAGAATAAACTACACATGAGTGATGTCACTTCAATTACACTAAGATTTAGGTGTTTGCTTCCATTGTCTATTAACTAATAGCCTTTGGTTTAGCTAATATTTGAATATGAGCTCATAAAAGCAAAGCAATTTAGAATGGATTAGATGAGCTAATAATACCTCCTCTAACAGTCTCTGTATTTAAGAGATTATTTAGGAAAGCCAGTTTTTCCCTTGACACTATTGGCCTATTAAAAATTAAAATTAAAAAATCATACCATATACATTTTAGTGTCATCTTCATAATAAGGATATGTGTATAACATCATATGTCCTTAAAATTTGTAATGCAGGAGGTGATGTCAGCAAGCAGGCAGGCCAGAAGATCCCAAGACTCCTCTCCCCAAGAAAACAATGAAGAAGCAACTACAAATAGAAGAAAATAGTTCTGGGAAAGCTTTGAACTACAATGAAGATGCAGCAGAAACTCCATGGAGCCTAGAAACCAATGACTGGCACATAGAAAAGCATAGGAAACATCTTACCTCTGCTGTGCCACCCCATCTCCAGTCTGGAGCCACTAGGTGCTAAGAGGGATTCCCTCAGAGGGCTTTCACTCCACTGAGAAAAGAACAGGAGGACTTCAGTCATCCTCATCACCACCGGGGACATCTGCAGCCTTTGCTACTGAGGGCTCCACAGCCGTCACTGCGGCTAATTCCAGCTGACAAGCTGCCTGGAGTCCCTGTGCCTGTGTCTCCTCCCCAGGGCTGGAGCTGTGGCATGGAGACTTGCCCCTGTGCGCTCAAGTTGCGCATGTGCCTTGTTTTCCATGATGAGACGCCACATTGGCTCGCCATCTAGTGGTCCAGAACTGCCACTGCACTGTGCCCGACCCAAGGAGTCCTAAGGTGTAGCTTTAATTTGCCATGCCTGGGGCCATGCTGCCAGTACACTTAATCCAGTCTTCGTGGTTCTAAATCCAGCTTTGATCTGCCATCACCCAAGCCACACTGCTGTACTGTGCCTTGCTGCTGAGTCCTGAGTTAGGGTTTTGACCCACCATCACCAGGGCTGTGCTGCCACTGCTCTGTGTCCTGACCCTGGGTCCTGAGTCAAAAACACAACAGGTAATTTTTGGTGGGAATGTTGAGAAAGGGAATCCTTGTGCACTGTTAGTTTGAATGCACATTGGTACAATCATTATGGAAAACACTATGGAAGTTCCTCAGAAAATTATAAATAGAACTACCATATGATCCAGCAATTCCAATTCTGGGTATATATTGGAAGAAAATGAAATCAGTATCTCAAAGAGATATCTGCACTCCTATGTTCATTGTAATATCATTCATAATAGCCAAGATATGGAAACAACCTAAGTGTCCATTAATGGATGAATGGATAAAGAAAATGTGTTTATATATATATATATATATATATATATATACATATATATACACATATATATATAATTTGTTGTGATTGTTCTGGTATTTTAATTTTTGTACTGAATCCATTTTTCTAAAAAAATTAAATATTTTTAATATATCTCAGAAAATTGGCGAAAATTAAGTTGAACATATTGCATTGTATAATATTTAGATAAGAATGTTTCAAAATTATAGATATTTTGTTCCCTCTCAATATAGCACATCACTCCTATTAAGGAGTCTCAATTATGACAAACATTTACACACACCTGAAATTTTATGTACAGTAACTACAAAAGTAAAAACTAAGGGGAGTCTGTCATCACTTTGATAGTTGAAACCATTTTAAATATTAGGAGGAATTCAGTTTGTATCAAACACACACACACACACACACACACACACATAATGGGATATTATTCAGGAATAAAACAGAAGGACATTCTGCTACTTGTGACAACATGTATGAAACTGGAAGACATTTTGCTACTTGAAATAAATCAGAAAGAGAAAGACAAGATGGTTTAGTATCAATTATCTGTGGCACCTACAAGAAATAAAAAGCCAGTCTTACAAAAAGTAAAATTGTGGCATCCTGGAATGCGGGGGGGGGGGGTGGTAGGTGAAACGGGGAAGTATATTTCAAAGGGTACATGATTTCAGTTACAAATTGAACAGGTTCTGAGGAGCTAATGCAGAACATGGTAACTGTAGTTAATAATACACTATTGCATACTTGAAATTTTGAGAGTAGATTTAAATGTTCTCACCACACATACAGAAGAGTTAAGTATGTGAGGTAACAGATGTGTTAATTAACTTGATTGTAGTAATCATTTCATGTTGTATATGTATATTAAATCCTCACATTGCACACTTTAAATATATATGATTTTATTATGTATTATTCCACAATAAAGCTAGAAAAAAACTGTAAGTCATGTGGAAACTAATTTATAAAGGCTAAGTTTTGTTTCTTGCACTGTTATTAGAAATTGCTTACCATAATGTTTGAAATATTTCTAAACCAGACTAGATTACACTGAGTAAGAAACCTTGTATTATTTTTTTTACCTACATAGTTATATTTATGTAAAAGAAAAATATCATATATCAGATACACGTGCCTGTGAGTAAATAAGTTCCATATATATTCATCTTATTTGGCAGTTTGCATTTTGTCTTTATTATAGTTTTAGGTCAAGAATGATCTCCTGGGCTTCCCTGGTGGCACAGTGGTTGAGAGTCCGCCTGCTGATGCAGGGGACATGGGTTCGTGCCCTGGTCCGGGAAGATCCCACATGCCGCGGAGCGGCTAGGCCCATGAGCCACGGCCGCTGAGCCTGCGCGTCCGGAGCCTATGCTCCGCAACGGGAGAGGCCACAACAGTGAGAGGCCCGCATATCGCAAAAAAAGAAAGAGCCTGTGGTCACAGCAGGGAATCACTGAGTTAGTGTTACGTAGAGTTGGAATAATTGTATTATGGGTAACAACAAGGTGAAAATTGAAATTGTGGAAGTGGATTGCTGAATGAGTCAAAAAGGTCACTGAACATAAAATAATCGTAAAGCTAAGAATTTGGTTGTTTTCAGGATTGTTTGTGTGGGTGTTTACATCCAATGGCAATGAAATCTAGGGGTGGAAATAACGATTGTGAATCAAGTGTCAAAGGGTTCAAGGAAAAATGGAAGTGACAGTGAAAGAGAAACAGAATATCTGAAGAGGAAAAAAAAATGCCCTCAAAGGAGAAAATACCAACTTCCACCTCTGGATCCTGAGATCAGAGGGAAGTAGAGAATAAACGATGGTTCAAGAGAGTTTGGGGATTAAAAGAAATCTATGTCCCCAGCGAGACATCCGGTCCATGATGTTACGTTAAAGCTCTGTTGTGTCAGGTCTTATTACATTGCTAACATCACTTTAATATTCCTTGATTCAGACATTTCCTTCTGGAAGCACTTAAAGAGGCTGACATAGGTGGAGAATAAAGCTCACTTTCAAAAGCAAAAAAAAAAAAAAAAATACAGAGAATTCTGCAGTTGTGTTGCTCTGTGGTAGAGGACTTCCATGAGAGAGAAGGCTGAAGACTGCGACAGTAATAATAAAGTAGAACTCACTGTGGCGAAAAATAACATGTTAGAGAACTCTTGGGGTCATGGGGTGGTTTCTTGTATCTCGCAAACAAAGATGACAGGCATGGGACCAATGGATTTTTGTCTCAATCATGTTTTTGACTTGGATGGATATAGTACCTCTGGATAAAACATGCTTCAATCTGCCGGGTAAATGCTGGCACAGATGAAGGTCTACAATCTGCTTGGTCTGGATAATAATAGCTCTCCCAGAACATGCAAACATGCACTCCCCTATGCTGTTCAGCCTAAACATATATGGAGATATATATATATATATATAGCCATATACATATCCATATATATGTACATATATATATATCCATGATATATGTACACATCAGAACCTATAATTGCAAATATATTGTATATAAAATGATGTTAAAATTAGACTAATTTTGTCTTGGTTTCAGTTGAGGATCCAGAGGCCTAAAATCATAGAACATTATGATAAGTATCCCAGTATCTTAAAGTGGTGATTGAAAACATATGAAGGATACCCTAAGATTTTTAAGATTTTAGAACATCCTAAGAGATGTAAAATCTGGATCAATCAGCAATAATCCATTGCAAATTTTTAGGTGTCTTGGTTTCAGCAGAGACTTCAAAGGGGAAGAATAATATAACCTTTCAAAGTATCTCTACATAATGAAGACATGGGATCACACATATATGACACATCCAAAGGTCTTAAAACTGGATCAGAAGCAATAATTAATCACTCACTTTGAGGTGCCCTGATTCTGCTAAGTCCCAAGGACTAAAAATAATATCATATTGAGTCACACGTCCCCATGTACTAAAGAGGTTCTGAACCACATATGCAGGACATGCTAGCAGATTTTAAAACTGAATCAGCCAGTAATAATCTATCAATAACTTCAAAGAGATGGAGTAAAGATTTATTTGAAGAATGTTGTTTATGTGCTGTGTGTTGACACTACCTAACATCTCCCGAGGGCAGAGATGCTCTTCAAAGATGTGACACTTGTGTTTTGGGCTTAAAGTGGCAGGGAATGAGAGTTGCCCTGAAGCAAGCTTCAGTGACACCTAGGTCAGGGCAAAGATGCTAAATGTTATCTACAAAAGAGAGCCTGCCAGGGGTTGTATTTCAAAACACTTCTTTCCAGAATTGACTGCAAGAGTAAAAAGGCTCCATCCCAGAGAATAGCTGTGAAAGGACAGTCAAAATACCAGGGACATGAGGATTCATGAGGCATGTGTCAGACAGTGCTGTGAGCAATGACCCCGGTAGGATAATAGTTCACACACACACACACACACACACACACGGTGCATTTTTTAAAAAATATTAGTTTAAATTAGGCTGGATGGGAAAATGTCATCTGCACTGGAGTCTGCTTGGAAAAAGGAGTACAGGAAACATTGCACCTCCCTCCCTTTTTCTGAATATTAAAATTTAAGTTTAAAATTTCAATGTTTAATGATCCCCCAGAATGTCTGACAAAAGATCAACCTCCTTTCAAGCTGAAAAAAATTGGAGGGTTCTCTGAACAAATAAATTTGTCTACAATGTACATTCTTTTGGAGATGCACTGATTTTTTGTAGAATCCACATTCAATTCATTATCCTTCCTAATGTGGAATCTTTAGGGAGTTTTCATTTTTTTCTTGATTACACATTGTATTTTTAAAAAACTTACATTAAATTGCTTAGGTTAGGTTTCTAGATGTGGAATGGGTAGAATGGCTTTAACTCCTATTTGCAAGTTGACTTCCAGAAATATTAAGTTTCCATTTCTAGCAACCTATCCACGCCCATTTCAGCTAAGTAGCATTGTAGTGTATTGCCATATTTTAGAAATTTATCAGTTTGAAAGATATAAAGATATCCTTTCTTCCACCCTTATATCATTTTTTAAAGATTAGAAACCAAATATATTATCATAACATTTTCAGACATTTGCGTATGCTATTCTGTATTATTATTTTCTCAGTGTTCAATTTTTTAAGTATTTTATTATTTATTTAAAAGCCTTCTATATCTAAAATATGTGAAATCATTACTTATTGTACTTATTTTTTTACAACTCATTTTGTCTTTTAACTTTTTCATGTATATTTATGCAAAATGTTTAATTTTCATACTGTCAACAATATTGATTGTTTCCTTTAATACTGGAAATATTACATATTCAGTGATAATGTAATATTTCATCATCTTAAAGAAAAATAAATATTGAAATAAAACAGACATTCAATACAACATGAAATACCTACTTAGAAAAATGTAAGAAGAAGTGAATCTACAAAATAAATTTTCATCTCCTAGATCCAAATGGAAAGGATGCAGATTTAAAACATGTAGTAAACTGTTTTGAGTAGTGAGGTTAGAAAGAATCTGAAAGTGCACTGGTTGTGAAGTAAGACACTTAGGCAGTACTACCTTGTGATCCAAATGAAAGAGCCTGGATTCTTGGGCCAGGTCCTTAGAGATGCCAGCCATGATCCATCTGTCTTAGCAGCCATTGCACTGAGGTGATGCACCCACACAGGGCTTGGCCTCCTCTTCCAAACCATAACTTGGACCTTGGAATCCCCCACTCAATGGGTCAAGACTTCTCCTTGCCCTCTATCTTCTCCCCTTAGAGCATCTTTGGTGTTCACACTCCTGGGCCTAAGAAATCATGAGAGATGGAGGAACAGGAAGATGTAGGTCTTTCACAGGCTGTGGATCATGTCTGGTTATATGGATTTTATTTTCCAAATACATGATTGGGAGGCTACAGAGGAGGAGGGAGACAAGTGTGAAAAAGAATGCACATACTGTGAACTGGAAACCCTCCTGTGTACTTTTTATCAGGACAAAAGTGGACCTGCACTTATATTAGAACTTTTCTATGCCATTAGCTGGATTCTGAATAGAAAAGTCTCTTATATCTCTGGATCTTAGTTTCCTCAACTGAACAATGAAGGTGTTTAATCTCTAGTAATGTTCCTTGGTTGGCTTTATCCCTCTCAGTGAATTAAGATTCTTTGGAAAAAAAATAAAGAAAATAAGAATTTAACAAAGTGTACACATAATAATTGACTTTTCTACCTTAAAGGGATTTATATACTTTAATAAAGTGGTGAGAAGACTTTTATACTAATTAATTTCCCCTGTTGGGCAGAAAATTGATTTCTATAAACTCACAGAAATGAAACATGTACATGCATATGTGTATGTCAGCAAGGACAGCCACTAAATTTCAGTTTTTGTGGTTGCATGTGTAGTTTCTGTATATGGTATTTCTTACAACAGGAATTATCTCTGATTTATCCAGGTTCCTTTATCAATTCATATCATACTCTGTTGTCTGCTTTCTACAAATTCCCCTTTCTTGTACAGGATGATTCCTATGTCGATAAAAAAAGTAATGCAAGAGGCTTCAAATAAGAGTCTTAAGAACTGCAGCTTGGGAGTCACAGGTTCTGGAACCCGAAAGAGTATTCTTTCAGAAATCAGAAAGATTCCATCCAGCCTGAGACAGGCCTGTGTCACACTTCCTTAATGGCCTCCCAGTGCCATTTTAGAGCTCTCTTAGCAACACCAACTCCATTTTGATTTTTCTTTTTTTCTTTCACATCCAAGTTTATCAAAACTTCATTCTTATTTTCCATGAATATGGAGGTTGAGTTTCACTGTTGCTTAAGATAATTAGGCTATCCTTGCCAAATGGTGATAATTATTGTACTCTTTTGTTGAATTGGATCTGTTTCTTTGTGCTTTTGCACTGGACCCTTGGAAGAGTTTCTGTAACAGAAGAGTAACCAAAAGATCAAAAAGATATGTGTTTTGCATTACTACCTCTAGCATTAATTATCTATGTGACTCTGGGTAAATTACTTCAACTATTTGAGTCTCAGTTTTATCGCCACTAAGAAAAAGAAAAAAAATTCTACCTCTGATAATGTAAAGTCCCTGGCACAGGATAACTTCTAAAGATGTATTAGCTTATTCTATTGTTGTTCTAAATGTGCTACTTCAATTCATCTTATGGGTATTTGGTGTTATACATTTGCTGAAATGCCTTGGTATCAGAGAAGAATTGCTAAAATCTGTTTGCAACTCCTAGTTCCACTGCTGAGGCGGCTTTAGGCTACTTTTGCAGGGCAGAGCAAGTGGATCTGAACTTCTATAGCAAAAATTGCTTCTTTTAGAAAAGACATATTTGAAGCTAGACAACAAAAAGTTTGCTGCTTTCCCACTAATGAAAATCAAGGACTGTCCAATACACACAGAGTAAGATAAACAATTACTGACAGAAGCTGCTTAGTTGCTAACAGGTTTAAGTGACAAGAATTGAGAATTTTTCAGTGAAGAAAGCACATGAAGTATCTAACAAACATTGCTTTTTCATCAAATTATAAAGATAATACATTAACTGTTAACATTTTTTTTCTTTGTATTTCAATATGCATTTTTCACTAATTACAGTTGATCCTCACTATTCACAGATTTTGTATTTGCCAATTCACCTACTCGCTAACACTTTTTTGTAACCCAAAAATCAATACCTGCATTGCTATCCCGGTCACCTGCAGACTTACAGAGAGTGGAGAAAATTTGAACAGCCAGATGTCCTCCTTCCCAGATGAGACTGAACAAGGTAACTCTGCTTTCTTGTTTCATCGTTCGTACTGGAAACAAGAGGTTTATTGTGGTCTATGTAGTGCCATGTTCTTTTGTGTTTTTGTGGTGATTTTACTGTTTAAAATGGCCCTCAAGTATACTGCTAAAGTGGTATCTAGAATTCCTAGTGCAAGAAGTTTGTGACATGCCTTTCAGAGAAAATAGGTTTGTTTGAATGTTTTCTTCAGGCATGAGTTATATAAGCCTATCTATGAGTTCAGTGTTAATGAATCAACAATATGTGGAAACCCAAATAAACATATTAATAGGTTGTTGAAAGTGCAACTGGAGGCTTCTAGGAACTTAGACCTGTTTTTTCCCTAGGAACAGTGGTTCTGCCTTTGCTAATTCAGGATTTGTGGCGACTTGAGAGAATATAGCTACAGCAGGTAATGAGAATCAACTGTACTTAGTAATAAAACACTATCAAGTGTGCTCAGCTAAAAAGCTCTATGTTCTAAACTCTCTCGAAGCTAGCTGGGTTATATTATAAATTCTACTAATATAATTTAAGTGAAACATTGCACTACAATTCCAAGAAGCATTTCCTAAAGGGAGGGGACAATATTTCCTATATATCTCATGCATATAACCTGGAATACAAACTTAAAGGTAGAGGTCCAGCAGGCGTGTTGAATGATAGGGTGACTTGGAATGGAAGCAGTGTCCTGAGGAATTTAGAAGGGTAGCTAGAAACTAAGGCCTACTGACATCTACAGAGCGCCTTCCATCCCAGCCATGAAATGCCTATCAGCTCAAACATTATACATATCAGAGAAATAATCTTCTGTTTTGTTTAATGCACTTTAAAGAATCAGCTTGCATGTAGTGATTTTTAGTTGTAACTTCTGACATAGTATACAGATCAGTCTGTCAATTAAATGATGTTGTCTCTACTTGGTCCTACTCTTCCTGCTCTCATTCTCGTCATACATCACTTGGGCCATGGCCTTGCTCCAGTACCTCTTTTTTTGTTTGTTTGTTTGTTTGTTTTTTGGTATGCGGGCCTCTCACTGTTGTGGCCTCTCCCGTTGCGGAGCACAGGCTCCGGACGCGCAGGCTCAGCGGCCATGGCTCACTGGCCCAGCCGCTCCGCGGCATGTGAGACCTTCCTGGACCGGGGCACAGACACGTGTCGCCTGCATCGGCAGGCAAACTCTCAACCACTGCGCCACCAGGGAAGCCCTCCAGTACCTCTTAAAGTCGCTACTCAAAATGCCCCACATTGTTCTGTATCTTTTAAAAAAATTGTTAGTTCCAGTCTCTGTCATGTTTATATATTAGACTCTTCTCTAATTGCCTGAATCAGTATATAATGCTGCCCTTTTTCTTCAACTATTTTATGTGTATTAGTTATGTCTACATAATTAGGTTGTAAAAATTGTAGGTGGGAGTACATCTTAAGCTTTCCTTGTACTCCATGATAATGATAATAAGTTTGTAGGTGCTGATTAAACACCAGTTACTGTTTAAATTACTAGAGAAAATTAATAATTATATATGTGTTCCTTAGATATTCAAATTATACCTAACACTTTCAAACTGCCACATCCTGTGCCATACATATACTATATAATATTTAATCATATATAATATGTATTTATATAATATATAATATAATGTAATTTATATATACTACATAATATTTGAATTTCTGTTTACATACAGTGATTAACAAAGTTGTAAAAATTGAAGCTGAATAGTTTACATTCATAATTGATAATACTTCAATGAAATTAATATCATACCATATGTTATTTTAAATGCATATTTTATGTTTATGTATATATGTGTGTATAGGATATATAATACCATAGTCTTACTTTTTTTGTAATTTTAAGTATGTATGTCACAAAATTTTAGTAAGAATACTTTCCAAGTCTCCATTAATATTGAGTCTACAAACCATATAACCTTTAACTACTCAGGTCAAGATCAATCAGGTATGATGATATAAAATATGTATTGTTCAGCTCTATTTAGTAGCTAGAATAATTAACAAATCAACCTGTGTCTTCATTCTTCTTCCTATATTCTTTTGTTCTGTTTTTGTTAGGTCACAGCATGGTACTTCCTGTCTTTATATTCAGGTGGGATTTTCCTGCTGTGAAATGGTGTCATGACTTATGCACAGCCTTCTTATAAAGTTATGATTTTGTAGTTATAAAAACATGAAAGCATTTTTCATCAGTTTAGATTTTACTTCTCTCATCTGATTTCATTTCAGAACAAATAGCTACTAAAGTGGGAAAAGCAGTGATTCAAATAAACTTAATTCACAATTATTCTGTACATTTTTTTCTCAGTGGAATCCGGGCCTTAATTATATTTATCATATGCACCAGCTATATAATTTTGTTTTTCATAGTCACTCTGTATCCTTAATGTAAAATTTCAACTAGAGTACCCTTTTATAAGAAAATCACTTGCTATTGGCAGGCTTGTTCAGGAGACTAAGATTTCTTTTTTCTTTTTCTTTCATCATTGTATAGCAAGTTACATTATCTGCTCCCCATAAATGCTTGCCATATGTAAGAAACATATGGCAGAGTTTTATAATTATGTCAAGGATGGGCAATGTAAGTTTTCTTAGAAGGACAATTCTGTTCTGGGCTAGCTAAGATATTACACACAGATTCTTATGTAATTCTTTCTTATCAGGAAACAATAATACTATTTATAAGTGCCAGTGGCATTTGTTATATTAAATTAATTACCCTAATTAAAATCCCTCCTAAAGAAATAAATACATTATAGATATCTATAAGTATTTTGCTTTAATAAATGATAATGTTATAGTTTTGAAGAGTTTTCTTTTAAATTTTATACCAGTTGGGATGAAAAATAGATATTTTCTACCTTGACTGAAGCAATTATTTTCACAACATAACTGTTTAAGACCACAATAATATTCCCCATCAAAAGAACTATGCCCCAGTCCATGCATAAATGTCTGCATTGGTAATATAATTTTATTTTTTAATAAACGGATCTATATATATGGAGATCTCATTTCTCTCCCAAATAATTTAGTTGTTCTTTCACGTTACAGAAATGGACATTGTGGAGATTATGGAGGAAGAGAAAGAAACCATGGCCATGCGGCAGTACTACATGTCTTCATTCTATAAGAAGGTTGTGCATTTTTTGTTGTCGCTATAAACATGGAATAATTTTAAAAATTATTGAAAGAAATGGTTGGTCATATAAAATTACTCTTCAAAGTTAGTTTTTATTTTAACCACATGATTTTTCTCATGTTAAATGATTCAGGAATTTTAAGGAAGTAGACGGAATTATATATGTGTGTGTATATATATATTTTGAAGCCATGATTGATTGAATCTGTGGATGTGGATGTGGAAACACAGATACAGAGGGTCTACTGTGAAATTATATGTGGATTTTCAACTGCAGGGGGTCATAGCCCCTAGTGCCCATTTTGTTCAAGGGTCAACTGTATATATAGATATCAATATATATGTATATGTACATATATATAGATATATACGGATGAAGCATTTTTCATCAGTGCAAGTGCTAGTTCACTGACTTGCACAAGTTGTGATTAGAAATAAGTAAGAGCTCCATGATGTTTTCTTTATTTTGGGTCCAAAGAAGAGAATAATAGACTATTGCTTCTGGGTTGTAATCAATAGTAATTAATTAAGTTTGGAAAAAAGAATGCATCAAGTAAGCACTGCTTTGGGTTCTTCCTCTGCTATTGCAATTGTGCCTGCACCTTCACTGCCCCACATCCCAGGTGGAGAATGCCTCTCATCCTATCCCACAAACAAGTATAGTAATCCCTCTGGATTCTACTCACTTTTGACTGTCAAAAGAACTTCCTTCTTTGTAGATTTGTTTTCTTCTCAATTCCTAAAGTTGGTCTTTCATACTGGGTCCTTTCTCAGTATTTATATTTTTCCAATATTAAAACCAAATATCAACAGACAGGTTACCAAACTAACTTTCTTTTAGCTCTATTCTCAGTCTCCATCTTTTCCTGTATACTGATGCACATGCCATTCAAACTCAAAACTATGTTCATCGGGAGGAGCGGGGAAGATGGCGAAAGAGTAAGATGCGGAGATCACCTTCCTCCCCACAGATACACCAGAAATACATCTACACGTGGAACAACTCCTACAGAACACCTACTGAAGGCTGGCAGAAGACCTCAGACCTCCTAAAAGGCCAGAAACTCCCCACATACCTGGGTAGGGCAAAAGAAAAAAAGAAAAAACAGAGACAAAAGAATAGGGACGGCACCTGCACCAGTGGGAGGGAGCTGTGAAGGAGGAAAAGTTTCCACAACTAGGAGGCCCCTTCGCGGGCGGAGACTTTGGGAGGCGGAGGGGGGAGCTTTGGAGCCGCGGAGGAGTGCACAGCAACAGGGGTGCGGAGGGCAAAGCGGGGAGATTACCGCACAGAGGATCGGTGCCGACCGGCACTCACCAGCCCGAGAGGCTTGTCTGCTCACCCGCCGGGGCAGGCGGGGCTGCGAGCTGAGGCTCGGGTTTCGGTTTCGGTCGGAGCGCAGGGAGAGGACTGGGGTTGGCGGCTTGAACATAGCCTGAAGGGGTTAGTGCACCACGGCTAGCCGGGAGGGAGTCAGGGAGAAAGTCTTGACCTGCCGGAAGAGGCAAGAGACTTTTGCTTCCCTCTTTGTTTCCTGGTGCACGAGGAGAGGGGTTTAAGAGCGCTGCTTAAAGGAACTCCAGAGACAGGCGCGAGCCGCGGCTAAAAGCGTGGACCCCAGAGACAGGCGCGAGCCGTGGCTAAAAGCACGGACCCCAGGGACGGGCCGGAGATGCTAAGGCTGCTGCTGCCGCCACCAAGGGGCCTGTGTGCGAGCACAGGTCACTATCCACACCCCTCTTCCGTGGAGCCTGTGCAGCCTGCCACTGCCAGGTTCCTGGGATCCAGGGACAACTTCCCCGGCAGAACGCACGGCGGGCCTCAGGCTGGTGCAACGTCACGCTGGCCTCTGCCGCCGCAGGCCCGCCCCGCACGCAGTGCTCCTCCCTCCCCCACCCCCCGGCCTGAGTGAGCCAGAGCCCTGAATCAGCGGCTCCTTTAACCCCGTCCTGTCTGAGCGAAGAACAGACACCCTCCGGCGACCTACACGCAGAGGCAGGGCCAAATCCAAAGCTGAGCCCCTGGAGCTGTGAGAACAAAGAAGAGAAAGGGAAATCACTCCCAGCAGCCTCAGGAGCAGCGGATTAAAGCTCCACAATCAACTTGATGTACCCTGCTTCTGTGGAATACATGAGTAGACAACGAGTCATCCCAAATTGAGCAGGTGGGCTTCGAGAGCAAGATCTGTGATTTTCTTCCCCTTTTCCTCTTTTTGTGAATGTGTATGTGTATGCTTCTGTGTGAGATCTTGTCTGTATAGTTTTGCTTCCACCATTTGTCCTAGGGTTCTATCCATCCATGGGTTTTTTTTTCTTAATAATTAATTTTAATTTTAATAACTTTATTATACTTTACCTTTGCTCTTTCTTTCTTTCTTTCTTTCCTTCCTTCCTTCCTTCCCTCCTTTAGACAACGAATCATCCCAAATTGAGGAGGTGGTCTCTGAGAGCAAGATTTATGATTTTTTCCCTTTACCTCTTTTTGTGAGGGTGTATGTGTATACTTCTGTGTAAGATTTTGTCTGTATAGCTTTGCTTCCAGCATTTGTCCTAAGGTTCTATCCGTCCCTTTTTTTTTCTAAATAATTATTTTTTAATTCAATAACTTTATTATACTTTATTTTATTTTACTGTATCTTCTTTCCTTCTGTCTTTTTTCCTTCCTTCCCTCCTTCCTTCCTTCCTCCCTCCCTCCCTCCTTTCTTTCCTTCTTGCCTTCTTTCTTTCTTGGCTTCTTTCTTTCTTTCTTCCTTCCTCCCTTCCTTCCTTCCCTCCTTTCTTTCTTTCTTTCTTAATACTTCTACTAATTCTCTCTACTTTTTCTCCCTTTTATTCTGAGCCGTGTGGATGAAAGGCTCTTGGTGCTCCAGCCAGAAGTCAGGGCTCTGCCTCTGAGGTGGGAGAGCCAACTTCAGGACACTGGTCAACAAGAGACCTCCCAGCTCCACATAATATCAAACGGCGAAAATTTCCCAGAGACCTCCATCTTAACACCAGCACCCAGCTTCACTCAACGACCAGCAAGCTACAGTGCTGGACAACCTATGCCAAACAACTAGCAAAACAGGAACACAACCCCACCCATTAGCAGAGAGGCTGCCTAAAATCATAAGGCCACAGAAACCCCAAAACACACCACCAGACGTGAACCTGCCCACTAGAGAGACAAGATCCAGCCTCATCCACCACAACACAGGCACTAGTCCCCTCCACCAGGAACCCTACACAACCTACTGAACCAACCTTACCCACTGGAGACAGATATCAAAAACAGCAGGAACTATGAACCTGCAGCCTACAAAAAGGAGACCGCAAACACAGTAAGATAAGCAAAATGAGAAGACAGAAAAACACACAGCAGATAAAGGAGCAAGATAAAAATGCACCAGACCTAACAAATGAAGAGGAAATAGGCACTCTACCTGAAAAAGAATTCAGAATAATGATAGTAAGGATTATCCAAAATCTTGGAAATAGAATGGACAAAATGCAAGAAACAGTTAACAAGGACCTAGAAGAACTAAAGATGAAACAAGCAATGATGAACAACACAATAAATGAAATTAAAAGTACTCTAGATGGGATCAATAGCAGAATAACTGAGGCAGAAGAATGGATAAGTGACCTGAAAGATAAAATAGTGGAAATAACTACTGCAGAGCAGAATAAAGAAAAAAGAATGAAAAGAACTGAGGACAGTCTCAGAGACCTCTGGGACAACAATAAACACACCAACATTCGAATTATAGGGGTTCCAGAAGAAGAAGAGAAAAAGAAAAGGACTGAGAAAATATTTGAAGAGATTATAGTTGAAAACTTCCCTAATATGGGACAGGAAATAGTTAATCAAGTCCAGGATGCACAGAGAGTCCCATACAGGATAAATCCAAGGAGAAATACACCAAGACACATATTAATCAAACTGTCAAAAATTAAATACAAAGAAAGCATATTAAAAGCAGCAAGGGAAAAACAACAAATAACACACAAGGGAATCCCCATAAGGTTAACAGCTGATCTCTCAGCAGAAACCCTACAAGTCAGAAGGGAGTGGCAGGATATCCTGAAAGTGATGAAGGGGAAAAACCTGCAACCAGGTTTTTCTACCCAGCAAGGATCTCATTCAGATTTGATGGAGAAATTAAAACCTTTACAGACAAGCAAAAGCTAAGAGAGTCCAGCACCACCAAACCAGCTTTACAACAAATGCTAAAGGAACTTCTCTAGACAAAAAACACAAGAGAAGGGAAATACCTATAATAACAAACTCAAAACAATTTAGAAAATGGGAATAGGAACATACATATTGATAATTACCTTAAATGTAAATGGACTAAAAGACACAGATTGGCTGAATGGATACAAAAACAAGACCCTTATATATGCTGTCTACAAGAGACCCACTTCAGACCTAGAGACACATACAGACTGAAAGTAAGGGGATGGAAAAAGATATTCCATGCAAATGGAAACCAAAAGAAAGCTGGAGTAGCAATTCTCATATCAGACAAAATAGACTTTAAAATAAGGACTATTAGAAGAGACAAAGAAGGACACTACATAATGATCAAGGGATCAATCCAAGAAGAAGATATAACAATTGTAAATATTTATGCTCCCAACATAGGAGCACCTCAATACATAAGGCAAATACTAACAGCCATAAAAGGGGAAATTGACAGTAACACATTCATAGTAGGGGACTTTAACACCCCATTTTCACCCATGGACAGATCATCAAAAATGAAAATAAATAAGGAAACAGAGCTTTAAATGATATATTAAACAAGATGGACTTAATTGATATTTATAGGACACTCCATCCAAAAACAACAGAATACGCATTTTTCTCAAGTGCTCATGGAACATTCTCCAGGATAGATCATATCTTGGGTCACAAATCAAGCCTTGGCAAATTTAAGAAAATCGAAATTGTATCAAGTATCTTTTCCGACCACAACGCCATGAGACTAGATATCAACTACAGGAAAAGATCTGTAAAAAATACAAACACATGGAGGCTAAACAATACACTACTTAATAATGGAGTCATCACTGAAGAAATCAAAGAGGAAATAAAAAAATACCTAGAAGCAAATAACAATGGAGACACAATGACCCAAATCCTATGGGATGCAGCAAAAACCATTCTAAGGGAGAAGTTTATAGCAATACAAGCCCACCTTAAGAAGCAGGAAACATCTCAAATAAACAACCTAACCTTGCACCACAAGCAATTAGAGAAAGAAGAACAAAAATCACCCAAAGCTAGCAGAAGGAAAGAAATCATAAAAATCAGATCAGAAATAAATGAAAAAGAAATGAAGGAAACAATAGCAAAGATCAATAAAACTAAAAGCTGCTTCTTTGAGAAGATAAACAAAATAGGTAAACCACTAGCCAGACTCCTCAAGAAAAAGAGGGAGAAGACTCAAATCAATAGAATTAGAAATGAAAAAGGAGAAGTAACAACTGACACTGCAGAAATAAAAAAGATCATGAGAGATTACTACAAGCAACTCTATGCCAATAAAATGGACAATCTGGAAGAAATGGGCAAATTCTTAGAAATGCACAACCTGCCAAGACTGAATCAGGAAGAAATAGAAAATATGAACAGACCAATCACAAGCACTGAAATTGAAACTGTGATTAAAAATCTTCCAACAAACAAAAGCCCAGGACCAGATGGCTTCACAGGCGAATTCTATCAAATATTTAGAGGAGAGCTAACACCTATCCTTCTCAAACTCTTCCAAAATATAGCAGAGGGAGGAACACTCCCAAATTCCTTCTACGAGGCCACCATCACCTTGATACCAAAAGCAGACAAGGATGTCACAAAGAAAGAAAACTACAGGCCAATATCACTGATGAACATAGATGCAAAAATCCTCAACAAACTACTGGCAAACAGAATCCAACAGCACATTGAAAGGATCATACACCATGATCAAGTGGGGTTTATTCCAGGAATGCAAGGATTCTTCAATATATGCAAATCTATCAATGTGATAAACCATATTAACAAATTGAAGGAGAAAAACCATATGATCATCTCAATAGATGCAGAGAAAGCTTTCAACAAAATTCAACACCATTTACGATAAAAACCCTGCAGAAAGTAGGCATAGAGGGAACTTTCCTCAACATAATAAAGGCCATATATGACAAACCCACAGCCAACATCATCCTCAATGGTGAACAACTGAAAGCATTTCCACTAAGATCAGGAACAAGACAAGGTTGCCCACTCTCATCACTATTATTCAACATAGTCTTGGAAGTTTTAGCCACAGCAATCAGAGAAGAAAAGGAAGTAAAAGGAATCCAAATTGGAAAAGAAGAAGTAAAGCTGTCACTGTTTGCAGATGACATGATATTATACATAGAAAATCCTAAAGATGCTACCAGAAAACTACTAGAGCTAATCAATGAATTTGGTAAAGTAGCAAGATACAAAATTAATGCACAGAAATCTCTGACATTCCTATATACTAATGATGAAAATTCTGAAAGTGAAATCAAGAAAACACTCCCATTTACCATTGCAACAAAACGAATAAAATATCTAGGAATAAACCTACCTAAGGAGACAAAAGACCTGTATGCAGAAAATTATAAGACACTGATGAAAGAAATTAAAGATGATACAAATAGATGGAAAGATACACCATGTTCTTGGATTGGAAGAATCAACATTGTAAAAATGACTCTACTACCCACAGCAATCTATAGATTCAATGCAATCCCTATCAAACTACCACTGGCATTTTTCACAGAACTAGAACAAAAAATTTCGCAATTTGTATGGAAACACAAAAGACTCCGAATAGCCAAAGCAATCTTGAGAACGAAAAAAGGAGCTGGAGGAATCAGGCTCCCTGACTTCAGACTATAGTACAAAGCTACAGTAATCAAGACAGTGTGCTACTGGCACAAAAACAGAAAGATAGATCAATGGAACAGGATAGAAAGCCCAGAGAAAAACCCACGCACATATGGACACCTTATCTTTGATAAAGGTGGCAGGAATGTACAGTGGAGAAAGGACTGCCTCTTCAATACATGGTGCTGGGATAACTGGACAGATACATATAAAAGTATGAGATTCGATCACTCCCTAACACCATACACAAAAATAAGCTCAAAATGGATTAAAGACCTAAATGTAAGGCCAGAAACTATCAAACTCTTAGAGGAAAACATAGGCAGAACACTCTATGACATAAATCACAGCAAGATCCTTTCTGACCCACCTCCTAGAGTAATGGAAATAAAAACAAAAATAAACAAATGGGACCTAATGAAATTTCAAAGCTTTTGCACAGCAACGGAAACCATAAACAAGACCAAAAGACAACCCTCAGAATGGGAGAAAATATTTGCAAATGAAGCAACTGACAAAGGATTAATCTCCAAAATTTACAAGCAGCTCATGCAGCTCAATAACAAAATAACAAACAACCCAATCCAAAAATGGGCAGAGACCTAAATAGACATTTCTCCAAAGAAGATATACAGATTGCCAACAAACACATGAAAGAATGTTCAACATCATTAATCATTAGAGAAATGCAAATCAAAACTACAATGAGATATCATCTCACACCAGTCAGAATGGCCATCATCAAAAAATCTAGAAACAATAAATGTTGGACAGGGTGTGGAGAAAAGGGAACACTCTTGCACTGCTGGGGGGAATGTGAATTGGTTCAGCCACTATGGAGGTTCCTTAAAAAACTACAAATAGAACTACCATATGACCCAGCAATCCCACTACTGGGCATATACCCTGAGAAAACCAAAATTCAAAAAGAGTCATGTACCAAAATGTTCATTGCAGCTCTATTTACAATAGCCAGGACATGGAAACAACCTAAGTGCCCATCATCGGATGAATGGATAAAGAAGATGTGGCACATATATACAATGGAATATTACTCAGCCATAAAAAGAAACGAAATTGAGCTATTTGTAATGAGGTGGATAGAACTAGAGTCTGTCATACAGAGTGAAGTAAATCAGAAAGAAAAAGACAAATACCATATGCTAACACATATATATGGAATTTAAGAAGAAAAAAAATGTTATGAAGAACCTAGGGGTAAGACAGGAATAAAGACACAGACCTACTGGAGAATGGACTTGAGGATATGGAGAGGGGGAAGGGTGAGCTGTGACAGGGCGAGAGAGAGTCATGGACATATACACACTAACAAACGTAAGGTAGATAGCTAAGGGAAGCAGCCACATGGCACAGGGATATCGTCTCGGTGCTTTGTGACCGCCTGGAGGGGTGGGATAGGGAGGGTGGGAGGGAGGGAGATGCAAGAGGGAAGAGATATGGGAACATATGTATATGTATAACTGATTCACTTTGTTATAAAGCAGAAACTAACACACCTTTGTAAAGCAATTATACCCCAATAAAGATGTTAAAAAAAATACTACGTTCATCAAAATTTTCAAAAAGTAACCTCTCCTCTTATTTTGCATATGTTGATTAATTCTAATACCATTCACCTAATCATCCAAGCCAGAGTTAAGGGTTTTCCTACTTATCCTCATTTATCATTTTCCATAGCCAAATCCCATGATTGTTTGTTTTTAATATAAACTAATCCCACAAATATCTTGCATGGTTTCTTGTTTTCACTACACTGAAAGTTTATTTTTTTTAATTACTTACTTTCCTATATGAAATCTGAAACTATAGAGAAAAACTGAAATATATCCTCTGGGAATGAAAAAGATAACTGATGCAGGGGAAAAGAATTTGAATTTTTAATGAATATTCGTCCAACTTGAATCTAAAAGCCAGAAACAAGTAGCAGTAGAACTTTTTCCCCATAAATATCTTAGTAGCTCCATTAAAAAAAAAAAATGCCAAAGGAGATGCATTCAGTTCTGCTATAATGTGATATGTGAATTCTTAAATATCAGTTTGCTATGCAAAATCACACAATAAAAAACATAGGGCTTATGGATAAAATTAAGTTAAAGGCACAACACTCCAAAACTTTAACAGTGACATATTAAAAAACAAAACCAAACACCTGATAAAGGCAGTAGCATAGGTTTGCATGTATCATATGGTAAATAAATACATAAATGCTACAATAAATATGCCACCTTACCTTGGAAAAGACCTGGAGTGGTGTTTTGCTTATAGAAGTGGGTATTGAAATGATTGCAGTTTATGATTTATTGTGAAATCACAGATGGAGGGTTATATGAAATCGAATGAAAGTTAAAAGCCAGACACGGAAGGGTGTGTAGCATAACACATGTGGTGAACTGAGGTATTAGGTAGATGTTTGAGGTTTGAGTGTAGATGTGTTTTGTATATTCCTACATGGCTTGGTCCATCTGGGTGAAGTTTTCTTTGTTCACCTAGTGTTTGGTTTTTTCCAGACAAAATTGTGCATAGCTATTTTAGATAGAGAGAAGAATCTCTCAAAATTGATAACATCTTTAAGATTCTTAGAAGTTAAAAGAAATGAGGAAAAATAAATATTGGTAAAGCAACAGATGTGATCCTCAGAAGATGGTAGTTTTTTTTTAATAGAAGGAAAATTGAAGGTGACAGTAATGCCATCTCCCATGCTGCATATGGATTATTTTATAATTTGCACTTGAGCAAGCTGTAATGAGAGCTGTGATTTCAGGAGAAAGCTATGTTATACTTCAGGTAAGAAGATGCAAACATTTTATTAAAAGTAAAAGGATAAGGACTCTGGTTTCTGATTTTGCATATAAGGAGCTTGGTGGTCACCACTCTATTGTAACAACAAGTAAATAGGTAGAATAGACTGAAAAAGTAGTCTGAAAAGACTAAGAAATCAACAACTCTTCTTGGATCTATAAGAGAAGGGAGGACACAGGGCAAATCACTACCCTCAGGATAGGGGGGTAGACAGACAGGCAACTAGAAGTAGATGTGGCTTACCAGAGCAAGGACTTTTATGCACAGGCTGTTTTGGAAGCCAGTGCTGGCCTAGAAAACCTGAACGGTAATTGATGGATTGCTAGAGGTTCAGTTTCGACAACTCTGAGAGTTAAAAACTCCAGGGTAATCCAGTCTTGGATGTTGGTGGGGGCACAATATTGTATGATTTATCTCCAGGAAATCGACCATGGTCCCAAAGTAAATATCAGAGAAAAATCCCCTCAGGCCTCCAGCAGTGGGGAGGGGAAGGCAACCATTTTGAAGGACACACAAGCACTCTGTTCTTCTTAACAAGGCTTGTCCTCAGAGGAAACTAGTTAGCCATAAACTAACATTCTGGAGTTTTGTCAGAGCCTAATTGCCCTTGGAAAGGGAAATACCCAACTCCAGCCTGAGCAAATGATTCACTCGCACATAAGTGAGGAGAAAAACAACTGAGAAATTGTTGTAAAGACAATAGTCAAAAGGCATGGGCTGTCTAAAAGACTGAGACCTAATCACAGGACTATATATAAAACACTTCCTCTACCCACACACCTCATCACCACATTACTAATACCTATTTACATCAGTTCCTTTTACAGGGTACATCCTGTACTTCTATCAAGAAAAAATTAGAACACATACCAAAAGCAAAAGATGTGACTTAAAACAACTGTGATTAATATGCTAAAGGATTTAATGGTTAAAGTAAATAGCATGCAAGAACAGATGGGCAGTGTAAGCAGGGAGATGGAGGTTCTAAGAAAGAACCAAAAAGAAATACTAGAGATAACAAACAAACAAATAAAACAAAACAGACACACAAAACACTAACAGAAATGAAGAATTCCTCTAATGGACTTATAAGTAGATTGAACATAGCTGAGGGAAGAATCTCTGAGCTAGAAAGCTAGGAGATATATCAATAGAATCCTCAAAAACTAAAGGAAAAAAAAAAAGGAATATCCAAGGATTGTGGGACAATGACAAAAGGTAATATACACATAATGAGAACACAAGAAGGAGAAGAAAGAGAAAGGAACACAATAAATATTTGAAATAATAATAACAGAATTCATGTCAGACACCAAAGCACAGATACAGGAACCTTGGGGAACATCAAGCCAGCTAAATGCCAAAAAATTACACCTAGAATTAAAATTAAACATCATCTTCAAACTTCAAAAAACTCAAAGATAAAAAAAGCTTGTAAGAAGCCAGAAGGACAAAAAAACACCTTAACTATAGAGGAGCAAATATAAGAATTACATCATTTTTAGAAACCATACAAGCAAGAAGAGAGTGGAATTAAATAGTTAAAGGATTGAGACAGAAAAAACAAACAAAAACAAAACAAAGCAAAACAAAAAAAACCCCAAAATACCATCAAACTAAAATTCTGTATCCTGTGAAATAACCCTTCAAAAGTAAGGAGAAATAAACTTTCTCAGAAAAATTGAGGGAAATTGTTGCCAGTAGGCCTAGGAGACAAGAAATGTTAGGAGTCCTTTACAGAGAAGGGACATAATATAGATCAGAAGCTGATATCTACATAAAGAAAAAAAGACCATTAAAGAAGGAATATTGAAGGTAAAATAAAAACTTTCTTGTTCTTAATTGATCTAACAGGTAACAATTTGTTCAAAATGATAATAGCAACAATGTATGCATGCTTATGGATATATCTTATGTATATATATATGTTTATACATAAGTGAAATGAATGACAGCAATAGTAAAAGTGATGTGAGGAAGGAATTAGGATTATTTTGTTATTATAAGGTATTTAGAGTACTCATGAAGTAGTATAGTGTTACTTGAAAGAGGACTTGGATTAGTTGTAAATGTATATTGCAAACTCTAAAGTAACCAGTAAAAAAAAAATTAAATATATAACTAATATGCTGAAAAGGAGAGGAAATGGAATGATATAAAATGCTCAATTAAAACCACAAAAGGCAGAGCAAGGGTGGAAGACAAAAATAAGAACAAGGGCAACAAAATAGAAAAAGTAACAAATATGGTAAATGCTATTCTTACTATATCAACCATCACTTCAAATGCCAATAGTCTAAATGCATCAATTAAAAGACAGAAATTGTCAGATCAAACAAACCAAGACTCAACTACAGTTGTCTATAAGAAACCCACTTTAAATAGAGAGACACATGTACATTAAAAGTAAATGGATGGATAGCTCAATTTCGTCTCTTTTTATGGTTGAGTAGTATTCCATTGTATATGTGCCACATCTTCTTTATCCATTCATCCGATGATGGACACTTAGGTTGTTTCCATCTCTGGGCTATTGTAAATAGAGCTGCAATGAACATTTTGGTACATGACTCTTTTTGAATTATGGTTTTCTCAGGGTATATGCCCAGTAGTGGGATTGCTGGGTCATATGGTAGTTCTATTTGTAGCTTTTTAAGGAGGGTGGGAGGGAGGGAGACGCAAGCGGGAAGAGATATGGGAATATATGTATATATATAACTGATTCATTTTGTTGTGAAGCTGAAACTAACATACCATTGTAAAGCAATTATGCTCCAATAAAGATGTTAAAAATAAATAAATAAATAATTAAAAAAATAAAAAAAAAGTAAATGGATGGAGAAAAACATACCATGCTAACACTAATCACGAGAAAGCAGGATTAGCTATATTAATTTCAAACAGAGCTAACTTCAATGTAAGGAAAGTTAACAGGGATAATGAAGGTCATTATGTAATGACAAAGGGTCAACTCTTTAAGAAGACATAATAATTCTTAACTTGTATGTGCCTAACAACAGAGTGTCAAACTACATGAGGCAAAACAGATAGAACTGCAAGGAGAAACAGATGAATCCACTACCATAGGTGCAGACTTCAATACCTCACTCTCAGAAATGGACAGATTCAGTAGGTAGAAAATCAGTGAAGATGGGGTTGAACTCAACAACACTGTCAATTAACAGGATATATTAATATCTATAGACAATTTCAACCAACAACAGCAGAGTACATATTTTTCTCAAGCTCCTATGGATCATTCACCAAGATACACCACTGCCATAAAACTCACCTTAACAAATTTAAAAGAATACAAATCAAAATGTCTGTTTTCAGACCACAATGGAATTAAACCAATAACAGAAAGATAACTGGAAAAATACACTACATGCAGGTTAAACATTACACTTCTTGGATTAGTTGGATCCTGTAAGAAAGTTTAAAAGAAAGTTCTAACATGAGTCAAAGAAGAAATCACAAGACAAAAACATTTTGAGCTAAATGAGAATGAAAACACAAAAACTGTAAGAAGTAGTGAAAGCAGTGCTTACAGGGAAATTTATAATATTGAATAGAATGCTAGTAAGAGAAAAGAAGGATCTAAAATCAATAACCTTTCTTTCTACTTTAGGAAATTAGAAAAAGAGAAAATTAAATTCAAAGTAAGAAGTAAAGAAATAATAAGAATTAGAGCAGAAATCAATGAAATTGAAACAGAAAATCAATAGAGAAAAATCAATAAAACAAAAAGTTGGTTCTTTGCAAAGACCAGCAGAGTTGGTAGGCCTCTGCCAGGATAAAGAATAAAAGAGAATACAAATTACTAATATCAGAAATGAAACTGGGGACATCACTAAAAATCCTGTGGACACTAAAAGTAAAATAAAAGAATAGTATGAATAACTCTATGTATACAAATTTGATAACCTAGGTGAAATGGATCAATTCCTTGCAACACAATTAGTCAAAACTCACACAAGAAGATATGAACAATCTGAACAGGCCTATATCTATTAACTTGAATCAATAATTAATAATATTCTAAAACAGAAAGCACCAGGCCCAGATAGGTTCCCAGGGAATTCTATCAAACATTTAAGAAATAAATTATACCAATCTCTATAATCTGTCAGAGTATAGAAACAGAGGGAATACTTCCTAACTCATTTTATGAGGCGAGCATTACTCTAATATGAAAACCAGATAAAGAGATTGCAAGAGAAGAAAACTGCAGACCAATATCTCTAATGAACATAAATGTAAATATTAGCATTTCAAATCCCCCAAAATAATAGGAAAAATTATACACCATGACCAAATGGGATTTATCCCAGCTATGCAAGACTGGTTCAACATTCAAAAATCAAATAATGTAATTCGTCATATCAACAGACTAGAAAAAAAAAATCACAGGATCATACCAATAGATTGAGAAAAAGCATTTGACAAAATCCAGCACCCATTCATGATAAAAGCTCTTAGTAAACTAGGAATAGAAGGGAAATTTCTCAACTTGATAAAAGATATCTGCAAAAACTATGGCTAACCTCATAGTTAATAGAGAGAAACTCAAAGTTTTCCCACTAAGGTCAGAAACAAGTCAAGGATGAACCTCTCACCACTCCATTCAGTCAGCACCCTGGAAAAGGCAAAACTATGGAGAGACAATAAGGTTAGTGGTTGCCTGGGGTTGGAGGAAATGAATGAATAGGCAGAGAACAGAAGGTTTTTAGGGCAGTGTAAATACTCTGATGGATGATGATGGGTATATCATCATATATATATATTTGGATAATGATGGATATATGTCATTATATATTTGTCCAAACTATACAACACCAAGAGTGAACACTAAGGTAAACTATGAACTTCAGGTGATTATGATGTGTCAATGTAGGTTCATCTTGGTTAAAAAAGAAAAAAAAAAGTACCATTGTGGTGAGTGATGTTGATAATGGGGGAGGCTATGCATGGGTTGGGCTGTTTATGGGAAATCTGTACTTTCCTCAGTTTTGCTGTAAACCTAAAATGCTCTAAAAAAATAAAGTCTTTTAAGAAAATGCAAAAAAATGCAAGACATAGCTTTTAAAGGGAAGAGAGGGTCGGTTTATAGGAGGAAAAGCACAAAGCAGTCATGAAGATGAGAACATAGGAAGATAATAAGTATACAGAAAGCCTTATTTCTTGAGTGATGACCTGGTTTAACAGAAATACATAGCATGACAGATCAATCTACTAAGAGGGATTCTAACAGAATTAATCCTAGCTATCTCATTCTGTAAAGAGCTGGGGACTGTTACCTACAATCTATAGTAATCTACTTCTGAGAGAATATTTGTTTATCTGCACAGTCTCAGTGGAAATAGTTCTTACACCGTTTTAGAAATTATAAGTAAAGTAAGAATTAAGTTGCGTTTGTGTGTGCATGTTAGTGTGCACTTCAGGAGCCCTGGACTAGGTTCTTGTGAGAAATCAACTTACCCCATTAACACACTAGGCAAACACAGTCACCATTTAATTAATGAGGAATTAGAAACTGGAATAAGAACCCTCAAACTAAAGACTTGTTGTACATTTCTGTGTGAAAAGTGTATTTGCTTATTCTCAACTTCTTCCTTTAGCTTCATAAGAACAGGGGTGATGTGCCCAAAATTTGATGGGGTCCAAATATTGGTTCCATACCCTGGCAATTTCCTGATTTCCTGATAATCAGTTAAGTCAGCAAATATATACAAATATATATTTGTAACTCCTGAGGGTAGTGGGTCATATTAATTACTTTTATAACTCTAAAACCTAAAATGGTAGTGTATCTAATAGATGTTCTTAGACAATATTTATTGAATTAACAGATGAACCTAGAAATATGATACTGAAACTTAACAATGATGTTTTGTAGCCACGTATCAGATAACATTTTTAAGGGCATACTGTTGAAAGGCATGATTTGCCATTTCTATATAAGATCTGAAAGGCCAGAACCACTGCCCTGTGTTACAGAAAGTACTAGAACAGAATTAATCAAGAAGATCTGTGACATGAAGTCTCCCACACCTGGAAGTATATTTCAGTTAGGAACTCCTTGAGCATGGACAAATTTGGAGCAACCTTATTTTATTGAATAAAAGACCTCTAAAAACATAGGAGATAATTGCATGTGAATAAAATGGAAAACTATACACATACAAAGTGTTACTATTCAAAGAAAGAAATGTGTTAAGACAATAAATGCTGGCTGGAAGGTCAGTTCACTACCCATCCCTTCTCATTCCACAGCCTAAGAAAAAATACAAAGAAAGGTGTTCAAATTCAGAACACTTGCAAGAAACAGAGAGAAACACTTATGGCCCTGCTCTTTGACATTTACAGTTAAAAACATAGCTAAGTGCTCTTTCTGGGCACTGATTTCCCATCGCCTCTCCAAACACTTGAGTTATATTTACCTTTCCATGAGATTATAAAGTCTGGTCAGTACACTCTGGAGAATAAACTGAGAAATGCTTAACAAAGTCTTGACTCGTACAAATGCTGTTACATAAAGGCTGCAATCCATGTAGTCCACTGACTATTTTAAAAACTCAAGCCTCTCATTATTACTGTCACAGCTAGAGACAAGTCTATCTTGAAAAAGATTTTTATAATGAAAGCTTTTGTAAGTCCTGAAATAAAAAAAAGTAACAACATCAGTGACAGTCAAAACTTTTGTTTTCTGAAAATATGTATTCCTTTTATTTTATATAAAAGAGCTAAGAACTGAGTGATAGTGTTTTGTTTGGTTTGGTTTTGGGGGTAGGAGGCAAATCAACTGAGAACAACCTAGTCAAAATTAGTAATTCCTTTGGATAATTGGGGACATACATAAACCAAAAGGAATTGGGGATTACTTAAATTTCTTTGTTCAGGTGGTCGCTGAAGTTAAATGACACTCAACCAAAGCAGTTAAAACAATAATTTTACTTTAGCATTTCATGGAATATTCACTGACCCAGAGTTGATGGCAATTTTATTTTTTAATTTAAAACCTCTGTGTCCTTTGCAACTCAAGGTTAGCTATGGGTATTTTGATGTACATTAGAGAACAGCGTTGGATTGTGAGTGTTAGTGTTGATAATATAACTGTATATTTGATCATTTTAATCTAGTCTAGATGTTATATTTCTGTATATTTTAATAATACCTTAATGGAATTATCAAAATGGCCTGTTATTATGGGAACCTTATCAAAAGGTAGGAGTTGTACCATTGTAACAAAGTAGCCGCCATAACAGTGGCTTAAACAAGAAACATGTTTACTGTTGTTGTGTCAGACATGATTCAGAGTTGAGAGAGCACCTTCCCCCTCAAGGACCAAGAAAGTTGCAACAGTTTCAACAACTCCCAGAGATAGGAAGGGAGAAAAGGCTGAGAGAGTATGCATGTAGTGCTTTTAAGATCATGGACCAAAATGGTACATGTCAGTACTATCCACATACCTTTGCCCAAAACTTGCTTACGTGGCCACAAATAACAAGGATGACTAAGGAATGGAATGTCAGGCTAAAAACCATGTGGCCAGAGAGAGTTTGAGAAAGAGAAAGATAAATGAAAATTTGTGGGTAACTATTAACAGCCTCAGCCAAGAACTATTCCCAAATTGCAAGCTCAAATCTATTACTTTTTTCCATATCCTCCATTTATGCATCTCTAGATTTTCAAGTGCCACTGAAAGAAATTCTTCACCCCCTCTGACTAAATCTGTGTTTTGCCCTCTGCAACTTTGCCCTTCAAATACAACTATCTTATAAATTACTAAACTTAGATCAAACCTACTGTTTTATTCTTCTTTCTCAGTGTTGTTATAGGACATTATTTAATTTCTCTTGCTTTAAATTCAATCTTCTCAAAATCACAGTTTATCAACATTTTTGAAATTTTTCATGTGCTATTTCCTCAGTAGTCCATCACAATCAACAATTCTATCCCCATAACTCCAATGACTCCCCCTTCACTAAATTTATCAAAATATCCATACCCCTCCATTGGTCTCATAATTCTCCATAGGTCACTGTTTGTCTCCATTATGGATTCCTTTTCTTATGTGTATCTTTTAAGCAATAATGTCGTCCATTTTCAACACTGAACCACTGATTTTTTTTAACTGATTTTTTTAAAACATACTTCTCTTAGGTACTATCACTATTTTCATTACCTGTACAATTCCCCTAAATCTCTATTGTTCCACACATAAATGATCTTTGAGAAACAATTATTTTATTGTCTCAGATTCTATAAAATACAGGGCCAAACCACTTGGTCATAAATGTAGAATATTAAAAAGTTAATTTAGCACCAATCATTAAGTCTAAACAAATTCAGCCAATTTTCATGAGTGGCTTGATGAGACATATTTTTTTCCTCAGAAATCCAAAATAAGTTCCTAATTTGTCTTTAAAAGTTTACATGGCATTTACCTGTAGGAACAGCCTTGTCCTGTCCTGGTCATGTAAAATGCTCTTCTTTATATGACCCAGCCCTAAAATAAGTCAATAACAGGTACTTCGGCCAGCGTGTCTGTGTCTGTGCACTTTGTGTATAGGCGATGGTAGTGGTGAGGGAGAAGGTTGCTAAGTAAAGCTTCCTCCTTGCTCAGCAGGAGCCAGGAGGCTTCTGTGAGGGAATGGATAAAGATTCCTGCTGACTGAGGCTCAAATTTATGGAGGCTGCCTAAGATGGAACCTCATGATCCTGATAAAGACCTTGCAGGAAGGAGCACCCCTGGAATAAAATTACCTCTAAGAGAGAAATTCAACTGGGACAAAGTTTTAGAATTGTGCTCTGGTAAAATCATTTTCCCTGGCGAGAGCTATGGCTCTGGGCATGTTTCACGATAATTACTCTTCCCTTCCCCTGCTACCACAGAGATCTAGAATCCTCTCTATGAGAATCTGTCTGGGTTCTTGGAGGAAAGCTCATGGAAGTTAGGGGGCATGAGGTGTTTCGCACTCAGCCTCCAGCAATTCATCAAAACTGCCATTTAAGGGCTTCTCCCGGTTCATGCCTCCAGCAGCTTTTGCTCCAATGAGAAGACCATGGTTACTTATCTCTCTAGATTTTGGAGAAATAGTTTGCCCTACAACCTGAGACACATGGATGTAAGAAGAGTTGTTGGTTTTCAGTTTGTCCAGCTTTTTCTTGTTGTAAGAATGAGAGTGAGTCCTGACAATCTCTTTACATGTTGGAACTAAAATTGAAAGTCTCAGCTTCAAAGATTTACCTTTTAACTTCCATGGCTAAGTAGTGGGCAAGTCTCCAGCGATAATTGTGGTAATACTCAGCCCAAAGGGTCACGTGTAATTGTTTCTAACAAAGACGGGACCTGTGAGGCTATTTCCTTTGCAAGATACTAGTTAGTACGTGAAGGTTCAGAGACATATAGGGCTTAGATGGACTTCTTACAATTATCAGTGTTTTTTTATTCCTCTTACTCTTTGGAATTAATTAGTGATGGGATGAATGTGGGTGCGTGCGTGCGTGTGTGTGTGTATGTGTGTGTGTGTTACTTGCAAAAGTATAGGCTCATGTAGAATAGAATTTTTTTTATTAGAATTATCTTCTTCGTTTCCAAAGAATGTGTCCAACTTCTCAGTATAGGTAGTTAAAACCTATAAATGTTTAAAGAAATAGGTATAAACATTATTTTATAAATGTAAAATGAGATTAGTTAGTATTTTGCCCCAAGAGAGAAGTATAGCCCCACAGGAAAATAGGGTCAATGTCATAATATTCCTTAATTTCCCTTTTATAGCTCAACATGGAACATTAAGTAGAATCCCTCAAGCTAACCTAGAAAATGTTGCAGTAGCAAACAACCTTTAAATCTCAGTGGATTACACAACAAAGGTTATTTTTATTTTCATGCTAAATTTTCATTCACATTTTAGCTGGTGGCTGTTTCCCATCAGCCTTATTCAGGAATACAGGCTACCAGAGCCCCACCATTTGGAATATATCAGTCTCTGTGGTAGTAGAAGTGGAAAGTGCTAAACTGGATACTAGATAAAGTTTCTTCCCACAAGTTATACACTTTACTTCTACTCACACTTATTTTCCCAAAGGAGAGAAACTTAAAATTCTCTCATATCCTATAAATAGTGCATATATTATATCCTTTACATGTTAAATAGATAAGCAGAATTTCAGTAGCATATCTGACTAAAATCTATATTAAATTTTTTTCAATATAATATTTATGTAGAGCAAAGAACTTTATTTCCTCAAATACTTCTGAATATTTACAGGAAAAATGAAGCAAAGTAAGAGACCAACATGTCTATTTACTCACAGCCTCTGTTCCCACAAACTGTGGTAGGTAATTTACCACAGTTTGCCTTTCAATCACTGTAACTGCTATGAGACATGACCATTATCATCGTTTTATAGCTTTTAAGTAACCTGCCAAAATTACACAGCATTTAAAAGCAGAAACATAATGGGGTCCTAGGATCCTCTTCTTCAAACAGCACTGTTAATGGTGCTAAATTGGGGAAGGATATTCATAAAAGTAAAATAAGTATTTCTTAGAATTTTCTCTTTGTTTTCCCATTCAGTGGGCACTTGAAAAAGACCTAGTATCAACCCTTTTCTTTTTCAACAAAGTTGGCATTGCAGAATAGTAGTTTATGAGACTGGGGAAAAGTCTGGAAAGCTTCTTCATTTTCCATACCGTATCCACTTCAAGTAAGCTTCAAGCACATGTAGGTGACTGCTTTGGACCAGACCTAAGGAGAAATTCTCTAAAGTATTATCAGTTATTTTCAGAATAGTTTGACTAATTTACATTTTCAGTAAACATGTATATATGTGTGTATATATATATGGCTGTGTTGTGTATATATGTATATTTATACACTGTTAAAGTAACTGACACTTACTGACTATTGTCACTAAACAAATATTTTTATAATTTAATGAATCTCTAGGACACACACACGTTCTAATGATGTAGATCTGAAAAAAAATCTCGAAAGTAACTTCAAGGGACACATTGTAGGTTACATCACCAAAGAAAAATGATCCCACTTATTGTTTCATATTTGATGGTGTGAACAAGAAATACATACAGTTCTGAATAACTAATTTGTTTACACAAACTTATTTAACGAAACTGTTTATTTTGCTCCATTTCAATAGTGTTTCTGTGTTTCCAGTAGCTGAAGGCACCTATTTAATATTCATACCAGTAGACACTGGAAGACTCTTAATGTGAGCAAATACATTCTTCTTGGTCAAAGGTAAGACATATATTTAAATTTCTAAAATTTGGGGGCAGAAAGACGAGGGGAAGATGGCGGAAGAGTACGACACGGAGATCACCTTCCTCCTCACAGATACACCAGAAATACATCTACACGTGGAACAGCTCCTACAGAACACCTACTGAACGCTGGCAGAAGACCTCAGACCTCCCAAAAGGCAAGTACACTAGGAAGCCCCTTCGCTGGAGGAGACTGCAGGTGGCGGAGGGGGGAAGCTTCGGAGCCGCGGAGGAGAGCACAGCAACAGGGGTGCAGAGGGCAAAGCGGAGAGATTCCCGCACAGAGGATCAGTGCCGACCAGAACTCACCAACCCGAGATGCTTGTCAGCTCACCCCCCGGGGCGGGCGGGTCTGGGAGCTGAGGCTCGGGCTTTTGTCAGAGCGCAGGGAGAGGACTGGGGTTGGCGGCATGAACACAGCCTACAGGGGGTTAGTGCACCACGGCTAGCCGGGAGGGAGTCCGGGGAAAAGTCTGGACCTGCCGAAGAGGCAAGAGACTTTTTCTTCCCTCTTTGTTTCCTGGTGCGCGAGGAGAGGGGATTAAGAGCGCTGCTTAAAGGAGCTCCAGAGATGGGTGGGAGCCGCGGCTAAAAGCGTGGAGCCCAGAGACGGGCCTGAGACGCGAAGGCTGCGGCTGCCGCCACCAAGAAGCCTGTGTGCAAGCACAGGTCACTATCCACACCCCCCTTCCGGGGAGCCTGTGCAGCCTGCCAATGCCAGGGTCCCAGGATCCAGCGACAACTTCCCCGGGAGAACACATGGTGTGCCTCAGGCTGCTGCAATGTCACATTGGCCTCTGCCGCCGCAGGCTCGCCCCGCACTCCATACCCCTCCCTCCCCACGGCCTGGGTGAGCCAGAGTCCCCGAAGCAGCTGCTCCTTTAACCCCGTCCTGTCTGAGCGAAGAACAGACGCCCTCCAGCAACCTACACGCAGAGGCGGGGCCAAATCTAGGAGCTGTGAGAACAAAGAAGAGAAAGGGAAATCACTCCCAGCAGCCTCAGAAGCAGCGGAATAAAGCTTCACAATCAACTTCATGTACCCTCCATCTGTGGAATACATGAATAGACAACGAATCATCCCAAATTGAGGAGATGGACTTTGAAAGCAAGATTTATTATTTTTTCCCCTTTTCCTCTTTTTGTGAGTGTGTATGTGTATGCTTCTGTGTGAGATTTTGTCTGTATAGCTTTGCTTCCACCATTTGTCCTAGGGTTCTATCCGTCCGTTTTTTTTTTTTTCTTTCTTTTTTAAAAAAAAAATTTTTTCTTAATAATTATTTTTTATTTTAATAACTTTATTTTCTCTTACTTTATTTTATTTTATCTTCTTTCTTTCCTTCCTTCCTTCCCTCCTTCCTCCCTCCCTCCCTCCCTCTTTTCTTTCTTTCTTTCTTTCTTTCTTTTCTTTCTTCCTTCCTTCCTTTCTTTCTTTCTTTCTATTTTTGCTCCCTTTTATTCTGAGCTGTGTGGATGAAACGCTCTTGGTGCTGCATCCAGGAGTCAGTGCTGTGCCTCTGAGGTGGGAGAGCCAACTTCAGGACACTGGTCAACAAGAGACCTCCCAGCTCCACATAATATCAAATGGTGAAAATCTCCCAGAGATCTTCATCTCAACACCAGCACTCAGCTTCACTCAACGACCAGCAAGCTACAGTGCTGGACACCCTATGCCAAACAACTAGCAAGAAAGGAACACAACCCCACCCATTAGCAGAGAGGCTGCCTAAAATCATAAAAAGTCCAGAGACACCCCAAAACACACCACCAGACGTGGACCTGCCCACCAGAAAGACAAGATCCAGACTCATCCACCAGAACACAGGCACTAGTCCCCTCCACCAGGAAACCTACACAACCCACTGAAACAACTTTAGCCACTGGGGACAGACACCAAAAACAACGGGAACTACGAACCTGCAGCCTGCAAAAAGGAGACGCCAAACACAGTAAGATAAGCAAAATGAGAAGACAGAAAAACACACAGCAGATGAAGGAGCAAGGTAAAAACCCACCAGACCTAACAATTGAAGAGGAAATAGGCAGTCTACCTGAAAAAGGTTTCAGAATAATGATAGTAAAGATGATCCAAAATCTTGGAAATAGAATATAGAAAATGCAAGAAACATTTAACAAGGACCTAGAAGAAATAAAGATGAAACAAGCAATGATGAACAACACAATAAATGAAATTAAAAGTATTCTAGATGGGATCAATAGCAGAATAACTGAGGCAGAAGAACGGATAAGTGACCTGAAAGATAAAATAGTGGAATAACTACTGCAGAGCAGAATAAGGAAGAAAGAATGAAAAGAACTGAGGACAGTCTCAGAGACCTCTGGGACAACATTAAACACACCAACATTCGAATTATAGGGGTTCCAGAAGAAGAAGAGAAAAAGAAAGGGACTGAGAAAATATTTGAAGAGATTATAGTTGAAAACATCCCTAATATGGGAAAGGAAATAGTTAATCAAGTCCAGGATGCACAGAGAGTCCCATACAGGATAAATCCAAGGAGAAATATGCCAAGACGCATATTAATCAAACTGTCAAAAATTAAACACAAAGAAAACATTAAAATCAGCAAGGGGAAAACAACAAATAACACACAAGGGAATCCCCATAAGGTTAACAGCTGATCTGTCAGCAGAAACTCTGCAAGCTAGAAGGGACTGGCAGGACATATTTAAAGTGATGAAGGAGAAAAACCTGCAACCAAGATTATTCTACCCAGCAAGGATCTCATTCAGATTTGATAGAGAAATTAAAACCTTTACAGACAAGCAAAAGCTGAGAGAGTTCAGCAACACCATACCAGGTTTACAACAAAGGCTAAAGGAACTTCTCTAGGCAAGAAACACAAGAGAAGTAATATACTTACAATAACGAACCCAAAGCAATTTAGAAAATGGGAATAGGAACATACATATCGATAATTACCTTAACTGTAAAGGGACTAAATGCTCCCACCAAAAGACACAGATTGGCTGAATGGATACAAAAACAAGACCCATATATATGCTGTCTACAAGAGACCCACTTCAGACCTAGAGACACATACAGACTGAAAGTGGCGGGATGGAAAAAGATATTCCATGCAAATGAAAACCAAAAGAAAGCTGGAGTAGCAATTCTCATATCAGATAAAATAGACTTTAAAATAAAGACTATTAGAAGAGGCAAAGAAGGACACTACATAATGATCAAGGGATTGATCCAAGAACAACATATAACAATTGTAAATATTTATGCACCCAACATAGGAGCACCTCAATACATAAGGCAAATACTAACAGCCATAATAGGGGAAATCGATGGTAACACATTCATAATAGAGGACTTTAACACCCCACTTTCACCACTGGACAGATCAACCAAAATGAAAATAAATAAGGAAACAGAAGCTTTAAATGATACATTAAACAAGATGGATTTAATTGATATTTATAGGATATTCCATCCAAAAACAACAGAATACACACTTTTCTCAAGTGCTCATTGAACATTCTTCAGGATAGATCATATCTTGGGTCACAAATCAAGCCTGGGTAAATTTAAGAAAATTGAAATTGCATCAAGTATCTTTTCCGACCACAATGCTATGAGACTAGATATCAATTATAGGAAAAGATCTGTAAAAAATAAAAACACATGGAGGCTAAATAATACACTACTTAATAACGAAGTGATCACTGAAGAAATCAAAGAGGAAATCAAAAAAATACCTAGAAACAAATGACAGTGGAGACATGATGACCCAAAACCTATGGGATGCAGCAAAAGCAGTTCTAAGAGGGAAGTTTATAGCAATACAATCCTACCTTAAGAAACAGGAAATATCTCGAATAAACAACCTAACCTTGCACCTCAAGCAATTAGAGAAAGAAGAACAAAAAAAAAACCCCAAAGTTAGCAGAAGGAAAGAAATCATAAAAATCAGATCAGAAATAAATGAAAAAGAAATGAAGGAAATGATAGCAAAGATCAAACAAATTAAAAGCTGGTTCCTTGAGAAGATAAATAAAATTGATAAACCATTAGCTGGACTCATCAAGAAAAAAAGGGAGAAGACTCAAATCAGTAGAATTAGAAATGAAAAAGGAGAAGTAAAAACTGACACTGCAGAAATACAAAAGATCATGAGAGATTACTACAAGCAACTCTATGCCAATAAAATGGACAACCTGGAATAAACGGACAAATTCTTAGAAATGCACAACCTGCCAAGACTGAATCAGGAAGAAGTAGAAAATATGAGCAGACCAATCACAAGCACTGAAATTGAAACTGTGATTAAGAATCTTCCAACAAACAAAAGCCCAGGACCAGATGGCTTCACAAGCAAATTCTATCAAACATTTAGAGAAGAGCTAACACTTATCCTTCTCAAACTCCTGAAAAGTATAGCAGAGGGAGCAACACTCCCAAACTCATTCTACAAGGCCACCATCACCTTGATACCAAAATCGGACAAGGATGTCACAAAGAAAGAAAACTACAGGCCAATATCACTGATGAACATAGATGCAAAAATCCTCAACAAAATACTAGTAAACAGAATCCAACAGCACATTAAAAGGATCATACACCGTGATCAAGTGGGGTTTATTCCAGGAATGCAAGGATTCTTCAATATGCACAAATCAATCAACGTGATACACCATATTAACAAATTGAAGGAGAAAAACCATATGATCATCTCAATAGATGCAGAGAAAGCTTTCAACAAAATTCAACACCATTTATGATAAAAACCCTGCAGAAAGTAGGCATAGAGAGAACTTTCCTGAACATCATAAAGGCCATATATGACAAACCCACAGCCAACATCGTCCTTAATGGTGAAAAACTGAAAGCATTTCCACTAAGACCAGGAACAAGACAAGGTTGCCCACTCTCACCACTTTTATTCAACATAGTCTTGGAAGTTTTAGCCACAGCAATCAGAGAAGAAAAGGAAATAAAAGGAATCCAAATTGGAAAAGAAGAAGTAAAGCTGTCACTGTTTGCAGATGACATGATATTATACAGAGAGAATCCTAAAGATGCTACCGGAAAACTACTAGAGCTAAACAATGAATTTGGTAAAGTAGCAGGATACAAAATTAATGCACAGAAATCTCTGGCATTCCTATACACTAATGATGAAAAATCTGAAAGTGAAATCAAGAAAACACTCCCATTTACCATTGCAACAAAACGAATAAAATATCTAGGAATAAACCTACCTAAGGAGATAAAAGTCCTGTATGCAGAAAATTATAAGACACTGATGAAAGAAATTAAAGATGATACAAATAGATGGAGAGATATACCATGTTCTTGGATTGGAAGAATCAACATTGTGAAAATGACTCTACAACCCAAAGCAATCTACAGATTCAATGCAATCCCAATCCAACTAACATTGGCATTTTTCACAGAACTAGAACAAAAAATTTCGCAATTTGTATGGAAACACAAAAGACTCCGAATAGCCAAGCCATCTTGAGAATGAAAAATGGAGCTAGAGGAATCAGGTCCCCTGACTTCAGACTATACTATTCAAGTATTCAAGACAGTATGCTACTGGCACAAAAACAGAAATATAGATCAATGGACAGGATAGAAAGCCCAGAGATATACCCACGCACATATGGTCACCTTATCTTTGATAAAGGAGGTAGGAATGTACAGTGGAGAAAGTACAGCCTCTTCAATAAGTGGTGCATGTAAAAGTATGAGTTTAGATCACTCCCTAATACCATACACAAAAATAAGCTCAAAATGGAATAAAGACCTAAATGTAAGGCCAGACACTATCGAACTCTTAGAGGAAAACATAGGTAGAACACCCTATGACATAAATCACAGCAAGATCCTTTTCAACCCACCTCCTAGAGAAATGGGAATAAAAACAAAAATAATGGGACCTAATGAAACTTCAAAGCTTTTGCACAGCAAAGGAAACCATAAACAAGACCAAAAGACAACCCTCAGAATGGGAGAAAATATTTGCAAATGAAGCAACTGACAGAGGATTTATAGGCAGCTCATGCAGCTCAATAACAAAAAAACAAATCAACACAATCCAAAAATGGGCAGAAGACCTAAATAGACATTTCTTCAGAGAAGATATACAGACTGCCAACAAACACATGAAAGAATGTTCAACATCATTAATCATTAGAGAAATGCAAATCAAAACTACAATGAGATATCATCTCACACCAGTCAGAATGGCCATCATCAAAAAATCTAGAAACAATAAATGCTGGAGAGGGTGTGGAGAAAAGGGAGTCCTCTTGCACTGTTGGTGGGAATGTGAATTGGTACAGCCACTATGGAGAACAGTATGGAAGCTCCTTAAAAAACTACAAATAGAACTACCATATGACCCAGCAATCCCACTACTGGGCATATACCCTGAGAAAACCATAATTCAAAGAGTCATGTACCAAAATGTTCATTGCAGCTCTATTTACAATAGCCCAGAGATGGAAACAACCTAAGTGCCCATCATCGGATGAATGGATAAAGAAGATGTGGCACATATATACAATGGAATATTACTCAGCCATAAAAAGAAACGAAATTGAGCTATTTGTAATAAGGTGGATAGATCTAGAGTCTGTCATACAGAGTGAAGTAAGTCAGAAAGAGAAAGACAAATACCGTATGCTAACACATATATATGTAATTTAAGAAAAAAAATGTCATGAAGAACCTAGGGGTAAGACAGGAATAAAGACACAGACCTACTAGAGAATGGACTTGAGGATATGGGGAGGGGGAAGGGTAAGCTGTGACAAAGCGAGAGAGTGGCAATGGACATATATACACTACCAAATGTAAAATAGACAGCTAGTGGGAAGCAGACACATAGCACAGGGAGATCAGCTCGGTACTTTGTGACCATCTAGAGGGTTGGGATAGGGAGGGTGGGAGGGAGGGAAACACAAGAGGGAAGAGATATGGGAACATATGTATATGTATAACTGATTCACTTTGTTATAAAGCAGAAACTAACACACCATTGTAAGGCAATTATACTCCAATAAAGATGTAAAAATAATAATAGTAAAAAAAATTAAATTTGGGGCCAGAAGGCTCACAGTTTTAGCTCACACAAACATACATTTTGAAAGGCTGATCACTTGCTAACTTGTTTCATTTAAATGAGAATTTAGATCAAGGATATGCTAAATAAATATGAAGATGCAATATCTCTTTCCACAATATTGCATTTAATTTGATAGTAATATTGAAATATATATGAGATTGTAACAGATCTAATAAGGATAACTTAATGAAGTCAATCTGACCTATACTTACCATATTAAACTATGTGGTATGAGCAACAAAATCTATATATTGAAGGATTACACAATGTTATCACAACTATAGTCATTTAGAAGGAACGCATGATTTGGGGAATAAGCACCCTAAAATTTTGAAAACATATTCTGAATATGTAATAAACTCTAGAAAATTTTGAGATGGGACAGCCATTATTTTAAAATGTTCAGTCTTAGAAAGTTGATGTGTAAGCAAATATGAGATTATAGATTCATATACAGTTATAAGAAATAGATTTCTCGACCTTTTACCCAATTTCCCCCAATAGTACCATTTTACAAAACTCTACAATAATATAATGACGTTGATGCAGTTGAGATGCAGAATAATTCTAATACCCTAGCGTTGTCCTTTTATAGCTACCCCCTTCCTCCTTTTATAGCTACCACTTTACTTCCAAAGGATAGTAAAACATTCTTTAAATTAAATGTGTATATATATTCATTTTTATATTTTCATCTTATAGGACAAGATTGTCCCCTTCATGGTTAGCACCTGTCAAGTATCAAGTTCAAGGTCAGTTCCACAATTTTATGCTAAACACAACAGGAAATAGGCTGCGTTGAGGAAAGTGAGAGTTTGCAAAGAACAGATTCAGCAAAAGACTTTATTGGGACTTCATCTTCCCATTGTCCCCCAGAAATTTTTCACTGGCTAAGGTGCTCTACTGGGTATGGAATGTGGGTTCACGTTCTTCCGGGATATTGTTCCCCCTCAGTTTTCCTTCTTTTATAGAAGGTGATGAGAAAGCAGAAATTCAATAAAAGAATATCCAGGAAAATTTGGATGTGGTATCTTACCTGAATTCACCAATCACAAATTTCTGCTTATTAACTTTGACAACTTTTCTTCTTCTAATACTGCTGATTCTCCTTCCAGTAAAAAATAATGCACAGTCATTAATAAGCATTGTATCCTATGCTAACAAATATATATATGCACATATGCTTTTAAGTATAGCATATGAACTAATCTTACTTAGAAGCACGAGCACATATATCTGGAAGGTAAATAGGTCAGGGACTCTTTTAGAGATTATTAAAAACATGACAGCTTTCAGGAACAACATTAAATTTAATAAGATAATTATCTACACCAGACAGCTAAAAATGAGATCTTCATATGAGGAAACTTTGTAAGTTGCATCAAGATAACTCTAGTTGTTAGTTAGGTGCTTAAACTGAATTGTTTTGGAGAATTTTCTTTTTATTCTGTACCCGTGCTTCATTTCTCCATTACAATGATTTTGTAGTGAACATGCCTGCTTGTAAAGTAATTTTAGCAAATGTTTAAAAGTATCTTCCAGGCTGAGTGTATTAAGTTTTATATAAGCTGTGTGTTTGATGTTCTGCTTTATTTCAACTATGTCCATGGACCTACAGTGTTTATGTAAGCTGCAGGCTACTGCCGTCATCTTTAGAACATCTAGCCAAATACTTTTATGTCTTTAAGAAACTCTAACAGTTAAAATAACGTTGGCAATAAGCACATCAGGAAATAAAGATACATTTCAGGAATGGACTTCCTTATAACTCTGCCAACTGATGGTTGAATGGCCCATAGTGCTTTTGTAGCTTTTGCAGATAAACAAGAATGGGATTTCTGTTCAGATTTTTATTCTCAGAAGGAGGTTATTTTCACTTAAAAAAGAGAATATGTTCTGATAAAACCATGTGTGTGACCGGATCAATTTTTATGGCAGTATTTGAACTTCTTTTATTCTTTTTGGAGGTAGAGGGAAATGCCTGGTTAATTTGAATGGCTTCTAATTTAGCTAACAATTTGGATTGTTTTTATAGATTATTCCTCCTAGAATTCACATGAAATCAAAGCAATATGCATATTCTATATACTTCTTTCCTTTCGCCCCCCTAACGTTTAAAATCAATTGTATTATGTAGTCTCCAGTCCAAAATAAAGAAAATATTCTGATTTATAAAATGAACCGTTTTGGAATTAAAAAAAAATGTGTGAACACAATAAAATGGCAATAATTTGAGCATCCAATTAAAATTTAGAGGGCTGGAACAGGAGGGCATTGTAACTATTTTTAATTTTCTAATCCTCTGTATTTTCTACACATTTTAAAATGAGTTTTACTTGTATTCACGTTTACTCTTATAACTGCGATAGAATTAGACAGTAAGAATTAGAACTCTATCTTTCCATTATTTAGCTTTAGATTTCATCTGAAGCAGCAAAAATTTAGGACACTTTTGTATCTAAGAAATACCCCAAGTCTTCCCCGGTGGCGCAGTGGTTGAGAGTCCGCCTGTAGATGCAGGGGATGCAGGTTCGTGCCCCAGTCCGGGAGGATCCCACATGCCGCGGAGCGGCTGGGCCAGTGAGCCATGGCCGCTGAGCCTGCGCGTCCGGAGCCTGTGCTCCGCAACGGGAGAGGCCACAACAGTGAGAGGTCCGCGTACCGCAAAAAAAAAAGAAAAAAAAAAAGAAATACCCCAGATGCAAACTACAACCTACTCTTTTCACATCAAGAGCTCTAGCAAGGACAATGAGATGAGTGAATGATCAGCCTGAAATAAGAGGAATGTTATGCTTGTCACAACCATATGGCAGTCTATAATTAATGTGCTTTAAATATTTGTAAATTTTAAAATTGAATATTCTGGTTTTACTATCTTGTTTTACTATAAATATGATTCCTATAATTTGGGGGGCCAGGAATGAGGACATATTAAATAAAATTAAAGACATGATAAAATGTAAAACTTGACTTACAACTAATAGAAGTCAATATTTCTAACATAAATGTTATACACACAAAATAAAATTCTTATTGAAGAATTTCAATATAATTGGTTAATAGTAAAGGTATACTCTATTAGGTGAAAATACTTATCTTAAAATTATTTCTGTCATGAAGAGAAAGATAAATGTCTTTCAGAACTGTATATTTCTATTTAGCTTTGTATACATGGTAGTTTTCATCATATTTAGTGAGGACACAAAAAATAAAAAGAGGCTTTTAATATTCATCATATGCTAAAAGATAATTTTCATAATTTTGAAGTCAGATGCAGGGGATAATTTAAGGAAAAAAATGATTGAATGAGCACAAATAGAGTAGATTTGACTTAGATTTGGTAAGAGGAAAAGGTGTAAATATTCGAACATGGCACTATTTTCTTCATTCTTTGTTAAATATTACTGTATATTCAGGATTGTATTGATTCAAATTTAATTGAAATTTTCAATGTCAGTTTTCTCTGGTCTTTTAAAGTGAAAAAACAATGAAATCAAGTGATATAGATAAATGGTTAATTCCTTAGAAAATATATATATTGAAAACCCAGTCTTTGTATTAGGCATGGGACATATAGCTATGATTAAACTCCCGGGCTTCAAAAAGCTCAGTCTAGAGTAATAAAAACAATGTAAGCTGAGATTTTTGAATGCTAGAAAATACATAGACATATTGCATAAATTATTTTAATTAGCTCTTAAAGTAGCCCTTTAAGGAGATGCCACCAATATATTCAGTTTTCAGGTAAGATCCCTTCCTTGTTGCAGGTTGGTAATCTATAGAGCTGGGATGTATAATTGGAGAGCCTTAGTCTCTTCAGAATATCTCTCTAGAGAAGCATGATAATTCACAGAACAGCCTAGTGTTCTGAGCTAGGGTTTTTATGTACTGTATATTCTTACTTGAAATTCTCAGCAAATCTCAATGACTATTCAGTTTCCCTACTTGAAAATGTGGAGTCAGGTTGTCCAAAACTCAAGATTTGTTTTTAATGCCTGCAATCAAAATCAGGGAGTCAGAATACTATATACAAACTGAAAAGCTTGGTGCAAAAAAAGATGGTAAAATTAGCCATATATAAAGTAAAGCTAAAAATGTGCATAAAAGTGGAAAAGACACAGAAAGGATGAAGGTTTATTGGAGAGAGAGCCTTAAATAAGGGAATTACAGAGTGATGGCAACCCCCAAGAACCACATTATCTTGGACTGGGCATGGCTGGTCTGAGTTCATCATGGCTAATCTTTTGTTAGAACATGACTTCATCCCCATAATGCTCAAAATGTTTTTAGAGTCAGTAGGATTGGAAACATCTATGCAGCTTCATCTAAGCAGACTTCAGATTTTGGGGGTTTTTTGCTTTTTGGGATTTTTTAATTGAGCTAACTTGGATTTTCTGAGGCAGCTGCTAAGCTAATATAAAGGCATAGAAAATGAGTCTCCAGGTATTCCAGATTTGTCCGTCCTCAGCTCCATGAACTACCTGTACTTTCTCAAGCCAGACAGCCTAAGGGAGAGCAGATATGTACATAAAGAGCAGCTGTACCTTTCTAAGCTCTTTCTTATTTATCCTCAATTTCATTTAATGTCATGATCATTCCCTCAGTTGCCTGAATCAAACAAACCTCTGAATCATCTGATTTTTTAAATTTCCCTCATAGAACTAGCCAGATACTAAAAAGTCAAAGTTGATTTTTTTCTATTACTATTATTTTTGCCTTAGTTCATATTCTTATCACTTTTTAAAAATAACTGCAATAATCACCTAAATGATATTTCTGCCCTATTCCACGTTTGGTTCATAACTCTGTTTTAAACCATTACTAATACATTTCTTTTAAAAAAATACAAGAACTTGAAATGCTTGATTAAAATTTTTTACCCTAGCATCTATTACAGAAGGGTTTAAATAACACCTTGCAAACATCTTGAAGTGAAAATATTGAAGCATGTTTGAGGACAGCAAGGAAGCTGGTGTGGCTTGAGAGGAGTGAGTAGGTGGTGGAGTGTAAGAGCACTTGTCAAAGAGGTAAGGAAGGTATATCAACTTTGGTTATAGTAAGGACTTAGGTTTAACTGTGGATCCTTAGAACAGAGGAGTGGCATACTGAATTTTATGTTTCATAGGGATCATTCTGGATGCTATAACTTTCAAATAGACAACTTTAGAACAGGTTCAGGAGACAACTGCAATATTCCATCTGAGAGATGATGGTGGCTCAGCCAAAATAAAATGGTAGTAGTGAAGGTGGAGACACCAGATGATTCTCTTGTGTTTCTAAATAAATATCCAAGAAAATAAGAGCACAAATCTATCTATATCTTTCTTGAAATCAGGCAACCTATGGAAGGCTGTCTACCTGTGAGACCTGTTAACAAGAAATTTGGCCAGGTTCCTCCTTCTGAGCAATAATAATGAAAATGCAGAGTCAGAGGGGTCAGGTTTGTATTAGCTTAGTGTTTACCAGAATCATTTTACAAATTGTATATCTTCTAAGGTTTCTATAGACTAATAAAACTACTTTACCATGAAAGCTTACTGAATAAAATGTCACTTCCTTCAATAGTTCTTATGAATGGTCTGATTGCCCCCCCCGCCCCCATCCAAGTCTTGATTCTCTTTCTCGGGAACAGTGAAATGCACTGATTGACAATAGTTAGAGATGAAAGAGGCAAAGTCATTAAGAGAAATTGACATCATTCTCACAGATTTATTCTAGAATACACTTTTAATTCAGGCATTGTGGAATAGGCTAGAACATCCTTTATCTAATGCCACCTTTTCACCTTAATAGAATGTGTGGGGGGTGGTGCAGGGTAATGCCTAAAGTCCTATATGGAGTTTTGATGTCTTAAATAAAGGAGTGTTTACAAATAATATTTTGAATATCCCCTTTGCTTGATGTGATGGTTAATTTTTTGTGTCAGCTTGACTGGCGATGGGGTGCCCAGACAAACATTTTTTCTGGTTGTGTCTGTGAGGGTGTCTCTGGAAGAGATTCGCATTTGAATTGGTGGACTCAGTAAAGTAGATTGCCCTCCCCAATGTAGGTGGGTATGATCCAATCCCTTGAGAGCCTGAATACAACAAAAGGTGGAAGGAGGAGGAATTTGCCCCCTTTTTTCCTGCATCACTATTTGAGCTGGGACAGCTCATCTCATCTTCTCCTGCCCTTGGACTGGGACTTAAACCATTTGCTACCCTGGTTCTCAGGTCTTTGGACTTGACATGAACTACACCTCTGGTTTTCCTGGGTCTCTACCTTGTAAAGGACAGACTGTACATTGTGGGCATTTTTAGTCTCCACATATAAGCCAATTCATATAAGCCAATTCCTCATAATGTCTCCTTTACATATACACACACACACACACACACAGAGTTCATTCCATTGGTTCTGATACTCTGGAGAACCCTAATACACTTGGCACCCATGAGGTTTTTTATCTCAGAGTGAAGTAAAGTCAAGTATCAGAATGGGTAAGAGATAAGTATGAATTTCTTTTCTAAGTAGAGAATGATTATGAAAGGATGGATCAAAAGAAAGACAGGCATCATGTTTTGAGTCAGGCACATTCTCAGACATAGTAGCTTAGGAAAAAGTAAATATGAACCTTAAGAATAGAGAGTTTTTTTCCCATCTTTCCTAATATTCTATATGCCGGCCTACTCCACGAAAATCTTTAGGGATTCAACGATACCTGAATCTTTGTATACAGCTGCCCTGGGAAGTGTGAGATATATTTTGCTCAGCAACATATACTTTCTCAAGGAGGCAACACAGAGAAGTATATTTTAAAAATTCAACAGAATGAATTGTTAGGGGATTAGTTTATTCATCTGCAAAAGAAAACCTAGATGCATTTCTGGATAAGCAGGTTGAGAAGAAGAAAATATTTCTATCTTTTCTCGCATAAACTTTAATATCTACCAGTTTCAGGAGCAATACAGACTTAGAAAAAATGGGTACCATGTAGTAATAAATAGATTTTAAGAAAAAAAATTCACTGAAACTGTTACCTTTTTATAAACGCTGGCTTAGAAAAAATATGCAACATACTATAATAAATTTTAATTTATTTGTACTGATATATATTTAGAGAAATATATATATCAGCTTTTGAAAGCTGTTCAAGTTGATGTGAATTGAAATCTAATGCATCCATATCTATAATATATTTTGCAGCAGTTTGTTACCTGTTTCTTTTACTAAAGTTTACCCACGGAAATTGCTTTTAAAATGACTATCTAAAGTGCATTTACTTTAACAAAACAGATGTAGTATTAGGGATTATTTTTTTGCAACATTAATTCAACATTGTTACTATAATATTTTTAAGATGTTCCAAACATATCAAATATCTGGATTATAGTCTTAATCTACTAATTATGTAACATTATTCAGTTTCAGAATAAATATCAACAACTTCCTCTTCCTAATTTATTTAATCTATAGGTGTTTGTATCATTATGACTTTCCTTACTGAAGTAAAATAATTCTAGAACAAAGCAGACCATTTAATTCTCAAGGTCTTATATAGTTATTTTTTGAATTGTCACTACAGAATGACAACCTTTGGAGAAATTTAGTTAAGCCATTGAAAGTTCAGGGTTGAACTAAATGTCTTATATATTCTAATATTGTCTCTCTCCTCCCTTTCTTTCAAACAATAAGGAATAGTACAAAAAGAGCCAAGTCCAACTTTTACAAGAACTGATTTGACTCTAGTTTCTCTAGTAGAATAACTGTATACCTTGTCAAAATATTTAGTTCATTTGAAAGACATTTCAATTCTCTGGGAAATGCAGGATGATACAATATTTGAAAGTGCTTTCACAGGCATATAGACTAGGGTTTGATTTGTGGATCACATTTTTACTACATTCCTCTCTGAGTAAGGCTTAAGATCCCTTGATAGCTCAGTTTTCACACTTATATAAGTGGGTTAAAACCCTTGGTGAAAATGAAGTAAGATATTTGCAAAACTTTGAACATAGTGTCTGGCATACATCATGACTAAATTATATGTTTTCATGGTGTTTCATAGAATTATAAAGTAAGAGCAATACTAAAATGACAAGAAGTGTGTGTGCTGTACTTACAGGAGTGTTGTGAATAGCAAATTATATGTTTGAAAGCACCCGCAAATGTATATAAAATGTCGTGCATTTTAAAAGATATCCTTTGAAGTTTTGTTGAAGATTGTAATGAAACTTGGTGGTCAATTTTCTGGCCACATATGTGAACACATCTTTAATGGTATATGCTTCCTCTCAGATATATTCACTATTTGGTATGGGTAAGTTATTTTCAAACTTTCTATGGAAACCTAGAAATTGGATTGAGTGCTACCTGAATAATTTTATGTTGTATGTGCTTGTATGGAGAAAGGGTAGGATTCTGTTCCCATTTCTTTATTCAACCAGAGCTGTCCTTTTGTGATGGTATAATTTTTAATTTAAAAAATATCTTCAAATGGAATAAATTTGAGGTTCCACATTTCAGTAATAACAGAAAAATGTGTATAGACAAACATTCCTGTAGGTAATATCTATAAAATCTGTATAGAACATTTTTTAAATATTGACCTCAAACAGAAACAATCTTGAGAAGGATAACCTCTGAAAGATAGGAAGTACACAAGGTGAGACTTACATGCTTTCAGGATTTTGCTGAAGGGTACTGCCTGATCTCTATGGTGCAGGGGGCATGAGATTAGCATGCAGATTTGAGGCTGACATATTGGTTGGGAAATTAAGGTGAAAATCCTGGGAAGGAAGGAGTTGAATATGGAATGAGAGCCAAATTCTATATATAAAAATTATGTAAAATTCATGATTAAATACTGATCTAGTCAAGCATTTATGAGATACTAAAGAGACTGGCAAATAAAGTCACTAGAAGTTGGAAGGATGCAGATATTCAGTTGCTGCCTCTCCTGAAGGAAATAGATTTTAGAGTTTGAATTTGACCATTTTAAACTCAGCTTGAACAAATATCAGTCCTTCAGAGGAACATAAGTAGAATCAGAACCCTACAAGTTACTTTTATTGCCCAACATGCAATAAAAACTTACTAGACACGTGAAGAATCAGCAAAGTATGACATACTCAAACAAAGCAGTCAACAGAATTGATTCCCAAGAAGACATAAAAGGTGAAATTATCAGAAGAAATTTAAAGCAGCAATTATAAATATATTCAAGGTCTGAAGCAAAATCTAGCCACAATGATTGAACTAGTCACAATGATTGAACATTTGGAAAATATGAGTAGTAAAATTGAAACTGAAAAAAAGGAAATTCTATGAAAACTAAATTAAACAATATGATAAGTGAGCTCAAGAGCAAGGAGAAAAAAGACTCTAGAGTTCACGTGGTGATAAAAGAAAACAAATTATTTTTTTTTAATCTAGCATGATTCCAGGCACAAATTAGAAGCTTATTATACACTTACTGAAAATAACCAATGAATGAATAAGTATATAAATAACCAAATATTATGTTTACTTCTTTCAGAGAAATTGGTAATTTTCCAATTCTTACTGTATCTTTTCATTCTTTTCCCTTTGTGTATGCATGTTCATTTTGTTTTGTAAACTTTCACAACATTCACATCGAGATTTCTATGAAGTGTCAAACTAATAAGGCTCTATGGGAATACTGGTTTCTAGAACACAAATAACAACCCAGGGTTCAATCATTTAACATAAAAGGGGTAACAGGACCAAGAATGAGGCATCAAGAAGTTCTGCCGTTATCTATGTCTGACTCTGATAATCTTCTTATTCAAAATATCTATAATATCCCAGATGAACATTATAGGAGATATTTTATTATTTTAATAACACCATAAGAGTTATGAGACACAATTTCAAGATGACAAAATTGGTACTCAGAAAACTTAAGTATCACCCTCTGCAGCAAGCAGGTCATATGTGACAATGAGATTGAAGTTTTGGTTGCCTTTACTGAAATGTTAGGCACCTACACATTATTATTTCTGACTTCCAAACAAAATTATGTTCTCTATTTCCTCACATATAAAAGAGGTTACAGTAGATACTTTCTCAGGTTCCCTTTTTTTTTCTTTTCTTTTTTCTTTTTTCTTTTTTTTTTTTGCGGTACGGGCCTCTCCCTTTGCGGAGCACAGGCTCCGGACACACAGGCTCAGCGGCCATGGCTCACGGGCCCAGCCGCTCCGTGGCATGTGGGATCTTCCCGGACCGGGTCACGAACCTGTGTCCCCTGCATCGGCAGGTGGACTCTCAACCACTGTGCCACCAGGGAAGCCCTCAGGTCCCCATTTAACGTAAATTGGAATGACTATGAGGCTTAACAAAGGTCAAATTAACAGTAGAGGATAAAAGTTCCCAAAGTCCTTGATATAAATTTGATTTTTTTAATTAGTTTTTATGCACTGTAGTCGTTTGAATTGTGCCTCTTTGCCAAAAAAAAAAAAAAAAGTCCAAGTCCTAATTCCATTACCTGTGAATGTGACCTATTTTTTTCGAAAATAATGTCTTTGCAGATATAATCAAGTTAAGGATATCAAGAAGACGTCACACTGGATTTGGGATGGACCTACCTCCAGTAACTGGTGTGTTTATACGGGGGAGACACAGAGGTGAAGGTCCTGTGAAGATCAAGGCAGAGATTGGAAGGATGAATCTATAAGCCAAGGAATGTCAGAGCCATTGCCCTCAGCACCGGCAGAAGCTATGAGAGAGGCAGGGAGCAGATTCTCTCTCAGTCTCTAGAAGTAATCAACTCTGCTGACACCTTGATTTCAGACTCCTGTACTCCAGAACTGTAAGGGAATAAATTTCTGTTGTTTAACACCAGCCATTTTTTGGTATGTTGTTATGGCAGACCTAGGAAATTGATACATATGTTTATGATAGGAAAAAATAAAGTCTTAATTTCGGGTTATTTTTAAATATAACTGAGAATTTTCTTCATGTAATTTATCAGAGCAATATTTTATGCTGTCTATTATACTGCTTTGTGGGAAAGATGAAATTAACTGATAAAATTTTGATTAAAGATATTTGTGGAAAACAGATTCAATTTTAAAAATCAAATAATAAACCACAGTTCTATAACATGTTTCATTGTAACAATATTTTAATTTATTGGAATGATGAGCTGTATAATTCAAGGGTCTATGTCAAAGAATTATTCTTGCAATATTTTTAAATAAATTTAAATATTTTAGTGCATGTATTAGTGTATTATCTATTGCCACATAAACCTACATACAAAACAAACATGCAAACTTAGTGGCATGCTATAATCAGTATGTGTTTCTTATGCATATGGAGTCATCTGAGATTGTTAGCGATCTCTATCTTGTCTGGATTCACATGCACAGACATGTCTGGGGATCAGCTGGTTTGCCATGATTTAGGCTAGCCTTGTCTGGGATTCCACATGTCCCACGTCCTCCAATAGGTTTCCCATATCATGTTTTCAGGGCAATCACAGAAGCATAAGAGCAAACATAAGAACTCAAGGTCTCTTTAGGTCTAGGTTTGGAAGAGACATGCTGCCGTTTCTTCCTTATTGCATTGACCAACCAAGTATATAACCAAACCTTGAGTCAGAAGGGAAGGGCACTACAAAGAAACAAAGCAAAGGGCTTAGTTACAGGAAGGGGTGAAGAACTGGGGTCTTTGATACAATGTAATTTATCATGTTTTGTATGAAGAGATACCATTCTTGATTTTGTCAGTCTTGTTCTAATCAGTCAAATGGACATTCTTCCTGCCTATATATCTTCAAAATATGCCCTATACTGTAAGCAGCAGGACGTTTCCATCTGTGTTATATATGTCAAAGTTCGGTTGTACACAAACTCCATAAAAAATTCTTTCTATGTCCAATTCCCCTTCTTTTTATTGCTAGGTTTCTCAGTATCATACTGAGTCACTATATGAATAATAAATGTGGTTATTAAGAATGATTTAAAAGGCTTAGTCAAACACCTCGGTCACCAGAGAGAGGAAATAATTAAAATATTTTTGTGGATCGACTGTCTTTCAACACTTTTAGTTTACCTGGCAATTAAGGATTGGATCATAGGCTTTTACAAGTGGTACAGCTGTGGAGTGAGAACACTGTGCCTCTCAGAAAACAAATGACAAAACAACAGTAATGATATTACATTAAACCTCAAGAGTCTATGGCAGAAACTGAGCACTAGAGTTAGAGAAGGAAAGAATCCTGTAAAGTGAAAGTCCTTAAAATAAGAGGCAATAAACATTGTTTTTCAACAAAAGATAAAGAGTAAAATTGATTATAAAATGTTCCCATTATTTTTCAAAGTTTTACACTACATAATAAGTAATCTAATCATTCCTAAAGGCTTACAACAAAAAAGCAGTCCCTAGGTAACTGCAGTAGAAAAATCCTTAATTCACAGTTCCAAGAAGCAATCAATTTAAACTTAAGCTTCCCTCCACCCTTTTTTCCCCAGTTTACCTTTATATTTGGCAATGTCATACTTATAATTTGCTTCCTTAATTTTTCAGCTTTTCATATTATCTGTTTCCTAAAACAAACATTGGCATTCCTTATATCCGACAAACCCCTCACCTTCATAAACACTTCTCTTTCTCTGTCAATACTACAGTATGGCTCTGTTACTGCTTCAGTCCAAGCAATTATTGTTCAAGGTTTACATCATTATGGGTACACTTTCATGAGAATGGAAGTTTTGGTTTTGTTTTTCTACAGCAATGCTATGGTAATATATATGTCTTTTCCTACATAATTTCTGTTATTTTCCTGGAGTAAACAAATTCCTCACTTAATTTTTTCTTTTTCTATGTATGTTTTATGAATCCATCTCCAGATTCTGTAAGACAATCCTACAGTTTAAGATCACACTGAATGTCAGTTTAATTTCCTTTTTTCTTCCCCTTGGAAGTGATTTTCCTCAGAATTTGGAGCAAATTATTTTATCATCTTGAAACTTTAGACTCCCCATTGAGAAGCTCATTGTTATCATATTTACTAATCCTCCACTGTTTTGGATTCTCTCTGTAAAGATATGAGGTCTTCCTTTACCCACTCTATTCTGAGCTTTCATAAAGACATACCTTGGTGTATCTTTCAGAAATTCTCCTGAATTGTTTGACAATATTCCTCCACTCATTTTCACCAAAGGAGTTCAAGATTAAACTATTACAGGGTAGTGGACTTTGTGAACTGAATCATTGACTTTTTAGTTGTTCTATATTGTGTATCAAATTCTCCATCTTTTACAAATGATTTCTTTATTAGAAAAATCCTTGATATTCTGATCCTATTGAATTTTTCTTTATTGAATTCTTATTTTAATTTCCATGAGTTCTCTTTATCCTCTAAATATTCTTTTTTATCTTTGTTTCATGGATGAAATTATCTCCCTAGACTTTAAAAAGGAGAATACTTTAAGAATTCAGGGACAAGAAAACTTTAAATTTCTTTTATTCTATTGAAAAATTATTTTTACTGCCTTTCAAATTTGGGCCTTTCTTCAAATGTATAGTGAATTCTGAGTGTCTAATCATATTTTTGAATGAGCCAACACTACACTGTAATCTTCTTCCACATGCAAGAAATTGGCCGGGTAATTAGTCTCAGGGGAGCTTAATTAGGCTGGGCATTGTCAACCATTAGAAGGGAACTACAACTATAGTAGGTGTAAGTTTTATGCCTTTGGCTAGATTGGTTCACCAGAGATAAATCTTTCAATTTCTTTCCTTAGGAGAATACACTTGCTTGCAATAACACTGGAGTTTTATCTTTATTATTTTTTTTAACATCTCTGTTGGAGTATAATAGATTTACAATGGTGTATCACTTTCTGCTTTATAACAAAGTGAATCAGCTATACATATACATATATCCCCGTATCTCCTCCCTCTTGCGTCTCCCTCCCACCCTCCCTATCCCACCCTTCTAGGTGGGCACAAAGCACCCAGCTGATATCCCTGTGCTATGCGGCTGCTTCCCACTAGCTATCTATTTTATTTGGTAGTGTATATATGTCCATGCCACTCTCTCACTTCATCCCAGCTGACCCTTCCCAAGTCCTGTGTCCTCAAGTCCATTCTCTACATCTGTATCTTTATTCCTGTCCTGCCCCTAGGTTCTTCAGAACTGTTTTTTTTTTCTTTCAGATTCCATATATATGTGCTAGCATATGGTATTTGTTTTTCTCTTTCTGACTTACTTCTGTCTTACCGTATGACAGACTATAGTTCCATCCACCTCACTACAAATGACTCAATTTCGTTTCTTTTTATGGCTGAGTAATATTCCATTGTATATATGTGTCACATCTTCTTTATCCATTCATCTGTCCTTGGACATTTAGGTTGCTTCCATGTCCTGGCTATTGAAAAAGTGCTGCAATGAACATTGTGGCACATGACTCTTTTCAAATTATGGTTTTCTCAGGGTATATGCCCAGTAGTGGGAATACTGGGTCATATGGTGGTTGTATTTTTAGTTTTGTAAGGAACCTCCATACTGTTCTCCATAGTGGCTGTACCAATTCACATTCCCACCAGCAGTGCAAGAGAGTTCCCTTTTCTCCACACCCTCTCCAGCATTTACTGTTTCTAGATTTTTTGATGATGGTCATTCTGACAGGTGTGAGGTGATACCTCATTATAGTTTTGATTTGCATTTCTCTCATGATTAGAGATGTTGAACATTCTTTCATGTGTTTGTTGGCAATCTGTATGTCTTCTTTGGAGAAATGTCTATTTAGGTCTTCTGTCCATTTTTGGATTGGGTTGTTTGTTTTTTTGATATTGAGTTGCGTGAGATGCTTGTATATTTTGGAGATTAATCCTTTGTCAATTGCTTCGTTTGCAAATATTTTCTCCCATTCTGAGTGTTGTCTTTTTGTCTTGTTTATGTTTTCCTTTGCTGTGCAAAAGCTTTTGTAATTAGGTCATGTTTGTTTATTTCTGTTTTAATTTCCATTTCTCTAGGAGGTGGGTCAAAAATGATCTTTCTGTGATTTATGTCATGGAGTGCTCTGCCTATCTTTTGCTCAAAGAGTTTTATAGTGTCTGGCCTTACATTTAGGCCTTTAATCCATTTTGAGTTTATTTTTGTGTATTGTGTAGAGAGTGTTCTAATTTCATTCTTTTTCATGTAGCTGTGCAGTTTTCCCAGCACCACTTATTGAAGAGGCTGTCTTTTATCCATCGTATATTCTTACCTCCTTTATCAAAGATAAGGTGACCATATATGCATGGGTTTATCTCTGGGCTTTCTATCCTGTTCCACAGATCTATATTTCTGTTTTGTGCTGTGCCATACAGTCTTGATTACTGTAGCTTTGTAGTATAGTCCAAAGTCAGGGAGCCTGATTCCTCCAGCTCCATTTTTCTTTCTCAAGATCGCTTTGGCTATTCAGTCTTTTGTGTTTCCATACAAATTGTGACATTTTTTGTGCTAGTTCCGTGAAATATGCCATTGGTAGCTTGATAGGGATTGCATTGAATCTCTAGATTCCTTTGGGTAGTATAGTCAATTTTCACAATGTTGATTCTACCAGTCCAAAAGCATGGTATATCTCTCCATCTGTTTGTATCACCTTTAATTTTTTCATCACTGTCTTAGAGTTCTGCATAGAGATCTTTTGTCTCCTTAGGTAGATTTATTCTTAGGTATTTTATTCTTTTTGTTGCAATGGTAAATGGGAGAGTTTCACTAATTTCTCTTTCTGATTTATCATTATTAGTGAATAGGAATGAAAGAGATTTCTGTGGATTAATTTTGGATCCTGCTACTTGGCCAAATTCATCGATTAACTCTAATAATTTTCTGGTAGCATTTTTAGGATTCTCTGTGTATAGTATAATGTCATCTGCAAACAGTGACTGTTTTACTTCTTCTTTTCCAATTTGGATTCTTTTAATTCTTATTCTTCTCTGATTGCTGTGGTTAAAACTTCCATAACTATGTAGAATAATAGTGGTGAGAGTGGGCAACCTTGACTTCTTCCTGATCTTAGTGGAAATGGTTTCAGTTTTTCACCACTGAGAACAATGTTGGCTGTGGGTTTGTCATATATGTCCTTTATTACGTTGAAGTAAGTTCCCTCTATGCCTACTTTCTGGAGAGTTTTATCATAAATGGGTGTTGAATTTTGTTGAAAGTTTTTTCTGCATCTGTTGAGATAATCATATCGTTTTTATCCTTCAATTTGTTAATATGGTGTATCACACTGATTGATTTGCGTATACTGAAGAATCCTTGCATTCTTGGGATACACCTCACTTGATCATGGTGTATGATCCTTTTAATGTGTTGCTGTATTCTGTTCACTAGTATTTTGTTGAGGATTTTTGCAATTATGTTCAGCAGTGATATTGGCCTGTAATTTTCTTTTTTTGTGACACCTTTGTCTGGTTTTGGTATCAGGGTGATAGTGGCCTCATAGAATGATTTTGGGAGTGTTCCTCCCTCTGCTATATTTTGGAAGAGTTTGAGAAGGATAGGTGTTAGCTCTTCTCTAAATGGTTGATAGAATTTGCCTGTGAAGCCATCTGGTCCTGGACTTCTGTTTGTTGGAAGACTTTTAATCACAGTTTCAATTTCAGTGCTTATGATTGGTCTGTTTATATTTTCTATTTCTTCCTGGTTCAGTCTCAGAAGGTTGTGCTTTTCTAAGAATTTGTCCATTTCTTTCACGTTGTCCATTTTATTGGTACATGGTTGCTTGTAGTAATCTGTCATGATCCTTTGTGTTTCTGAAGTGTCAGTTGTTACTTCTCCTGCTTCATTTCTAATTCTATTGATTTGAGTCTTCTTCCTTTTTTCTTGATGAGTCCAGCTAATGGCTTATCAATTTTGTTTATCTTCTCAAAGAACCAGCTTTTAGTTTTATTGATCTTTGCTATTATTTCTTTTTCATTTATTTCTGATCTGATCTTTATGATTTCTTTCATTCTGCTAACTTTGGGATTTTGTTCTTCCCTCTCTAATTGCTTTAGGTGTAAGGTTAGGTTTTTTATTTGAGATGTTTCTTGTTTCTTGAGGTAGGATTGTATTGCTATAAACTTCCCCTTAGAACTGCTTTTGGTGCATCCCATAGGTTTTGTGTCATCGTGTTTTCACTGTCAGTTGTTTCTGAGTATATTTTGATTCCCTCTTTATTTCTTCAGTGATCTCTTGGTTATTTAGTAGTGTATTGTTTAGATTCCATGTGTTTGTATGTTTTACAGATTTTTTTCTGGTAATTGATATCTGGTCTCATAGTATTGTGGTCAGAAAATATACTTGACATGATTTCAATTTTCTTAAATTTACTGAGGCTTGATTTGTGACCCAAGATATGATCTATCCTGGAGAATGTTCCATGAGTACTTGAGAACAAGTGTATTCTATTGTTTTTGCATGGAATGCCCTATAAATATCAATTAAGCCCATCCTATTTACTGTGTCATTTAAAGCTTGTGTTTCCTTATTTATTTTCATTTTGGATGATCTGTGCATTGGTGAATGGGGCATGTTAAAGTCCCCTACTATTATTGTGTCACTGTCAATTTCCCCTTTCATGGCTTTAACAACTGCCTTATGTATTGAGGTGCTCCTATATTGGGTGCTTAAATATTTACAATTGTTATATCTCTTCTTGGATTGATCCCTTGATCATTATGGAGTGTCCTTCTTTGTCTCTTGTAATAGTCTTTGTTTTAAAGTCTATTTTGTCTAATATGAGAATTGTTATCCCAGCTTTGTTTTCATTTCCATTTGGATGGAATATCATTTTCCACCCCCTCACTTTCAGTCTGTATGTGTCCCTAGGTCTGAAGTGGGTTTCTTGTAGACAACATATGTACGGGTCTTGTTTTTGTATCCATTCAGCCAATCTATGTCTTTTGATTGGAGCATTTAATCCATTTACATTTAAGGTAATTATCAATATGTATGCTCCTATTACCATTTTCTTAAGTGTTTTGGGTTTGTTATTGTAGGTGTTTTCCTTCTCTTTTTCTCCTGCCTAGAGAAGTTCCTTTAGCATTTGTTGTAAAGCTGGTTTGGTGATGCTGAATTCTCTTTGCTCTTGCTTATCTGTAAAGGATTTAATTTCTCCGTCAAATCTGAATGAGATCCTTCCTGGGTAGAGTAATCTTGGTTGTAGGTTTTTCCCTTTCATCACTTTAAATATGTCCTGCCACTCCCTTCTGGCTTGCAGTTTCTGCTGAAAGATCACCTGTTAACGTTATGGGGATTCCCTTGTATGTTATTTGTTGCTTTTCCCTTGCTGCTTTTAATACTTTTTCTTTGTATTTAATTTTTGATAGTTTGGTTAATATGTGTCTTGGCATGTTTCTCCTTGGATTTATCCTGTATGGGACTCTCTGTGCTTCCTGGACTTAATTAGCTATTTTCTTTCCCATATTAGGGAAGTTTGCAACTATAATCTCTTCAAATATTGTCTCAGTCCGTTTATTTTTCTCTCCTTCTTCTGGGACCCCTATAATTCGAATTTTGGTGTGTTTAATGTTGTTCTAGAGGTCTCTGAGACTGTCCTCAATTCTTTTCATTCTTTTTTCTTTATTGTGCTCTGCGGTAGTTATTTTCACTATTTTATCTTCCAGGTCACTTATCTGTTCTTCTGCCTCAGTTATTCTGCTATTGATTCCTTATAGAGAATTTTTTATTTCATTTATTTTGTTGTTCATCATTGTTTGTTTGCCCTTTAGTTCTTCTAGGTCCTTGTTAAACGTTTCTTGTATTTTCTCCATTCTATTTCCAAGATTTTTGATAATTTTACTATCATTACTCTGAGTTTGTTGTTGTTGTTTTTATCATTTTTTCCCCAAATGGGACTAGCTTTATTGCTTAGTGTAAAAATTGATAATTTTTTGTATAAAAGAATACATAAGGGGAGGAGATATGGGATATATGTATATGTATAGCTGATTTACTTTGTTATAAAGCGGAAACTAACACACCATTGTAAAGTAATCACACTCCAACAAAGATGCCAAAAAAAAAGAATACATAAGCAATATAAAGAATCAAATATGTCTCTGTATGTATGTATAGAATAAGATAAAATACTTAAACACTACTATCCAGGGATAACCACTTAACTGTCTAGATTTTTTCTCTCTGTTTACATACTTAGTTTATCTCAATTTCCATATGATATTATAAAAATGAAATTATGTAGCTCATCTGTTACATGCTTCCCCTCCCCCCACCAATAAGTGTGTTATGGACCTCTCAACATATCAGTAGAGACCCTTGTCTTCAGTTTTCATGGCTGCAGAGTATTCTCTTTTGTGGGTAGCCTTGACATAATTTGTATAATCCTCTTTAGTGGAAGTTTTACTGCCATCCAGTATTTGGCCCTGTTAATGTTGTGATAAATATCCTTGCATGCTCACCCAAGCATTTGCTTTTCTGGATCTCATACTGTATATTTTTAGATACAGAACTGTGGGTCAAACATTAAGTATATTTAAATTTTTATTGCATGTTTTAAACTGCCTCCTGTAAAAGTGGGACTGATTCAGTCCAATGGTCCTGGCTTGTAGGATGGTTGTTGAATGCCTACAGGTAGCTGGGGGCTTTCTTTGGGTCCCTTGGACTGTGCAGTCCCCCAGCTCTGATTATTTCTGGGGCATTTGTGGTTGGACAGATCTGCCTGTCTTCTCCTCCAAATGACAGTAGGCCTGCTTCTCCAATCTGTCCCCCAGAATGCTGTCCATATCCCATGGGACTTTGAGGGCTGCAGTGTCCTCTGGAAGTACCTGGGCCAGCTCCACTACCTGCAGAGTTGGGTCCTCATTGGCTCAGGGCAGGAGGTCACTCTTTCTGTCACCTGGTGAGAGCTGGCAGGGCTGGGGGGTAGTGGGAGCCTGGAGGTGGCCTGGGACAGCCCAGGGGTGTCTGGGTGGTGGGGATGCCCCTCTCCCCACCCTGCTTTGGGTTGCTTCCAGCAGGAAGAGAGCAAGCCTGGCCTACACTGGCCTTGCCATCAACCCTGATGGTTCAACCTCAGCCTGGGGAGCCCCGAGTCCTGTGTAGGTCTCCCTGAGGCTCTGAGACTGGACTTGTAGGCTGAGGGCTGTGGATGGCAGGAGCCCCTTTCCTTTCACCCCATCCCTGCCTGGTGCAGAGCCAGAGACTGAGACTCCATTTACTCCAGCTTAGGTGTCCTTGGACCAACTGCCCCAGTTCTCAGACTCCTGTACTCTGAATTCTTTTTCAGGTAGACTGTCTATTTCCTCTTCTTTCATTTGGTCTGGTGGTTTTTTACCTTGCTACTTCATCTGCTGTGTATTTCTCTGTCCTCTCATTTTGCTTAACTTACTGTGCTTGAAGTCTCCTTTTCGCAGGCTGCAGGTTCGTAGTTCCCGTTTTTTTTTTTTTTTGGTGTCTGCCCCCAGTGGCTGAGATTGGTTCAGTGGGTCGGGCTGGCTTCCTGGTGGAGGGGACTGGTTTCTGTGTTCTGGTGGATGAGGCTGGATCTTTCTTTCTGGTGGGCAGGACCATGTCCGGTGGTGTGTTTTGGGGTGTCTGTGAACTTATTATGATTTTAGGTAGCCTCTCTGCTAATGGGTGGGGCTGTGTTCCTGTCTTGCTAGTTGTTTGGCATAGGGTGCCCAGCACTGGAGTTTGCTGGTCGTTGAGTAGATCTGAGTCTTAGCGTTGAGATGGGGATCTCTGGGAGATCTTTTGCAGTTTGATATTATGTGGGACCTGGAGAACTCTGGTGGACCAATGTCCTGAACTCAGCTTTTCCACCTCAGAGACACAGGCCTGACCTCTGGTCGGAGCACCAAGACCCTGTCAGCCACACGGCTCAGAAGAAAAGGGAGAAAAAGAAAGAAAGAAAATAAATAAATAAAATAAGATAAATGTATTAAAATAAACCAAATTATTATAATAAAAAAAGTTTAAGTAATAAAAAAAAGAAGAGAGCAACCAAACCAATAAAAAAATCTACCGGGCTTCCCTGGTGGCGCAGTGGTTGAGAGTCCGCCTGCCGATGCAGGGGACACGGGTTCGTGCCCCGGTCCGGGAAGATCTCACATGTCGCGGAGTGGCTGGGCCTGTGAGCCATGGCCGCTGAGCCTGCGGGTCCAGAGCCTGTGCTCTGCAACGGGAGAAGCCACAACAGTGAGAGGCCCACATACCGCAAAAAAAAAAAAAAAAAAAAATCTACCAATGATAACAAGCCCTAAAAACTATACTAAGATAAACATAAAAATCAGAAAACTGTCAGTTGCATACAGCAAACCCCAAATCTACAGTTGCTCCCGAAGTCCACCACCTCAGTTTTGGGATGATTCATTGTCTATTCAGGTATTCCACAGATGCAGGGTACATCAAGTTGATTGTGGAGATTTAATCCGCTGCTCTTGAGGCTGCTTGGAGAGATTTCCCTTTCTCTTCTTTGTTCACACAGCTCCCAGGGTTCAGCTTTGGATTTGGCCCTGCCTCTGCATGTCGGTCACCCTCTGGTGTCTATTCTTTGCCTAGACAGGAGGAGCAGCTGATTCGGGGGCTCTGGCTCACTCAGGCCGTGGGGAGGGAGGGGTACGGAGTGCAGGGCAAGCCTGCAGGCGGCAGAGGCCAGCGCGACGTTGCACCAGCCTGAGACGCGCTGTGTGTTCTTCCGGGGAATTTGTCCCTGGATCATGGGACCCTCGCAGTGGCGGGCTGCACAGGCTCCCTGGAACGGAGGTGTGGATAGTGACCTGTGCTTGCACACAGGCTTCTTGGTGGCTGCAGCAGCAGCCTTAGAGTCTCATGCCTGTCTCTGGTGTCCACGCTGATAGCTGCAGCTCGCTCCTGTTTCTGGAGCTCGTTTAGGTGGTGCTCTGACTCTCCTCTCCTTGTGCACCCCGAAACAATGGTCTCTTGCTTCTTAGACAGGTCCAGACTTTTCCCCGGACTCCCTCCCGGCTAGCCGTGGTACACTAACCCCCTGTAGGCTGTGTTCATGCAGCCAACCCCAGTCCTCTCCCTGCGCTCCGACCGAAGTGGGAGCCTCAGCTCCCAGCCCTGCCCACCCCAGTGGGTGAGCAGACAAGCGTCTCGGGCTGGTGAATGCCAGTAGGCACCGATTCTCTGTGAGGGAATCTCTCCGCTTTGCCCTCTGCACCCCTGTGGCTGCACTCTCCTCCGTGGCTCCGAAGCTTCCCCCCTCTGCCACCCACAGTCTCCACCCAAGATGGGCCTACCTGGTGTGTGGAAACCTTTCCTCCTTCACAGCTCCCTCCCACTGGTGCAGGTCCTGTCCCTATTCTTTTGTCTCTGCTTTTCCTTTTTTCTTTTGCCCTACCCAGGTACATGGGGAGTTTCTTGTCTTTTGAGAGGTCTGAGGTCTTCTGCCAGCGTTCAGTAGGTGTTCTGTAGGAGTTGTTCCACATGTAGATGTATTTCTGATATATCTGTGGGGAGGAAGGTGATCTCCACGTCTTACTCCTCCGCCATCTTGAAGATCCTGCTCTGCAGCCAAGTTAATTTTACTACATAGCATCATAAAGCTTCTATGGGCATTTCCTCACTAATGTTCACTCTAAAATAGATTATTCTCATGTGTCTCAAATAGGGAGTGCGTGGGCATGAGAGGGCAGTACATGAATGACTTTATTTTTTTGCGGTACACAGGCCTCTCACTGCTGTGGCCTCTCCTGCTGCGGAGCACAGGCGCCGGACACGCAGGCTCAGCAGCCATGGCTCACGGGCCCAGCTGCTCCATGGCACGTGGGATCCTCCTGAACTGGGGCACAAAACTGTGTCCCCTGCATTGGCAGGCAGACTCTCAACCACTGTGCCACCAGGGAAGCCCATGAATTACTGTTTTAAAAGTCACTTTTTAATGTATATCAATTTATTAGGTTAATGATAAAACTATTTCAAGTAGATTTCCTCAGTCTCCTGTTCAGTATGCTATATACAAAGCAGCAATAATTATGGTTCCAACTTTGAAAGCCAATGGCAATACAGTTTCTAGCTCCTTTTTCTCAATTTGGATGAGGCTAGTTCCATTTAGCCAGCACTATTGTTTGTGTCAGTTTTAGAAGCTTCATTTTCCTTCATAAAAGTTTTTTAAAAAGTCATCATTAGGATATCCACCAGTTTAACGTTAGAAAGCTGCTGTTTTATAGTTATGATTTTGCTTCCCACTAAAATAGTATTAAGTTGCTCTATGACTATTTAAACATCTTTTCTTGCTGAGTTAACCATTATCACCTGAATTTAATTCAATCAAGGTTTAAGAATTTAGGCTTTGAAAATTTAGTCATTTTGGAGTCTATTTACCACTCTACTTTCTCAGTTCCAATTTTCTTTACTATCTTCTCATTATCTATCCACTGTTTCCTTCTAAGTTTATTTTGACTCATCTTTGTAGCTCTTAACAGGTTTTGATAACTCTCATACCACCAAGCTCACTTTTAGTGGGTATTATCCAAACATTCTCATTAGAAATTCTGTTTCTTTTACTGAAAATGTCAAATGGCCCCTTGATTATCAGAATTGATCAAACATGTCCATCTTCTTTTTCTTTTTTTTCCTTCTTCAGAATTAAGGAGAGAACTAAAAGGTCATCTTGGCAGTCCCATACCAAAAAAAGATCCCTGTCAGTCTTCTTTCAAACTAGATAAAATTTGCTGATAATGCTCAGGTGAACAGATTGTCAAACAAGCACTTTTGCTTTGAGTCAGATACCTTGATTCGTATTAAGTAATTCAGGAATTGCAGTTCTAGTACTGTGCTCTTAGAATTTTATAATAGTAATTTTACAATATGGTTTCTCCTGAAGACCCTATTTTAGACAGTGCAAAAATTTTTTTCATCGTTAGTGCAGTGAATAAATTAAACATGTAACTCATTACAATTTATTATGACTGCATCTTGATTTATTCATAGTGATTAAAAATTTACTGAGGAAAATAATAAGATACGTAAATAGAAAACATCTTTACTTAAATTTTATATCATATAGGCACTTATAGTGGAGAATACAGAATTTTCATTCTAATTTTTCTTCCTTTTTCATTTACTTACTACACATATTATATGTGATTTTCTATTATTCTTTTACATCTATGAACAAAAAATTTTAGATATATTTCCATCTATAAATTACTGACTTATTAGATATTTTAAATGTTCATATTAGTTGACAAGTAAAAAATAATTTCATATAAATATAATTTAATTAACTATAAGGAAGTAAGAAGACAAAAAAAAGAACACTCTTATGTACATTTACAATACAGAGGCTAACCTAATCCATAACATGACACAAGATTTAAAAAAATGAACAAGTTTATTTTGACCTTTTGAATATAGAGATATAATTTAACATATTTTTTTGTGATTCCAACTGAACAAACAGTAGCTATACTATCATTTTTGTGCATACTTAAAGGAACTAACAAATCACCTCTATGAAAACATGCATGGTACAGCATGTCAATATGTGCTTCTTTGTCCTTAGTAAAATATCATAAAATATTGCACAACTCATGGAAGTAAAACAATCAATGTTTCTTTTAAAAGAAAGAAGTACTATAACTGACAAATGACTTTGGCAATATGTCATTTCTACTGCTCATGAGTATATATAAAAGAATATATTACGTTATATATCAAGTGAGTGTCTGCAATCCCAATAGAGAAACTGAGCATCAGACACAGACAGATATATAACTGCCTTCTGACTTCAAAGCTGTTCCCTACAGGTTAAGTTTTATATACTGTGTAGGGAAGGTCAGGAAAGAATGAACTATCTTTGGCCAAGTTGCTAAATTACATGATTAGTGAAATAGTCCCTAAGACTGTCAGTATGAGGTTCTTTCAAGAACACAGAATTTATTTTAAGTAGAACCAATAAAATGCACTATATTAGTCAGGGTTCTCCAGAGAAATAGAACAAATATATACCCTACTGGTATATATTGGCATATATATATTTCTCTCTCTCTCTCTCTCTCTCACTCTCCCCCCTCACTCTCCCTTCTCCTCCCTCTATCTACAAGCTGAAGACCAGGACAGCTGATGGTGTAGTTTAGTCAGAGTCAGCCTGAGTCTGAAGGACTGAAAACCAGAGAAAACTTTGGGGTAAGTTCCAGTCTGATTGCAGAACACCACAGTCCCAGCTCAGCAGTCAGGCAGAGGAGAAACAAATTTCCCTGTTCAGCCTCTCTAAGGATTGGATAAGGCCCACCCACACTGGGGAGGGCAATTTACTGAGTCCACCAATTCAAATTCTATTCTCATCCAGAAAAACTCTCATAGACATACCTGGAAATAACGTTTAGCCAAATATCTGAGCATCCTGTGACCCAGTCAAGTTGAAATATAAAATTAATCATGACATGTACCAACAGCATATCTTATGAATAGCCTAGTGCATCCTTAGTGACTGTGACAGGGATTTTTGTCATTCTCTCTACATTACCTCAGTAATACTCCTATGATACCTAATGTGTTTCTGTTGGAGAACCATCATCTTGACTGTTTCATATTTTATAACCTGGGATGTTAATTTAGAAATTTTCTTTGACATTCATTAACTATGTTTGAAGTAGTATGTCCAAATAATATTTTTCTAGAGGTAATATTATTGCATAGATCTGTTACCCAAAATGTAGAATAATGGAGTGTAGTCTTGTGATAATGGTATATTTGCAAGTTACTGAGTAAATGTTACAATATTTAACACTTTTTAAGTTTGGAACCAGGTTTAGAATTTTATAATTTTCTGGTCAAAATTATAATGTTTTCCACTTGTTAGACAAAAATTTAAATATCCAATTATTTATGCAGGAAAAATAGAAACAATCTGCAAACAATATATTTGGATGCTGTTTCTTTGAGAAAGACATGAAATAACATTGTGTTTAAAGAAACACAGTTTCTAACCAAACAGTATTATACTCTTTGGAGAATAGATCTGTTGGTATTTATGTATGTGTGTTTACACACATAAACCTACAGAGATATAAGGCACACATTTTTTTCAAGTAATCAAATATTTATGGAAGAACACTTGCCTGATAATTTTATACTGCCTTATATGTTCCTAGGACTCACCTACTTTTTTCCTCATTGATTGAGATAAAGTATCCAAGTACATATATAGTTGCTGAAGTTAAGTTAAACATATTTCAAGCTGAAGTCATTACTTTTGGGAAAGCCATACATTATAAATGCTCAATTTAAGTATTTTAAACTATTTAATATTCTTATCTTGGTATACAGTATTACAATGTTTTTCACATGTTAATGTTTTGTCACCTATGACAAAAACTATGTGATTATTGAGGTTAAAAATCATGTAACATCTCTACTTCCCTTATCTATTTATCTATCTGTCTATCTATCTGATCTATCTATTATATATATACCTATGGTATTTGAATGATTATATTACTGTTATTTTTATAATATGGTTCTTATTTAAATGACGAGAAGATTTAGAAAACCACATGTAAATTTCAGAATGCTAAGAATATTTTGTGTGCAATTAATACACCTATTTTAAAAATGCCATAATTGGTACACTTCAAGGATTGTAAACATAATCAAATTCAAAATATTTTAATTGTGCAGGTTGGAAATATTATATACCAACTTTCTGATTCAGTGGCTCTCAAATATTTACATGCATCAGAATCACCTGTAGAACTTGTTAAAACCCAAATTGCTCCAGAAGTTCTTATTTAGTGGAACCCAGGAATTTGTGTTTTTAACAAGTTTCCAGGTGATGCTCCTGATCTGAAGTTCCTAGGTTGAGATCCACTGATCTAATATTCATTTCGAAGGACAAAGTCACTACCCTCTCTAGCTAAATGGGAAATTGTCTAATAATTATATGAATCACAACTAACATTTACTGAGCAATGATATCAGTCACTGTACTATTCCTTTATGAGGAATACTTAATGGAATCCTCATTAGAGTTGCAAACTGTAGCAGTGAGATCCTATCCTTGGTCATCTGACTCCAAAGTGTTCTCAATTTACAGGATAGCCTCCAGTCTAACAGAAAATCAAATAACTACCTCAACATCTCAGTTGGAATCATAACAAAAGAGAATAAAATAAGTGTAAGGTTATTAGTTTGAATTACTTGTAGATAAAACACACTAGCAGGTTATAAGAATTTCAATTTGAAATACTGGAGGAGAGTTTTGTAGTTAAATACTAAAACACAACCATCACCCCTTTCATATGCTACCAACCCATGCAAACATCTTTTGAAAACTTTAATAGGCACAGTCCATCCAATGTCTGTTTGAGTATGTTTAAAAAATATGAGCTATGTCTTCTCTATCTGAAAAATGAACCATCTGACTTCTTTCATTCAGTAGTGCCAGTTCTTCCATCTGGGATTTCATAAATAGCAAAGCAGAATACCTTCTAATTCAATATATCTTTGATGATATAAACCTCAAATATTCCAAAGTGGCATTAAACATTTAAATTCACCATTCAAATAAGTGTTCTTTGACCACAACCACTGTCTCTGTGCTTTGACTAAAATTCGTTGATACTTGATTCTCACTGCTCTTTAGCAAGAGGTATAAGTTGTCACCGTGGTCCATGTGGTCTCTTAGTATTGAACACTGTCTCTAATCTCCCTATTCAGGCACATTGAAAAGAATATATGAGGTTGTCATATGTGCCAATTTCAGGTTCTTATATGTGCCAAGCTTTTTACCCTATGGGATCTTAGTGCCTGAAGTGCTTTCCTTTTTTTTTTTTTCCATTTTTATCATTTTTACTTTTGAGCCATCCTTCCAATTTCATCTCAGTAACATTTCTCAGGATATTTTCCTCAATCTCCATCTCTTCAAGAATCATGTGTCTCCTTTCCTAGCATCTCTTCCATACAAAGTTGTACACATCAGATTTTTAAAATGTCCAATATAAAAAACATATTATGTTGTTACTTTTAGAGATATGTTCTATCTCTAACAATATATTATGAGATCAAGAATTCAGTTTAATTTTGATTAATATTATGTCTACAGACTTTATGTTGGTGACACTGTGAATGACTGAATAAATCCATCTAAAATGATGACCTCCCCTCTGGACTTCAGACTTGCCTTTCCAGCCCTCACAATCATGTAAGCCAATTCCTTGTAATAAATATTTTCATATATGTCTAAAAAATCTGGAAATAATGGTATCATATTCTTTCTCAAATTTTTTCTTTTAAAATACTTCTTTTTGATATTTATTATCAACTGATTCTCTTAACCGATAGAAGGTGATTAAAAGAGTAAGAAAAAATGATTTTTCAATAGGACTTTTCTGATAAACAAAATGTATGATAGTACAAGATGTTGTAGGGTCATTGGTCAGACTGCTTCGATTAAATTCTGGCTATGAACTTAAAACTGGCAAGATCCTGGGCAAATTACACAACCTTTTTAAACTTTACCTTCGTCATCTTCAAAATGGGGGTTGTAATAAACTCGCAAAAGGTTTATAAGGACCATGTCAATGCAATGTCAATGAGGACAGTCAATGCAAAGTGCTTAACATGGGGCTTGAACCTGTAGTAATCACTGAATAACTAATAGCCTATATAATTATACTTTTAAAAATATTAAAATACATGTATTTTACATGTTTGTATCTTCTAACATCACCATAATGTACTAAAATTGAAATTTAAGTAAGTCTCCCTAACCCCTTTGAGGGCAGAGGTTGCTTTACCTCCTAATGTATCCCCCTTTGTGACATACACACACTCTTCCTAAAAAATGTGCCCAGATATCTGTTGAATAAGAAAATTAACTCCTGTGATGATTAAAAATCAAGTGAGGAACCTAAATTTGAGCACCTCTATATCAAAATTGCTAAGTACAAAATGGGCTAACAAAATAGAAGTTTCCTTGCCAGGATGTGTATAAAACACATGCTTTCTTTTCAAATTTCAGGGAGCAGCTTTGAGGCAGACTCCCCCAAGTGGAAGAAATAGATAATTACTAAATCATCTTTCAGTTAATAAAGACGTCAATTCATCAAGCAAAATATAGTAGGTTTTATTAAATGTATTTGTGTATGCTTTCCTCTAAAAATCTATACTTGACCCATAGAAAATGTAGTGAAAATATTTTGAATATTTATCCAGTTAAAATATGTTCTATTCCTGAAAAATATTATTGCATATTAACATAGGAATAGATTATTATAACAGCTGACTATGCTGGAATTCTCTGAAAGCACTTTTTATTGTTTGCTAACATAAACACGAATAATCAAGCACAGTATTTGAAGGTTTCTATGTAAACTTTGTGGACTCATGTTATTAATCTTCCTATGCTCCAAGTGATTCAGTTCTTTATTTACATTTGAACTCCATAAATCTAATTCTTTGCCAGTGCCAAACTCAAGACACCATCTTTACTATTATTCATGAAGCTTCTTAAAAGTAAGATTATAAACTATCAGGAATAGTTTCCAAGTTATCTATTACAAGTACTGTGTGTCTGTCAGAGTGAGATCACTGTATGACAATTCAATTTGATGTACAAATTTTAAACTATACTCAAGAAAATAATACAGTTAACTGTTGAATTAATGTTTTTTAAAGTCAACCTAAGACTATCTGGTTCCAATTCAAGGATATTTGATATATTTCTTATTTTAAGTACTTGTAGACAATTAGGTAATTTGGTGCATTAATACACAGTATTTTGACATAGAACATTTATTTGTTTACCACTCACCTGGTACTTCATGCTATTTTATGAAAATTTAATTGCTTTATGACTGCTCTGGAGGTTTTAAACTTTTATATCCATTTTGAATCTGTGATTTGTCTGAAATGTGTGAAGAAAATTAAATTAAAATACATCACGAGAATTCCTCACTGATCTAATATCATTAACAAGTGTATATTTGAGGAACAATAACAAGCACTCTATAACTTTAATTTTCATTTTTAATTATTTTTGCTTATACTGTCATCCTTGATGCCTGTAAATAGAATTTTCTTCTTTACCAACTTCCTTCTTTTGAAATTGAATGACACTGATTGCTTTCATTCTTTTCAATGAAGCTGAACATATCCCTCCCCTTTCATTTCTATTTTATGTTTGTTCACTTATATTTACAATTTTCTTATCTAGTTTGCTCAAACTAAAGGCTTGGGTACAAAGCCTGCTAGTTATTCCTCTGTTGTGCATCAGAATTAGGAAGTATACACACATTCTGATGGGATTTGGGGGAATCTTAAATTTATTCAAAGCTTAAATTCATTTATTGACCTCCATGCTAGAGATTAGCGACTTTAAAAAATAACAATATCAAGGAGGTGGTATAAGCTCTTGCTTCTAGTTTTCTTGTTTCCCAGGTATGAATTTTGGAGGAAATAAAACTTTATATTTGGATATGTTTAGATACAATGATTATTATCATGATTTCAATCATCATCATCGTTCATGAAAATATGCATTCAAAATGAATTATGAGCAAGGAATTCACACATTATATTGTATATGTATCTAGATTAATTAATACAAGTTGTGTGAAATAATTTATAGGTAAATGATCAGTTTTTATTTCCTATAGAACGTGTTATATGACCAAGAAAATAATATTTCTTGTAATTTCAGTGCTTTAAAAGATTTATGGAAGTCAAAAACTGCACAACATACTGTTATTTGTATTCTTGGGAGACAATTTACATGGATTTTAAATAGAGACGTTCTGATCATATCAAGATTTTGCTGCACAAGTCTAGCTTTTGTCCCTTTTTCTTCCTGTCATTTACATAGTATTTCTGTGACTAGTGACATGTTAAGATCATCTAACCCTCTCTTCCTTAATTGCTGAGATTGTTTTCAAAATGTCTTTTGAATGCCTATATCAGGCAAAATTATCTTCTAGACACTTTTTACCAGATATTATTGTAAGTTATATTTCTATAACTAACGTAATTCAAATAAAAGATTAAGATGCAGCAGTGGTTCAGTCAGAATACAAGTGCTGCCACATAGAAGCAGGATAACGAGTTTATAGTTTTCTGCAGCCTGGATGTGATTGGATGTCAAGAGAACACAGAGGTTTCTACAGCTTCTTCCTGAAGCTCACCACTCAGTTAGGTACCCACTGCTGGAGGAGGAAGAATATGGCTCCTGCTTCCCCTCCATATTCCAAATCTGGAGGAAAGGCATGGCTGGTTAGAAAAGTCGGCTTCAGAAATCTAAAGACAAGGGATGCTTAGAACTGTGTTAAGTAGCTTCCAGCCGGGATGTATAAGGGGAAAGGAGATACAGGGCTGAAAAAGAATGCTGATTGCTTAAATTAAGGAGAAAAAAAAAAGAAGAAGAAGCACAATAGGCCCACAGCCATTATCTTTAGTTCCTTTTCTTCAACAGGTCATACTTCCCAGAGTGGAATCTTACAAAGTCCTGCTTAATAGTGTAGCCTGGGTACCATGGATGTGAGAGTCAATGTGGTAGAAGCGGGTAGATGTTTGCTCAATACAACTACTTTTTGTGGGGGTGGGGGGGTACCCTGATTCTCGGGGGACAGATGTTCCTACAATCGAAAATATTTCTGTTCATTTTCTCAAGAGGTTAAACATCCATACTTTTACTAGGGTTTGGAGAAAGAATATACCCCCTTTTTATGTTAGTTTTAATTTAAGATTATTACACAAGGGGAAAAAAAAGTGGCAAGAAAACAGCTCCCAAATACAGACTTCAGGGAAAAAAATAGGGTGATTTCAGAAGTGATTTTTTTTAAATGAGTCAATTTTAAAAACAACCCACACCACCACCACCAATACTGAGTATTAATGAGCATCACTGTATTCCAGTGCTGCCGGGAGGAGAATGCATTCTATGAAAGAAGCCTAATAGGGTAGAGAAAATACTACTATGTAGCCTTAACAATTCCTTTAAAATATTAATTAATTAAGGGATAAAAGCATTGGAAATCTTTTTATCTATTGTTATCCTTTATGATATAAGAATTATTTATCAGTCTTAACAAGTGATCTCAGGATTGATAGGGTTTAAATAATAATTTTAAAATTAACACTTTTGTTACATTATTTAGCACATATTCTAAGCTAGTAAAATTCTATTTTACTTCTAAATTTAGAATCTGATTAGCAGTTCTCCAATTTATCTATCTCTAGATTACAACAAATTCTCTCATAGAGAAAATACATACCTATATGGAAACTCTGATTTTAAAAAAAGCATTTAAAATTTGTTTAAATATAAAAATCCTTCCTCATCTTAACAATTATTAGGCAAATATTTACAGTGATAATTTTTTAAGTTGATTGAATGTCTAATGTACTTGGGAATGATTTGAACTATTTTGAATTGATTTGAATTACAATGTATGTTACAATGTATTTAAGTATGTTACAATGTATGTTACATTGTAATTACATGTTACAATGTAATTATTACATTGTATGTTACAATGTAATTATTGTATGTTACAATGTAATTATTATGAAAATTGTGTATTTTAATATTAAACTTATATTCAAAAAATAAATTAATTGGAGAGTTATGTTACATAACTATGTTACATAAGTATGTATGTTACAATGTAATTATTGTAACATGTTACAATGTAATTATAAGTATGTTACAATGTAATTATTATGAAAATTGTGTATTTTAATATTATGTTACAATGTATGTTACAATGTAATTATTATGAAAGTATGTTACAATGTATGTTACAATGTATGTTACAATAAGTATGTTACAATGTAATGTATGTTACAATGTATGTTACATGTAATTATTATGTTACAATGTAATTACAATGTAATTATTACAATGTAATTATGTAATTATGTTACAATGTATTACAATGTAATTATTACAATATAATTATTATGAAAATTGTGTATTTTAATATTAAACTTATATTCAAAAATTAAATTAATTGGAGAGTTATCTACTTTTGATTTCAAAATGACAGCCACATGCATTGAAAAAAATGTATTTAATTAAAACATCCATTGATAAGGTTATTTTTAGCATGACAATGGATTTTTTACAATATGTTCAAAATAACTAATAATTCTGCATTGAAAAGACAGTTCTACTTAATAGTAAATATGGTAATCATGATAGCAACACTAGCTATAACTTAATATTAGTTATAAAAATAAATAAAAGTACAATTAGCATTTCATACTATTATATAGTATTTGTTTTAACTAATGTTGGTCTGATATTTAATTTTAATTAATTTTTGAAATCCATTCTCAAACTTTGTGAATGACTGAACGTGGTTTGATGATCTCAGTGAAAATTCTAGCATTTATCTTTAAAAACAGTAAGCACACGTTATTTGTACAAAACTTGGTTTAGCTGAACCCATTCAATCTGGACTTATTTAATTAATATACTTAATATAATTAAAATATATTTAAATATAAATCACCTTTTAATACTGTACATTCTACTGGAAAAGGGATTGCATAGAACAATAGAAAACAGAAACTACTTGGTAAGATTATGTGAAAAAATAACATAATCAACAGTTACTATTTTTTAAAGAAGTGAGAGTAAAAAGAACAAAAAACTACTTTCGCCATTTAAATAAATTTGCTTTTGTTGTTTTTCCTGTTGTTGCTGGCTGCTCTTGCTTTTGCTACTGTTTTTAAGTTAAGATCTTGTACTTGCCTGAGGAGAAATCTACCAACCTAGAAACCAAGAGCTATCAAGTGTTCTGTGATGAAACAAAGAAATATTCTTAATTTGGTTTCTTAAATGTCAAATAATTTATTACTTGGTTTTCCAAGTATCTTAGGAAGAAGAGAAAATGGGGAAATCTCAAATTAATTATTATTTAATAAGAAGAGCTTGTACTCTATTCGTTATTCAACAGCTTTCACTCATGTAACTTATTACACATTGCAAATATTGCCTCATCAATCATCACTAAATGAAGGCAGAAAACATGACACGTTTTAAATAATTTCCAAGAGCTCCAATATTAATATCATATTCTATTTATACAAAATAAGGTATAATCCTTGCTGAGTGATCATGCTGGCTTTCATGAAGGATTAAAGCATCAATCCATGTCCTGGAGGAAAAACTGACAAAACACTGTTCTAGTGGTTGAATATGATGAGAGCATTGGATTTTAAAATGTGGCTCTTGCCTGTAAGATGAAATGCAGGAAAAGTAATCAAATTTCCTGCAACACAGCACTTATAAATATAAGATACACTGAAACTTCAGTTATTATCCATATAACCAATGAAAATGATGGTCTGATCCTAAGTCAAACTTGGTAACTTGCATGAACTATATCAGTTCAAAAGGAACAGCTTGGAAGTTTTTACTATGCAGTTTGAGACTACCAAAGAGTAATTTAGTACTTGAAAAAGCTGTAATTCTTTTAAAACTTTTTAAAGAATTAAAAATTTTAATTCTAAAATCATTATCACTAGAAAAGTAACAGCTGACCCTTGAACAGCATAGGTTTCAACGGTGCAGGTCCACTTACATGCAGACTTTTTTCAAATAAATATACTGAAATGATTTTAGAGACTTATGGGAATTTGTGAAAACTCACAGGTGAAGCATGTAGATTAGAAATATTGAAAATATTAAGAAAAAGATATATCATGAATATATAAAATATGTAGATACTAGCCTATTCTTAGACATAATGTGAGTGATATTTAATATAAAATTAACAATGTGTTAGTTTTCTTACTGTTTTATAACTTTGCTCCCGAAGTTACATTACCTTACAGTACACCTCTCTTTCTTATAATTGGAGAAACTGAGTATCAGCCTATTATCACGTGTTTTTCAAAGTAACAATGTTTTCAATACTGTATTATGTATATGGCTGTAATACTGTATGCCATAAAGATTTTACAATGAATTATTTATTAGTATATAGGCTAGGCTACCATAAAGCAATCATATTCCTGTTGCTTCATTATCAAAGCATGAATCATTACACTGATAAATATTAATTTTTTTACATTATCTTTTTATTTTTGAAGTTTAGTGTTAGTAATAAGTATAATATATACAGTGTTTTGTATCATATAAGACAACATTGATGCAGGTCCTGACAGACGATTCATCTTGAAAACAGATGTAAACTTATGGTAATGATAAATACAGTACAGTATTGTAAATGTATTTTCTTTTCCTTATGATTTTCTTAATAACATTTTCTTTTCTCTAGCTTACTTTAATGTAGAAATAGAGTATATAATACATATAAGATACAAAATTGTTAACTGACTGTTTATATTATTGGTAAGGCTTCTGGTCAAAAGTAGGCTATTTGCTACTAAGTTTTCAGGGAGTCAAAATTATAAATAGATTTTTGACTGTGCAAGGGTTGGCACCCCTAACCCTCGTGTTGTTCAAGGGTAAACTCTATATGCCTTAGATGTTAGCTAACATACTCATTATTTTAGAGCCAAATTTTCTAATTTCCTATACTTATTGATTGAACAAGTTATTCAATAAATCAATCAATCAAGTCCTGTGTATTATCAAAAAGACAAGAAATGCAAAGTGTTGCCAAGGATGTGGAGGAAAGGGAAACCTTATACACTGTTGGTGGAAATTGGTGCAACCTCTATGGAAAGCAGTTTGAAGACTCCTCAAAAAGTTAGAAATAGAACTACCATTTGGATACAGCAATTCTACTTCTGGGTATTTATCTGAAGAATACGAAAACACTAATTTGAAAATATATATGCACTCTCATGTTCATTGTAGCATTATTTACAATTGACTAAGACATAATAACTTGTGTCCACTGATGAATAGATGGATTAAAAAAATGTGATACACACATGCACACACACACAATGGTATATTATTCAGACATAATAAAAGAATGAAATTTTTCCATTTGAGACAACATGGACAGATTTTGAGGGCATTATGCTAAGTGAAATAAGTCAGAGAAAGACAAATACCTAATAATCTCATTTATATGTGGCATCCAAAAACAAGGGCATAGATAGAACAGATTGGTGGTTGGCAGAAGTGGGGGGGTGGAAGGTAAGCAAAATGGGTGAAGGGTGTCAAAAGGTATTGATACAAATTTCCAGTTATAAAATAATTCATGAAGATGTAATGTATAGTGTGGTGACTACAGTTAACAATACCATATTGCATATTTAAAAGTTGCTAAGAGAGAGACCTTAAAAGCTCTTATCACAATAAAAAAAATTATAACTTTTAGTGATGGATATAAACTAGATTAATTATGGTGATTATTTCACAATATATACAAATATTGAATCATTAAATTATATACCTGAAACTAATATAATGTTATATGTCAATTATACTTCAAAAAAATCTTTTTAATTATCAAGGAAAAAAAGGCCTGTGAAGTTACTGACAGTTTTTTCATAGTAACTAATTTAGAAACTGATATACAGGTAACATTTTAAAAATGGTATTAATACAAAATTAAATTTGTGGATAAAATGAAGGATCGTATATACCAGTCAGATCCCTAACATATACACTGATATCCAGTGGTCATGATAGACATAAATATCTATTATCCAAAATACTGTATCCACTGCTGGTCACAATTCAGCTGTGAACCATCATTCATTTAGTATTTCTCAATAAACAATATTTGGAAAAGCATCAAGTGATAAAGTTGATCTATGGCTTAAAAAATGGATCTTTTTTGTCTAAATAATTTCTAAATTAAGTTCTTAATCAATGACTAATAATGTTATCAGATGCACTTACTGAGTACTTTTTTTTCAATTTAATTTAATTTTTATTTTATATTGGAATATAGTTTATTTTCAATGTTGTGTTAGTTTCAGGTGTACAGAAAAGTGATTCCATTATACATATACATATACCCATTATTTTTAAGATTCTTTTCCCATATAAGTTATTACAGAATATTGAGTAGAGTTTTTTGTGCTATACAGTAGATCCTTGTTGCTTATCTATTTTATATACAGTCATGTGTATAAAATATGATGCTTAAGTTCTCACTTTCAAAGAATGTCCACAACACTGATTTAATACTTCTAAAAATTATACTTATAAATTAATACTTATAAATTAATACTTATAAAAAGTGTTGGATTCAGAAGACAGATATTGATTATTTTCAGCTGATTAAATATTGATTATTTTCAGCTGATTAAACTGATGTCTGGACAGTTTGACTTTTTCTTTAATATCATAAAACATTCATTTCTATTGCTCCACTTTTTGTAGTTTAATATATAGGAAAAATATAAGTTGAAGGTGAAATCTAAATACTTACTCAACTGTTCTTTGCAATAAAACAATTTGATGCCCAAATGGACAATTTCTATCTCCCAGGCTATCATTTTGTGCACTAATCAAGAAAGAAATGGAAAGAACTCAAATATTGATATAAAGAACTCAAATATAAATACCAATATTGAGTTGGTATTTGCCAACTCAACAGTTTTTTGTGTAAGTCTTTATAGTTGTGATAGATAAAAAACAGAATTCTGGGGAAATTTACTGTTTTGATTAACATAAATGGATTCAATCGAGAAAATTACACTTTATGTTGTGAGTGACCATATGTGAGTATGCCATTCTTCTTCTAGGCTCTTTAGGTATATTTTAGTTCACTCAACAAATATTTATTGACCAACAATTAGAAACCAGCCCTGTGACAAATGTAGAAGACTATTTATTAATTTAGTTGAACACATACTTATTGTGCATCTGCTGTGTATATTGGTGTCCTACAAGGTAAATATAATATAGTTGATAAGCGGACAAACAAGAAACCTAACCTCAAGGAGGTTAAAACTGAATTATAGTCTCTGAAACAATGTTAGAGAATGTCTAGTGCCATCTACTCACAATACATTTTTTAAATACCCTAAATATTTTAATATTTAAGAAATAAATAGTCTCAGAGCAAAGATTAAACTCCTGACCACTTATTTTGGAACACAGAATATATTTGCATACTGACCAGACATTTTGCCATTATATTTTAAACAGTAGTTATCACATTGGGTCAGAAAAACCTGGATGAATGCAGGTATTGACAGTTCATAATTCAAGAAATAGCATATAATTATTAAAAAATTAAATCATGTAACAATGGCTGCTTACATCTAATTGAAATAATTTTGACATTAGAAGTAGTAGTTTGAAAATGAAGTCTATGTATATATTCGTAGACATATAGAAGCTCTTCATTTCAGAAAACCTTGCCATGTATAATCATTTCAGAGTTCTACTAAAGTTAAAAAAGGGTATATTTCCCTATAAAAATTGCACCCTGAAATGTTCAAGTCCTCCTTTTCCTTGGCTTTATATTATATTCTCTTTGTCATTGAACAAAGATCAGCTGGCCTGAGTTTTAATGTAGATGAGAGACAAGGTGAAATGAGAGTCATATTGCTAGGAGATGTTTAATCAATAGTGATTTAATTTTTACCTTTTTTTTCTGAATTGACTTTGAAAAGAGCTAAAGAAAAGAAATGTCATTGCTATGAGACTTTGCACTCAAAATAGCTATGGACTTTATGTTTTAACAGCAAATTATGAGCTAATTTTACATTTCCATATAGTTCACATGTTTAATAAAGAACAAAGAGAATAAAATAATATGAATAAGTCATGAAGATGTTTTTAGTATTTAAAACTTTCTAGAATAGCACTGTCCTATAGAACTTTTGTGATGACAAAAATGTTCAACATCTACGCTCTTCAATATGTACTACACTATGCTAGTAGAAGTACTGCACTACTAGTACTACTACTACTGGCTACCATATTGGACAGTACACTTCTAGAACTGAATTTCAATTGCATGGCATATTAATTAAATTCTTAAGGAGATGGTTTAGAAGCTTTTTAACATTGTCCAAGATTTTAACATATTATGATATTATGATGCTGCATTTTTACAGCACACTACACTATTACTGTTTTTGAAATTTTTAATAGTAAATGTACAATTTTAAAGGGTAAAACTACATTTTCTTCACACTTATAGTAATGGATATTGATTTCTCCATCATTCTTATAGCTATAGCCAGTCATGATGCTTTGTTTAGTAGTGAAAATAGTTGGAAATTCAAATATGGTTTTATACAACCATTAAAAAAAACAGTGGTTATTAAAACACATACCTTTGTATTAAACCTTTTATAAATGTAAAATGTAACAAATTAGCTTTCCATTTCTAATGTGGGAATAAAATCATTTATTATTGTCAAATTGTGCTTTCCCATAATGCATGGTTTTATATTAACTATGTTATTCCCTCTATATTTTATGCTTACATAAGCCTAGTGAGAACTACATCTGACCTATTGTTAGTAATCATTCATCTAGAAAATGCAGGCATTTCTTCCATAGTATACCAGCTCAAAAAATAATCTGATAAAGAATTTTGGAGGAATTCATTCCCACATTCATAAATTAGCACCTTGCATGTGCTACTGACTTTCTATCATAAACATTTATTTTGAGCAGAATGAATTACTGAAACCAGCTGCTTAGAGTGATCAGTTTCACCCATCTCTCCACTTTTCTTGCTTCTATTGGCACAACTTTAAAATTTCATAATTTCCTTTTCACAGTAGAATAACAACATTGCTCTTTCTCTTAATGCCCTTCTGTGGAAGGCAGATATATATTAGATAACACTGAGATTGGTTCATCTGTTCTTACCTCTTTTATATCCATTGCCTGTTCACCCTTGATAACATAAATATAATTATCATATACCTTAGTCAGTAATAGAAACAGATTAGCTTTTTATACCAACAATCTTTTCCACTTTGCAATGGCTTTTGCAAAGCCATAATTGGCTATTCCTATTTATGACCATATTTAATGTGTTTTGGTTCAAGTTTTCCATGTTATCTTTCTCATGACTTTGCTACACGATATATTCTAAGTCAGAACTAGAATTATACTTAATTTTCAGTACATGCTACCAAAACCCAGCACCTATACATTCTAGGAGTATTTAGGAAAATACCACTGCAGGTAAAGACAGTTTTTCCACTGAGGTAATAATAGTAGAAATGGGTGTACTGAAATGGCAGGCAGTATCATCATGGGGAGACTGGTTTAAAATAGGGATTTACTTAGTCTCAAATATGGTAAATCAAGGAACTGAACATCAATTCATCGCTAACTGTCCAACCATTTCCGGCCTGGCTTCCAGTGTGAGGAGTCCATCAATTTATAGACAGCTGTGATGATACCTAGGTAATATTCAGAATTGCCTTCTATTTGAAATGGTGAAACTAGACAACAAATACTTTTTTGGTTGCAGACTATATTTAATGATGCTATATTCAAGCTAAGATATTCTACTCATTATTAATGTTTTGGCATATGGCTAATCAAGACAGATAAAATATTTTATTTAAAATAACCAGAAATTTGGAAAGGAATAACAACAGTATCAGAATCAAAATAGTATCTTGAAAAAAATAATAAGAATGTGATAACAGCAGTAGATTAAATCAATAGATGTAAGATTTGATCATTTGAGAAAAGAAAAAAAAATCCAAGTATGATGAAATAAGCAAAAACATCATATAGAGAAAAATAATATAAAAGGATATATGGAATTTTTAAAAATTTGTGAAGTCATTTTTGTACTCTCATTTTCATACCCATAATCCAACTCATCAGTGAATCCTATTGGCTCTATCCTCAAGATATTCCCTGTATTCAACCACTTGTCATTAACTCATAACTACCATCCTATTCCAAGCTCTTTCTTTGACTCTTAAAATAGCTCCCAAATGGACTCCCTCAATTTCCCCACTTAATTCTTAATTTCCATTCCATGCAAGAGTCAAAATTATCTTTTTAAAATAGAAGTCATACATAACTGATTTTCCAAAATTCTCCAGTTTTTTTCCATTTTACTCAGAAGAAAATTGAAAGTTCTTCTCATGGCTTACACATGTCTAAATAATCTTGGTTTTGGCAACTACTCTGACCTTATCTGTTACCACTCACTCTACTGTCCACTCTACCCCAGACCCATTGTCCTTCTATAACCAGTTTTCCATGAGAATCCAGAGGCTTATTATATCCCTTCTTGGGGTGCTCTGCTCCAGTGTCTTCTTTTTAGAAAAGACATTCTAGATAATCTTTTAAACTACATCTTTTCCTATGACACTTTTTTCTTGCAATTATTAATACTTTAAAAAATTTTAGTAGCACTTTTCACTTATGTGTTTATTTTCTTCCTCTCCAATAAGACAGTACCTCCACGAAATCAGTGGCCTTTTTTAATTAATAGTTTAAACGAATCTTTTCGCAGGGCCTAGAAGAGTGACAAAAACATAATCCCCATAGACTCACTATGTGTTGAATCAATAACATGAGGATCCTATTTATTTCAATAGATATTTACACGGAATATAAAGATGACTTCAAGAAGCTAAGTTAAGCATCTAAGACTGATTCTCTCTAACATCAGGACACAAAGGAATAGACTAAAAATTTAGTGCATCCTCATACTTGTATGTCTAACAGCAAACTATGCACTCCAGCAGTTTCTATTTACATACATTGAGGAAATCCATCTTCAAGGTGTCACATGGCCAGAGAAAAGTGAAAGACTGGTTGAGGTGTACTTTTTCCAAGAATATTAAGGGATGTCAGGAAAACTTGTGGATATGTTAAGTAAAACAGTGATAATCTTAAAAAGTATTTTCAATCTTTTCTGACCACAACGCCATGAGACTAGATATCAATTACAGGAAAAGATCTGTAAAAAATACAAATACATGGAGGCTAAACAATACACTACTTAATAATGAAGATATCACTGAAGAAATCAAAGAGGAAATCAAAAAATACCTAGAAACAAATGACAATGGAGACACAACGACCCAAAACCTGTGGGATGCAGCAAAAGCAGTTCTAAGGGGGAAGTTTATAGCAATACAAGCCCACCTTAAGAAGCAGGAAACATCTCGAATAAACAACCTAACCTTGCACCTCAAGCAATTAGAGAAAGAAGAACAAAAAAACCCCAAAGCTAGCAGAAGGAAAGAAATCATAAAAATCAGATCAGAAATAAATGAAAAAGAAATGAAGGAAACAATAGCAAAGATCAATAAAACTAAAAGCTGGTTCTTTGAGAAGATAAACAAAATAGATAAACCACTAGCCAGACTCATCAAGAAAAAAAGGGAGATGACTCAAATCAATAGAATTAGAAATGAAAAAGGAGAGGTAACAACTGACACTGCAGAGATAAAAGAGATCATGAGAGATTACTACAAGCAACTCTATGCCAATAAAATGGACAATCTGGAAGAAATGGACAAATTCTTAGAAATGCACAACCTGCCAAGACTGAATCAGGAAGAAATAGAAAATATGAACAGACCAATCACAAGCACTGAAATTGAAACTGTGATTAAAAACCTTCCAACAAAGAAAAGCCCAGGACCAGATGGCTTTACAGGCGAATTCTATCAAACATTTAGAGAAGAGCTAACACCTATCCTTCTCAAACTCTTCCAAAATATAGCAGAGGGAGGACCACTCCCAAACTCCTTCTACGAGGCCACCATCACCTTGATACCAAAACCAGACAAGGATGTCACAAAGAAAGAAAACTACAGGCCAATATCACTGATGAACATAGATGCAAAAATCCTCAACTAAATACTAGCAAACAGAATCCAACAGCACATTAAAAGGATCATACACCATGATCAAGTGGGGTTTATTCCAGGAATGCAAGGATTCTTCAATATACGCAAATCTATCAATGTGATAAACCATATTAACAAATTGAAGGAGAAAAACCATATGATCATCTCAATAGATGCAGAGGAAGCTTTCAACAAAATTCAACACCCATTTATGATAAAAACCCTGCAGAAAGTAGGCATAGAGGGAACTTTCCTCAACATAATAAAGGCCATATATGACAAGCCCACAGCAAACATCATCCTCAATGGTGAAAAACTGAAAGCATTTCCACTAAGATCAGGAACAAGACAAGGTTGCCCCCTCTCACCACTATTATTCAACATTGTTTTGGAAGTTTTAGCCACAGCAATCAGAGAAGAAAAGGAAATAAAAGGAATCCAAATTGGAAAAGAAGAAGTAAAGCTGTCACTGTTTGCAGATGACATGATCCTATACATAGAGAACCCTAAAGATGTTACCAGAAAATTACTAGAGCTAATCAATGAATTTGGTAAAGTGGCAGGATACAAAATTAATGCACAGAAATCTCTGGCATTCCTATATACTAATGATGAAAAATCTGAAAGTGAAATCAAGAAAACACTCCCATTTACCATTGCAACAAAAAGAATAAAATATCTAGGAATAAACCTACCTAAGGAGACAAAAGACCTGTATGCAGAAAATTATAAGACACTGATGAAAGAAATTAAAGATGATACAAATAGATGGAGAGATATACCATGTTCTTGGATTGGAAGAATCAACATTGTGAAAATGACTCTACTACCCAAAGCAATCTATAGATTCAATGCAATCCCTATCAAACTACCACTGGCATTTTTCACAGAACTAGAACAAAAATTTCACAATTTGTATGGAAACACAAAAGACCCCGAATAGCCAAAGCAATCTTGAGAACGAAAGAAGGAACTGGAGGAATCAGGCTCCCTGACTTCAGACTATACTACAAAGCTACAGTTATCAAGACGGTATGGTACTGGCACAAAAACAGAAAGATAGATCAATGGAACAGGATAGAAAGCCCAGAGATAAACCCATGCACATATGGACACCTTATCTTTGATAAAGGTGGCAGTAATGTACAATGGAGAAAGGACAGCCTCTTCAATAAGTGGTGCTGGGAAAACTGGACAGGTACATGTAAAAGTATGAGATTAGATCACTCCCTAACACCATACACAAAAATAAGCTCAAAATGGATTAAAGACCTAAATGTAAGGCCAGAAACTATCAAACTCTTAGAGGAAAACATAGGCAGAACACTCTATGACATAAATCACAGCAAGATCCTTTCTGACCCACCCCCTAGAGTAATGGAAATAAAAACAAAAATAAACAAATGGGACCTAATGAAACTTCAAAGCTTTTGCACAGCAAAGGAAACCATAAACAGGACCAAAAGACAACCCTCAGAATGGGAGAAAATATTTGCAAATGAAGCAACCGACAAAGGATTAATCTCCAAAATTTACAAGCAGCTCATGCAGCTCAATAACAAGAAAACAAACAACCCAATCCAAAAATGGGCAGAAGACCTAAATAGACATTTCTCCAAAGAAGATATACAGACTGCCAACAAACACATGAAAGAATGCTCAACATCATTAATCATTAGAGAAATGCAAATCAAAACTACAATGAGATATCATCTCACACCAGTCAGAATGGCCATCATCAAAAAATCTAGAAACAATAAATGCTGGAGAGGGTGTGGAGAAAAGGGAACACTCTTGCACTGCTGGTGGGAATGTGAATTGGTTCAGCCACTATGGAGAACAGTATGGAGGTTCCTTAGAAAACTACAAATAGAACTACCATATGACCCAGCAATCCCACTACTGGGCATATACCCTGAGAAAACCAAAATTCAAAAAGAGTCATGTACCAAAATGTTCATTGCAGCTCTATTTACAATAGCCCGGAGATGGAAACAAGCTAAGTGCCCGTCATCGGATGAATGGATAAAGAATATGTGGCACATATATACAATGGAATATTACTCAGCCATAAAAAGAAACGAAATTGAGCTATTTGTAATGAGGTGGATAGACCTAGAGTCTGTCATACAGAGTGAAGTAAGTCAGAAAGAAAAAGACAAATACCGTATGCTAACACATATATATGGAATTTAAGAAAAAAAATGTCATGAAGAACCTAGGGGTAAAGCAGGAATAAAGACGCAGACCTCCTAGAGAACGGACTTGAGGTTATGGAGAGGGGGAAGGGTGAGCTGTGACAGGGCGAGAGAGAGTCATGGGCATATACACACTAAAAAACGTAGTAAGGTACATAGCTAGTGGGAAGCAGCCGCATGGCACAGGGATATTGGCTTGGTGCTTTGTGACAGCCTGAAGGGGTGGGATAGGGAGGGTGGGAGGGAGGGAGACGCAACAGGGAAGACATATGGGAACATATGTTTATGTATGACTGATTCACTTTGTTATAAAGCAGAAACTAACACACCATTGTAAAGCAATTATACCCCAATAAAGATGTTAAAAAAAAAAAAGTATTTTCAGTTCAATGATTCATTCATTCAGTCAGTCAGTCACTAATCGGAATATTGTTTATCAATTTCCACTAATGTGTGAGACACTGAGCAGGGGATTAGGAAATTATGATGAAGCACAGCAGACAGGACCCTTCGCCTTTATTTTGCTTATGGTATAGTCATGGTGACAATTATGACTCACATAATCAATTAAAGAAAGTTAACATTTAAATAGCAAAAAGTGTTACAAATAATGAGTTATTAATAGAGATATTTAATGTAGTCAGAAAAATCAGAAAATTGTTTCTTTGGAAAAAGTAAAATTTGAATTGAGATATGAAAAATGTATGGGTATTAATTAGGGAAAATGGAAGAAAGGAAATGTCAAAGGCCCTGGTGAGTGGAGATATCTTGCTAGTGAGAAATTAAGGAGATCCTTAGGGCAGGAGTGTGTGGGTAATGCTATGCTATTTAGGGAGAGAAGCAGGAAGGCTACCAGACAATATAGAACTTTTCTGGCCAAATTTAGGGATATCTTAAGTGAGATAAGAATACATTGAAAGGATTTATGCCGAGGGTCAGCTTGAACCCTGGCCACAATATGAAGAACATGTTGGACAAAAACTATTTTGGATGTCATTTGGCTAGTTAGATGTTATAGAAGTATTCAGGCAAGAGACAGAATGACAATTTAGACTAAAATGGGCAGGCAGAGAAGGTTAAAAATCAGAGATACATAGCAGGTACAATTCACAGGACATCGTGATCAGAGTGAAATAGACAAATGAAGGTATGATGTTAGGGATGATGATGTACTATAATATTTCTGGCATGTAGAAGCTATATGGAAAGGCATGCTATTCAATGGGACAGAGAGCAGACTGATTTATATGAAGAAGTTCATTAATTTCCAGTTTGGCATGTTGAATTTGCTTGAGACAACTTTAAAAATCTCAAGAAAATAGGTGGCTCAACAGGTGGTTAGATATAAGGTTTTGATGGGCAGAGAGGTAACTCAGAAATACATTTGTGATTCATTTGTATAATTGGAAAATATAGTCCTGTATGTGTACATAAGATTCTCTAGGGAAAGTTTATAATTTTTGGAGAGTAGATAGCTTGTAATGAGCCTTGAGGATTTCCAAATTTTAATATCCAGATTAGACAGCAAAAAGGTCAGAAAAGGAAAACCAAGAGAAAACTGGGTCATAGAAACTAAGGCAGAGAGTGTTACCAAAAGGACAGAGTATTTTACAAGTCTAAAATCTACTGAGAAGTTAAGTATCATAGAAACTAAAAATCTCTATAATAGTATTGACATGAGGTGAAACTACAGTAGCTTCAGATAAGTGATACAGGAGTTAGTAGGGAGTAAGGAAAGGAGATGATTATTAAATAAAATATTTTGATAATGTGGATATTTATTTTTATAGCAGATATTTTGGTTCTGCTTTATTTATGTATTTATTTGGCTGCATCATGTCTTAGTTGTGGCACACGAGATCTTTCATTGCGGCACACGGGCTTCTCTCTAGCTGTGGCATGTAGGCTCTACAGCATGCGGGCTCAGTAGTTGCAGTGCACAGGTTTAGTTGCCCTGTGGCATGTGGGATCTTAGTTCCCTGACCAGAGAGTTAACCCACGTCCCCTGCATTGGAAGATGGATTCTTAACCACTGGACCACCAGGGAAGTCCCAAATGTGGATATTTAGAAGAAGAAAAATATATATTGTATTTGGATGGGTCTATATAATTTTAATTGAGATTTCTGTATCTTTACAAATAAGTGGGAAGATGCAGTTGCCAAAGAGATGTTGAATGCACTTGAGATGTGTGGAAATGGGGTCCAGACATATATATTAGCTAGCAAAAAGGACAGCTTTTATATTTAAATAAGAAAGATAACCAAGAAGTAGTATTCTGTATTTTTCACTGATAAATTGGTATGAGATTCTAGAAAAAATAATTACATATCTATATACATATCTATATCATATATATATATATATGCCATCTGTATATTTTTCTATCTATATGTCAATCTTTATAGATAGATAGGTAGATAGATAAATAAGATAGATAGAGTAGGTAGTTAGGTAGGTAGTTAAGTAGGTAGTTAGGTAATTTTTTTTTAATTCACAGGGACTGTGATAAAGCAAACACTTATTCCAATAGACTCAGAGTAAGTGGTGCCCTTGTTTAGTTATGATATATAGGAGGAGAATACTTAAAGAGACTGGGATGAGGCATTTTATTGTATATGGAGAGGTAATTTCAAAAGTCACAGTAAAATAGTATGGGATGTTGAGAGAGAAAAATACTAAGTCAAGAAGAAGATATTATATAAAAATTGGGGGCTTGTGGTATCAAAGAACACTGGCTTAACTCTGTGACATAATGCATTATCAATAAAGTCTCAAGAGCCATTTTAAAATGTGTGGATTCTCATTTTATTTACCTGTATAATGACACTTGGGAAATAACTGATCCAAAAGCTTCACATTCCATGCATAATACTAAAGAAAGCCCTGACCTGATGTAAACAATCTTTTGGCAAAGAAGAGTTACATAATAAACCTGATTCTTGAAAAATTATCAGAGTCATAAGCAGTGAAAAGAGAAGAAACTTACTTATTTAATTGGACTTACTCCAAGTTAAGTTTTAGGAATCAGAACTCAAACCTTAGCCAACATACAACTCTCTTGTGGTGGTTATGGCACCATTAATTCTCTGGGTAAAGACCTGCCCTGGGAAGACTGTTACCCATTCAAAAAAATAATTAGGAGAGAAAACAAACAGCAGAATACCTATAACATATGCAAAATACGGCAATATTGGCAAGAACTTGAATCATCGTAGGAACACATTTCTGAACATGATTTATTACAGAGTTCACAGGATACTTTTAGAAAACAACTGCTCTGTAGACTCCAAATTACAAGAAAACCTCAACTTTATGACATAATATGAAAGATAACATAGGGAGTTAAGAAGAAAAATAGACCAAGAGAAAGGAATTTGGAGGAAATTTGAGATGAATGTTGTAATAAAAAAATTGCAATATTAATTCAACTCATTATGATCCCAGTAGATAGGCCTATTCTCTCTTTATTATAAATCTATTGAAAACACCAAAAATGAGAAATTTTCCAGTAATTTTACAAAGTTTTATTCACACTAACGAACATTTAGTAAATTATATACTTGTCATTATTTCTTAGAATTTACATCTTTTGCGTGGTTAAACATAGTAGAGTATTTTCCAGTCTATTGTGAGTATAAAAATTAAACAATATTTAGCAATATCAAATAAAAATATTTTGTAAAGAGTCATAAATCAGGTTTTAAGTACCAATATTTATATATTAATTATTATTCTAAACTGTCTTTGGACTTCAAAACATAAAGATTAATAGGAACATTTTTTTTAATATTTTTTCTTTAAAATTCCACTCTAAAAAAATTTACATTAAAATGAAGAGTCTAGGGATATTTTGATTTGAATGGAAATTTTTTTCCTCAAAATATTTGTAATATGTTGTATAGAATACATGACTACATATTCTAATGTGCTCCATGAGTAATTCATGAGTTCAGACCTGCAAGATAATTTTCCTCTTTGAATTTCAAATATTAAAATTTAATATGTCAAAATATGCTATGAAATTTATTTTAGTTACTAACGTCTTTAAAAAAGTTTATTCTCTTTTATATTCCCTGATGTTTAAATTGTATTCTAATTTTAAAGTTTCTATCAATGCATTTAATTATTATCCTTGTAAGTAAAATTAAACATGATCAAATCTATAAAATGACTAAAGGTAGACAATATTTTTGTCCCAGTTAAATACTAAAATAAATTAGATTACTTGATTTCATCATTTTGTTCATTGCATTCCACCTGAAACCTACAACAAAACAAAACTGTACCATGTTCTTATTTAATCAGTACTTTAATCAGTTCCAGATATTTGTTTTATATCTAGAAACTGTTTCATTAATAAAAGGAAATGAGAACAAATTAATATGCTGAATATTTCCTCAAGATGTGAATTCATCAAGTTGTGGGCTAATTGGACATAAGAATCAATTTTAATTTCTACAGCCTAACAACTGTTTAACTTTTATCCTGTGTATGTGTTGGGTATCTTGTTTTCTGATTCAACTTTGCATTTTTTATTAACTAAAGTGTATGTCAATTTAAAGTATATTATAAATGATGAAAAGGCCAGGGTATAATATCATATAAATTTACATTAAATTTACTGATCCTACTTTAAATGTCTTGCACATATTAAAACCTTATTTATCTTGTTCATGATTTATTTGTAATTTTAAAAATGTATTTTATTCTAAGATATTTTGAATATTTTTCTCTAACGTTATATAGCCTTAACTATAAAATGGTTGTAAGGTCATATAAATATTTCTATAAGAAATCCATTCCCCCTAATATGTTTAAATACATTCTCTTTATTACTGCTGTTAGTCGTTGACATGATTAAAGGAAGAGATCTGGGAATAAATGTGAGAAAATGCAGGTATATTATAATAAATGTTAGCATGAGTTATTCATAAATTATTATAAAATAAATACTAACTTCTTCTTACTGACAGAAAGGAATCAGAATAGTGTTTTATATGGATCTTATTGCTATGTCAGGAACATGTCAAATACAGGTTATATTTATTAGCTAAATAAAGATAAAACGAGTATTTACAAATGTATGAAACTAGTATAATTAACAGTTTTGAATTCCTCTACTTCTAAAGGTTGGATCAGTGTTCTGTTGAACATTTAAAATGCATGCATTGATTTGCAATAAATTATTTAGTTTTTTAGTTGCTAAATACATTTTCAAAAATGTTTTCTAATATTAATACACTTACTAGTTATAATAAAATAAAATTTTAGGTTAATACTTCCTAAGGAATATAAAAAGCCTGGCATTTATATTTTTAAAAATTGATATATATATTCATTTTATCATATGATTATAGTTAAAATATCAGATATAGATCTAAATAAATTAAATTTTAAAAACTATTGTTCAGTTAAGGAGAAGATGGCTAGAGCATAAAATTTGTATGGATTGTTTTTAGTATGATTTATTTAGAGTTAGACAAAACAGTGTAATCTTTTCTCAAAGTCATGATGATTAACTTTTAAAATTAACTGTTCTCAAAAATTGCTTTAAAATAGTAATAGAATTTATTACTAAAGGTTTTGTGTTTGCCATTACCAAGTGTGATAGGTAATTGCCTTTTACTGAGTCAGCCAACTCAATAAAGACTCCATATTCTTTTTTATTGAGACAGTGCATATGCACACACACACACACATACACACACACATTTAGACTGAACAACTGAATATTCAATAAAATATAAATGAAATATATGAACTGAATATTCAATAAAAAATAAACGTCTACAGGTCTTTGGCACAGTAATTTAGATGTAGTACAGTTTATAAAATAAGAATATCTATAAAACTTCCAAGAAAAATTCACTTATCTACTTAAAGTTACATTTGTGTGTGAGTGTATAAACTCTCAAAATTTACTTAGCGTTTATAGCAAAAACATTCTTGATTTAAACATCAGACTGGGAAATTAAATTTTCTATATTATTCAATCTTCAAGTTGTTCATTAATGCAACAAATGTCTATCAATGTGCCCATGTATTTCTTTGTTAATGTCCATGTTAAAACAATGATTAAAGCAAATGAGTAGGGACTTCCCTGGTGGCACAGTGGTTAAGAATCCACCTGCCAATGCATGGAACATGGATTCGAGCCCTGGTCCAGGAAGATCCCACATGTCGTGGAGCAACTAAGCCCGTGCACCACAGCTACTGAGTCTGCACTCTAGAGCCTGAGAGCCACAACTACTGAGCCTACGTGCCACAACTACTGAACCCCACATAACTAGAGCCCCTGCTCCTCAACAAGGGAAGCCACCACAATGAGAAGGCTGCGTACCACAACGAAGAGTAACCCCAGCTTGATGCAACTAGAGAAAGTCTGTGCACAGCAACAATGATTCAACGGAGCCAAAAAAAAAAAAAAAACAAGTAAATGAGTAAAGATGCCAAAAAAGACATTATCTCACAGTAAGAGAATGAAACCTTTAGCTCTTTCTCACTATTGTGATTCTGAGTTATGGATCATGCTGAAAGAACAAACTTTAAAATTTATACAAGGACTCTACTTAGGTAATTTGTATGTATGTGACTGGTAGTTAGCAATGAATGCCTGAATCGTTCTGATGCTGTGTACTAAGATCACCCCTGGGATGAAAGGAGACACATCAGTATGTCAGAGTCTACTTTGCTGTTGTGACTACACCAAACTTAAAAGTGGGTAGAATACCATGCATACAGAAATACGTGTAATCAGAATCCAAGAAGGTGAATATTGACATGATACAATGGGCTAATATCACTTATGATTCACACCTAGAAATATGTATATTGGAAGCCTTGTGTCATATTCATGAACTGTATTTAGGAGTTCAATATGTTGAACTTAAAATAAGCAGAGGACAGACACTTTTGGATGTGTTTACAATTTTCTTGAATTGCACCCAAACCAAAGGTATTGGTGGCAACAGCATTTGATATAAGCTGAATAGATGCCATTTTAACCACTTCAGAGTGCAAAATGGCACTTTGGACCCACGGAACAGTTGGTTTTCCTGAAGCCTCACTTCAGATAAGAAAAAAATAATAATAACCTAATCTGGGACATTGAAGTGAGTGTTTATTCTTCTAGAATACTGACCACACTCAGAAATTGGCATAGAAGATGATAAAGTATGTGTAAATGGAGTATGTAAATATATTACAAAAGTGATAGAGCACCCTACTTGCCAATAATTCTACAGGAGGTCATGGAGACTCAGGAAGAACTCATCGGTATGCTGCTTGCCATGGAAATTGATTTATTTAAATGGTCAATGACTAGTTGTGCTGGAAGCTTACATCTAAGGAAATCTTATGGCCAGGCTAAACTATAAGTGTGATCTTACTGTAACTGACTCAAAGTGTCACACATTAAAATTAACATGTACAGAATAGCTCAATTAGTCAGGATGAGAGAAATTAGGTATCATTATTGTGCTATGCTCCTGGGAGAGAAATGGCCTATGATCCAACATGATACTAGGAAGCCTGTATTGGTAAAAATTTGTTCTTTGATTGGCCTTTCACTAGGTTGAATTCAGTGTTTTGTTGTTGTTGTTTGTTTGTTTTGTTTGTTGTTGTTTGTTGTGTGTGTCTTGGCCCATAGCATCCTACCTAGCAATGGAAAATATATGGTACATAAGGAAATGATATTTTTGTTGGGGAGGTTGAGGAAATGATCTGGTAATCTTTGGATTTAAATATGTCTATATTTTTGTACATCAAATAATTGTATAGACATGGTTTCATTTAGAATTACAAAAAGAAACATCCAGGAATTGCTTGCCAAAAAGTATTGTCAATGGTTAGACATGTATTTTATGAAATAGATGAATAATTGGAGAGTAATCATTTCCCCAGCTTCAGGGATATATAAGGATTTGACTCTTTACTCTTTGTATAGCTAAATCAAGAAGTTTATAATTATCTAAGATAAATAATATGTCTGCTGAGTTGGCTAAATACTGAGTATAGTTATTCAAGCATACTGTACCTGCTTATAAAAAATTATATTGTGTGTGTGTGCTGGGCTTCCCTGGTGGCGCAGTGGTTGAGAGTCCACCTGCCGATGCAGGGGACACGGGTTCATGCCCCGGTCCGGGAAGATTCCACATGCCGTGGAGCAGCTGGGCCTGTGAGCCATGGCCTCTGAGCCTGTGCGTCCGCAGCCTTGGCTCCGCAGTGGGAGAGGCCACAATGGTGAGAGCCCCGCGTACCACAAAAAAAAAAATTATATTGTGTAAACTGTGACTAAGATAATTATATCAATTGATATAATCAATATATATAATCTATAATCAACAATATGCATCAGAAAATGGGAATTAGTTACATAGTCTTGAGAATGCTATGTGACTAGAAAGGTATAAAAGCTGACCAGATCCTAAACTGAAGAATTAATTTGAGTTGAATTGGCCCATACCCACCCTCATCGTTGTGATCATGTATGCCCCCCTGTGGAATGATTAGGAAAACTAGAAGCCATGTCTGATATTAACATACCTAAACTAGGCTGCTATTGGGCACCCTGTGTCACCTTTCATGAATTCTTTCTTAAAAGCAAGTAAATTTGGTCCAGAGTAAACTTTACTGGGCATAAGAATTATATTGTCAATTTAGGAACCCCTCTGTTAGTAAATGTACCCTTTGTCTTATAACCATTTATGAATGAAGAAAATAAATTTTAGAAATAATAAGTATATTATCCAAGTTTGCACATTCCTTAAATGTCAGAAATTTGGTTTTATACCTAAGAATTTTGGTTTCAATATAAGTGTTACCAACTTGAGGATCCGAGAAGTTACATGGAGTTTGACATCTAATTACTATAAGGAAAAACAACAAAGCTAAACAAAAATATGTTATAAATAGAGATGTCTGATAGAGGAATGTTTTTTCCTCTCACAAATTCACATGTGTTTCCAGTGAAAATTGGTTGACTATATTTCAGAGGTATTGTGTAATGCATTCCTTCACTAAACAGAAGATGGGACAAGGTACTATTTAAGGCTTTTAAAAAAGAAATAAAAGATTCATATGAGTTGAGAGCAACTGTTCTCTTACCCATAGAGAAAAACTATGCAGTACCTGACATCCTAATATAGTTAGGATTAGATTAAGAATTAAAATATATTTATGCATGTTGGTATAATAATAGCATGTTTCTTTTCATCTCAGTTGTGTAGGGACTTACTGTTGAAGAAAATCCTGAAATTACCTAAGGGATAATGGTAACACATCTCTCTGTCAAATGCCAATTAAGTCCTATTGAGCTTACCATCACTTCTCTATTAAAAAAGCAGAGAGGCAACTAGATATAAAATGAATAAAAGAGAATTGATATTTATTTATTACCATATATGTGCCAGGAATTGTAAGCTATTGTTAAAATTTGGTGACGTCTACCCCATCTCCAATTACCTCACCTATAATGAAAGAAGATGAACCTTGGAGAATGATTATGGGCTATCATAATCAGAAGGTGACTACAGTTTAAGCTGCTATTCCAAATGTGGCATATACTCTGAAACAAATCAACAAAACCTGGTGCTAGATATGTGGCTGTTGATTTAGCAAATGCTTTAACTCTATAGCGATTTGGAAGAATGACCGGAAGCAGGTGATGCTTATCTGGCAGACAACAATATTCCTTCAATTCCACATCTCAGCGTTACGTCAGTCCTGCACTCTGCCCTAGACTAGGCTGCTGAAACTTTGATCTTCTTGACATCCTGCAGAACATCACACTGTTTTGCTACTCTGTTGACACTGTACCTGATGACAGAAGAAAAAATAAGTAACTTAGATGCTTTGGTAACAAACATGTTAGATGTTGAAAGAGAAATACAAAAGTACCCATGCTCTTAGTAAAGTTTCTAGCAGCCCTGTGGTCAACAGCATGTCAGGATATCACCTTTAAGGTAAAGGGAAAATTGCTACACTTTGCATTGCCTGTCATTAATATGGAAACACCACACTCAGTGGGCCTCTTTGGATTTTGGAGGCAACATTCCACATTAGAGTGAGCTATTCTGGCACATTTCCTGGTGTCCAGGAAGCCTGTCATCTTGAGTAGGGCCTAAAGCAAGGGAAGCTCTGCAATGCGTCCAGAAGTTACAGGCAGCTACCCTACCCTTGTAATGTATAAAACAGTTGAACAAAACCACAAAGGATTTGTGGCAAATAGGAGTGCTCTAATGAGCTCTAGAGAGTTTTATTAGTGAATCATCTTAGAAAACCCTAGGGCTTGGGAGTAATCTCTTGTCTTCTTCTATAGATAACTATTATTCTTTGGAGAAACAGCACTTAGGATGATACTGGGATCAGGTAAAAATGAAAATAGGATTATTGGATATAGGTAAATACTCTAAGCAACCTGAGTTGTTCATTATGAATTGAGTATTGCTCACAAAATTGTTAATGGACAGATAGTCACAGAGCTGAGGCTGCAAAGAATATTTTTCTTGGAAGTTAGAAGGAGAGTGTTGGGTTGTTTGTAGTGCTGTACTATGCTGAATAAGAGGCCTGGTTAAATAAGGTATCAGGTGTGAAAGTGCTTATTGCATGATATGTGTATAATTAAATGACTATCAAAAAGAATTTAATCAAGTTCACTTTCCTGTAGGATTGTAATTCTAGCCTGTAACTACTTTCTGATTTAAATATATATTTGTCAAATGTAAACTGAGATTATTCCTTATCACTGGATTTTTCACTATGTGCTCATAATGGGTAGCTCATAATGTTACAGTGTAAAATACAGTAAAGTTAAGATAAGCACTCATAAAACACTGCTTATCATTATATTTGATTATAATATATTATTTTTACTTTGCATTTAGTTTTCATTGCAAAACACAATTACAGTGGTATTGCATAGCAAGAATAAAATATGTTTTGGTATTTTTACTTTGCAATTTTGAAATAATAAAAAATAGTCCATTGCTGTATGGTTTAAGAGAACAAAAAATCCGTGGCTTCATGCTTTAAGTGAAGTGTATCCTTTTCTTTTTTCCTAAAAGATAAGATTCTATTCAGCTGTATAGGCACAGATTATACATATGTGGGATAAAATTAATTGTAGAAGTAACATAATTTACTTTCTTCATTATATCAATGAGGAATATAAAACAAAAGCTTTAAAGACCTCACACAGTTCACACAAATTGTACAGAACTGAGTTAAATTCATGTTTCTGAGCCTATTGAAAATGAATATTCCACAACCCATTATATTGTACATCCATGAAAAAGTAATTTTAATTTTTTCTGTTAATTTTTCTGTTAATTCTAAAAACTTCAAATAATTTATATCAAAAGTCATTTAAAAATTGAGCAGTTTTCAGCGCAAGCCGTGGCTATCAGCGCAGACACCAGAGACGGGCATGAAATGCTAAGGCTGCTGCTGCAGCCACCAAGAAGCCTGTGTGCAAGCACAGATCACTATGCACACCTCCCCTCCTGGAAGCCTGTGCAGCCTGCCACTGCCAGGGTCCCATGACCCAGGGACAACTTCCCTGGGAGAACACACAGCATGACTCAGGCTGTTGCAACATCACGCCGGCCTCTGCCACTGCAGGCTCACCGCGCATTCTGTACCCCTTCCTCCCCCTGTCCTGAGTGAGATACAGCCCTCTAATCAGCTGCTACTTTAACCCCATCCTCTCTGGGTGGGGAACAGACACCCTCAGGCGACCTAAAAGCAGAGGTGGGGCCAAACCCAAAGATGAACACCAGGAGCTGTGCTAACAAAGAAGAGAAAGAGAAATCTCTCCTAGCAGCCTCAGGAGCAGCGGATTAAAGCTCCACAATCAACTTGATGTACCCTGCATCTGTGGAATACCTGAATAGACAACGAATCATCCCAAAATTGAGGCAGTGGACATTCGGAGCAAATGTAGACTTGGGGTTTGCTTTCGGCATCTAATTTGTTTCTGGTTGTATGTTTACCTTAGGTTACAATTTAGAGCTTATTTTCATTGGTAGATTTGTTGTTTGATTTGGTTGCTCTCCTCCTTTTTAATTTTTTATATATATTTTTCCTTTTTCTCCTTTTGGGAGTGTGTATGTGTATGCTTCTTTGTGTGATTTTCTCTGTATAGCTTTGCTTTTACATTTGTCCTAGGGTTCTGTCTGTCCATTTTTTGTTTTGTTTGTTTTTAGTATAGTTTTAGTACTTGTTATCATTGCTGGATTTCTTTCTTGGTTTGATTGCTCTCTTCTTTCTTTCTTTCCTTTTTTTTATTACTTTTAAAGTTTTTTTTTTCTTTTTAATAATATATTTTTTATTTTAATAATGTTATATTTCATTTTATTTTATTTTTCTTTCTTTCTCTCTCTCTCTCTCTCTCCCTCCCTCCCTCCCTCCTCTCTCTCTCTCTCTCTCTCTCTCTCTCTCTCTCTCTCTCTCTCTCTCTCTCTCTCTCTTTCTTTCTTTCTTTTCTTTTCTCCCTTTTCTTCTGAGCCATGTGGCTGACAGGGTCTTGGTGCTCCGGCTGAGGGTCAGGCCTGAGCCTCTGAGGTGGGAGACTTGAGTTCAGAACATTATTCCACCAGAGACCTCCTGGCTCCACATAACATCAAAAAGTGAAAGCTCTCTCAGAGATCTCCATCTCAATGCAATGACCCAGCTACACTCAATGACCAGCAAGCTCCAGTGCTGGACACCCAATGCCAAACAACTAGCAAGACAGGAACACAACCTCATCCATTAGCAGACAGGCTGCCTAAAATCACAATAAGTTCACAGACACCCCAAAACACACCACTGGATGCAGTCCTGCTCACCAGAATAACAAGATAAAGCCTCATCTACCAGAACACAGGCACGAGTCCCCTCCACCAGGAAGGGCAGACACAAAAAATAATGGGAATTACGAACTGCAGGCTGTGAAAAGAAGACCCCAAACACAGTAAGTTAAGCAAAATGAGAAGACAGAGGACACACAGCAGATGAAGGAGCAAGGTAAAAACCCACCAGAACAAATGAAATGGAAATAGGCAGTCTACCTGAAAAAGAATTCAGAGTAATGATAGTAAAGATGACCCAAAATCTTGGAAATACAATGGAAAACTACAAGGAATGTTTCACAAGGACCTAGAAGAACTAAAGAGCAAACAAACAATGATGAACAACACAATAAATGAAATTAAAAATTCTCTAGAAGGAATCTATAGCAGAATAACTGAGGCAGAAGAATGGATAAGTGACCTGGAAGATAAAATAGTGGAAATAACGACCACAGAGCAGAACAAAGTAAAAAGAAGGAAAAGAATTGAAGAGAGTCTCAGAGACTTCTGGGACAACATCAAACTCACCAACATTCGAAATATAGGGGTCCCAGAAGAAGAAGAGAAAAATAAAGGGACTAAGAAAATATTTGAACAGATTATAGTTGGAAACTTCCCTAATATGGGAAAGGAAATAGTCAGTCAACTCCAGGAAGCAGAGAGTCCCATACAGGATAAATGCAAAGAGAAACATACCAAGACACATATTAATCAAACTATCAAAAGTTAAATAGAAAGATAAAATATTAAAAGCAGCAAGGAAAAAACAACAAATAACATACAAGGGAATCTCCATAAGGTTAACAGCTGATCTTTCAGCAGAAATTCTGCAAGCCAGAAGGGAATGGCAGGACATATTTAAAGTGATGAAATAGAAAAACCTACAGCCAAGATTACTCTACCCAGGAAGGATTTCATTCAGATTCGACAGAGAAATTAAATCCTTTAAAGACAAGCAACAGCTAAGAGAATTCAGCACCACCAAACCTGGTGCTAAAGGAACTTTACAACAAATACTAAAGGAACTTCTCTAGGCAGGAAACACAAGAGAAGGAAAAGACTTACAATAACAGACCCAAAACAATTAAGAAAATGGTAATAGGAACACACATATTGGTAACTACCTTAAATGTAAATGGATTAAATGCTCCAACCAAAAGAAACAGACTGGTTGAATGGATACAAAAACAAGACCTGTATATATACTGTCTACAAGAGACCCACTTCAGACCTAGGGAAACATAAAGATGGAAAGTGAGTGGATGGAAAAAGATATTCCATGCAAATGGAAAGCAAAATAAAGCTGGAGTAGCAATGCTCATATCAGACAAAATAGACTTTAAAATAAACACTATTACAACAGACAAAGAAGGACACTAAATAATGATCAAGGGATCAATCCAAGAAGAAGATATAACAATTGTAAATATTTATGCACCCAACATGGGAGCACCTCAGTACATAAGGTAAATTCTAACACACATAGAAAGGGAAATCAACAGTAATACAATCATAGTACAGGACTTCAACACCCCACTTTCACCAATGGAAAGGTCATCCAAAATGAAAATAAATAAGGAAATACAAGCTTTAAATTATACATTAAACAAGATAGAATTAAATGATATTTACAGGACTCTGTATGCAAAAACAACAGAATACACCTTCTTCTCAAGTGCTCATGAAACATTCTCCAGGATAGATCATATCTTGGGTCACATATCAAGCCTTGGTAAATTTAAGAAAATTAAAATTGTATAAAGTATCTTTTCTGGCCACAATGCTATGAACCTAGTTATCAATTACAGGAAAAAAAATCTGTGAAAAATACAAACACGTGGAGGCTAAACAATACACTACTAAATAACCAAAAGATCACTGAAGAAATCAAAGAGGAAATAAAATTATACCTAGAAACAAATGACAATGATAACACAATCATGCAAAATTTATGGAATTCAGCAAATGCAGTTTTAAGAGGGAAGTTTACAGCAATACAATTCTACGTTAAGAAACAAGAAACTTCTCAAATAAAACAACCTAACCTTACACCTAAAGCAATTAGAGAAAGAAGAAGAAGAACAACAAAAAACCCCAAAGTTAGTGGAAGGAAAGAAATCATAAAGATCAAATAAGAAATGAATGAAAAAGAAATGAAGGAAATTATAGCAAAGATAATAAAACTAAAAGCTGGTTCTTTGAGAAGATAAACAAAATTGATAAACCATTAGCCGGAATTATCAAGAAAAAAAGGGAGAAGATTCAAATCAGCAGGATTAGAAATGAGAAAGGAGAAGTAACAACTGACACTGCAGAAATACAAAGGATCAGGAGAGATTACTACAAGCAACTATATGCCAATAAAATGGACACCCTGGAAGAAACGGACAAATTCTTAGAAAAGCACAACCTTCCGAGACTGAACCAGGAAGAAATAGAAAATAAAAACAGCCCAACCAGAAACACTGAAATTGAAACTGTGATTAAAAATCTTCCAACAAACAAAAGCCCAGGAACAGATGGCTTCACAGGTGAATTCTATCAAACATTTAGAGAAGAGCTAACAGCTATCCTTCTCAAACTCCTGAAAAGTATAGCAGAGGGAGCAACACTCCCAAATTCATTCTACAAAGCCACCATCACCCTAATACCAAAACCAGACAAAAGATAACTACAGACCAATATCACTGATAAATATAGATGCAAAAATTCTCAACATAATATAGCAAACAGAATCCAACAGCACATTAAAAGGATCATACACCATGATCACGTGGGGTTTAAACCCAAAATGAAAGGATTCTTCAATATACGCAAATCAATCAGTGTGATAAACCATATTAACAAATTGAAGGAGAAAAAACATATGATCATATCAATAGATGCAGAAAAAGCTTTTGACAAAATTCAACACCCATTTATGATAAAAACCCTCCAGAAGGTAGGCATAGAGGGAACTTATCTCAACATATTAAAGGTCATATATGACAAACCCACAGCGAACATCATTCTCAATGGTGAAAAACTGAAACCATTTCCACTAAAATCAGGAACAAGACAAGGTTGCCCATCCTCAATACTATTCAACACAGTTTTGGAAGTTTTAGCCACAGCAATCAGAGAAGAAAAATAAATAAGAGGAATCCAATTCAGAAAAGAAGTAAAACTGTCACTGTTTGCAGACGACATATTATACATAGAGATGCTGGCAGAAAACTGCTAGAGCTAATCAATGAATTTGGAACAGTCACAGGATATAAAATTAACACAAAGAAATCTCTTGCATTCCTATACACTAATGATGAAAAATCTGAAATACCTAGGAATAAACCTACCTATGGAAACAAAAGATCTGTATGCAGAAAACTATAAGATACTGATGAAAGAAATTAAAGATGATAAAAACAGATGGAGAGATATACCATTCTTGGATTGGAAGAATCAACATTGTGAAAAGGGCTCTACTACCCAAAGCAATCTACAGATTCAATGCAATCCCTATAAAACCACCAATGGCATTTTTCATGGAATGAGAATGAATAATTTCACAATTTACATGGAAACAAAAAAGACCTCGAATAGCCAAAGCAATCTTGAGAAAGAAAAACGGAGCTGGAGGAATCAGGCTCTCTCAATTCAGAGTATACTACAAAGCTACAGTAATCAAGATAGTATGGTGCTGGCACAAAAACAGAAATATAGATCAATGGAATAGGATAGAAAGCCCAGATATAAACCCACACACATATGGTCAACTTATCTTTGATAAAGGAGGCAAGAATATACAATGGAGAAAAGACAGCTTCTTGAATAGGTGGTGCCAGAAAAACTGGACAGCTACATTAAAAGAATGAAATTAGAACACTCCCTAACACTACACACAAAGATAAACTCAAAATGGATTAAAGACCTAAATGTAAGGCCAGACACTATAAAACTCTTAGAGGAAAACATAGGCAGAACACTCTATGACATAAGTCACAGCAAGATCCTTTTTGACCCACCTCCTAGAGAAATGGAAATAAAAACAAAAATAAACAAATGGGACCTAATGAAACTTAAAAGCTTTTTCATAACAAAGGAAACTATAAACAAGACGAAAAGACAACCCTCAGAATGAGAGAAAATATTTGCAAATGAAGCAACTGACAAAGGATTAATCTCCAAAATATACAGGCAGCTCATGCAGCTCAATATCAAAAAAACAAACAACCCAATTCAAAAATGGGCAGAAGATCTAAATAGACATTTCTCTAAACAATATATACAGATTGCCAACACACAAATGAAAGGATGCTCAACATCTGTAATCATTAGAGCAATGCAAATCAAAACTACAATGAGGTGTCACCTTACACTGGTCAGAATGGCCAGCATCAAATAATCTACAAACAATAAATGCTGGAGAGGGTGTGGAGGAAAGTGAACCCCCTTGCACTGCTGGTGGGAATGTAAATTGATACAGCCACTATGGAGAACAGTATGGAGGTTCCTTACCAAACTAAAAATAGAACTACCATATGACCTGGCAATCCCACTACTGGGTATATACCCTGAGAAAACCATAATTTAAAAAGAGTTATGTACCACAATGTTCACTGCAGCTCTATTTACAATAGCCAGGACATGGAAGCAACCTAAGTGTCCATCGACAAATGAATGGATAAAGAAGATGTGGCACATATATACAATGGAATATTACTCAGCCATAAAAAGAAACAAAATTGAGTTATTTGTACTGAGGTGGATGGACCTAGAGTCTGTCATACAGAGTGAAGTAAGTCAGAAAGAGAAAAACAAATACTGTATGCTGACATATATATATGGAATCTAAAAAAAAAAAAAGGTTCTGAAGAACCTAGGGGCAGGACAGGAATATAGACGTAGAAAATGGACTTGAGGACATGGGGAAGGGGAAGGGGAAGCTGGGATGAAGTGAGAGAGTGGCATGTACATATATACAATACCAAATGTAAAATAGATAGCTAGTGGGAAGCATCTGCATAGCACAGGGAAATCAGCTCGGTGCTTTGCACCCACCTAGAGGAGTGGGATAGGGAGAGTGGGAGGGAGACTCAAGAGGGAGGAGATATGGGGATATATGTATATGTATAGCTGATTCACTTTGTTATACTGCAGAAACTAACACACCATTGTAAAGCAATTATACTCCAATAAAGATGTTAAAAAAATAATAAAAAATTTAAAAAAAATATTGAGCAGTTTTGAAAGTGATAAGTTTTATTTTTTCTTCTACCTGGCTGATCAGTGTTTTCAGCTAAACACATTACGAAATGATTTTTGTTTTCATACAAAGTATACAATTTTAACAACTAAATAGTTCTTTATAGCGTATCTATTATTTGCCTTTTATTCTCAAGGCTGAGTGGAACCATGGTTTTTATATGCATATGAAATCTAGTTATTGTAAATGCATGGAAAAGTACAAACAAAATAAATAACAATACGAATAATTTTAGTAATCCATTATGGTTTGGAAAAATAGAGAAGCTCAAAAAATATGCCTGCCCTTGGAGGAGGTAAAAAGTTTAGAGAGATTGAAGCGTGAAAGATATCTTGGAAGTGTTTCTAACATTACTTTGCATATGAACATATGGTTTCCCATAAATTTCATTTAAATTTTCCATTAGAATTAATTTTTTCCAAGAGGATAATTATTTTAGATATGAAAACAGAGGTAATTCACTCAATATATAAATAAATTCAAGGTAAATATATTGCTATCAATAATTTATTTAATAATAGTAGCATACTTTGTGCCATCTGCTTTATTCCAGTGTTCCCTTCCTATGTCACAAAACATGATGGAGAATTTCTAATAATATTTTTGTTTACTCATTTGAATAAGAGCATGATTGCATGTGTATGTTAGGACAGATACCATTGTTAAATAGTTATGTTATTGGACACGTCTCGTATTCCTTTTGGTTAATTTCCTTATTTGTAAACTAGATGTTTTAAAGTTAAATGATTGCTAAAGTACTGTGGTGAATATAACATTGTCTCCAAATATTTTTATTTCCTTCCTCTTGTGGCCCACTCTGCGTGGGGGGGATTGCATATATCTATCATATTGACCTTGGGAGACCCTTGTGGATTGCAATAGTTTTAACACTATTAAGAGAGGTGATTATCCACCTCTCTTTTCTAAGATGTCCAGAAAGAGACTGCCTTGTCATCTGCATCCTGGAATGCAGATGACATGGAGCAGATCTATAGCCAATCTATAATTGACATGATCATGAGCAAGAAATAAAACTTCATCAGAGTGACTAAAGGTTTTAAGGACATTTATAATTGTAGCAGAACTTACCATATCTTAACTGATACAGCTACCTTTAGTTAATAAATGCATAATGGTGCCTACTATTCAAAATTTACATCTTTACCTTTAAATATGTCAATGACACTTTCTATGTTGATATGTAAACATAAGTGTAGTCATAATAAGAGATACTTTTACCTAGTTATTATAATTCTGGGAATGCTGGGAAGGTCATCAGTCTTAAAATAAATAAACAACCCTTACATATCCTTGGAAATTAGTAAGTCAATCCTCTTCTCCATTAATATATAAAATTTCTTTAAGGGAAAAATCAGGCACTCATTCTAAACAATAGATAGACATATTTATGAACTTACCATGTTCTTTTTGGAAACATATGGTTTAACGGTGCATGGTGAGAGGGAAACATGTAACAGCTCAATGAAAGTAGCAGCCTCCTAGCACAAGGAAAAAGATGCTGTACATGTGCACTGGTTACTAAGGACTGGTTTTGTCTACCTTATACTTTTGCTTTGATTTTTCTGAATAAAACTTTTTTTTTTGCTTCTGCATTTGAAAAATAAGATCTTGCTATAAGGAGAGAAGCAATTTGAATATTGTGTGATTCATATCTACGTTAAAGTTCTTTTACAAAAGGAAGCCATATAATTATCTATATTGTTAAGTTGAAGTTCCTATTCATTTAATATTTGAAACTATGAAGAATAACAAAAATGTTTTGAGTTTTTTATACTATTTAAAAGAACATGTTATGGATTCAATATTTTTTTCAGCATACTGAAAATATAAACTTTTATTTATTTTTTTAACAATTACCTAAAAACTTTTTCAAATTATTTCAGTTTGCATTATCTCACTTCCCTTGACTGGAGATCAACATTAAATAAATATGGAGAAATTCTCTAGCTTTGAAAACCATGCTTCTTCATCTCATTTTACATCTTAAGTGTGAAAGGATTTAACATATATTTTAAATTATTCATTACATTTTATTACAGAGTATATTTTCTTATGTTGTATAACCCAAATTCCCTGAGGAATGGAATTTTCCATGGAAAAAAACAAAGTGCTAAGAGTGCATTTTGGTTTTAGATTCCCTCTTGACAGGGACTTTGCCCTGTGCTCCTTCTTAACAAAGTAGAACTCAAGCTCTGTTCATTTTGAGTGACGTGAAAAACATTGAAAAGTTTGGAAATTTGGTAAGGGTAAAATAAAATATGGGTCTTGGCAGCTTTTCACTATTATAAAATTGACTTCAAAAGATTAATGCTTTTAGGTGTTATTTTAAGTTATGTCAATTATATTTGTGATTATGAATCTATGCTAACACATCTATTTTATTGTTTTTTATGAGAATTTACTTCATGAGTTAGAATATCTCAATTAATTTTAAATAATTATTATTTAGATGTTTCAATGGATGACAGTTTTCAATCAAATCTAGTGTTCTTATCTTAAATCTGAAGGCAGAGATAGCAACTAGATTTCACTGCACTCTTTCCATATGTCACATACACCAGTCAATGCTCTACGTCATCTGTTTAAATATTACAACAACCCTGTGAGTTAGGAAATTTCATTATTCTTACTTTATAGGTGAGAAAGCATAACTCAGAGAGATTAACCAGGAGCACATGACAGAACTAGGTCTCAAATAGGTCTGAGAAAAAAAAAAAAACCCTGGGCCATTGAATGTTACGTCTATTCTACCTCCCAGTTTACTGATGGGAACATTTTGCAAAGGTAACTAGATCACAGTTTTTATTATGTTGCTGCTGTTTAGTTTATGCTTACATATTATTTTATTTTCAATGAGGTTAAAAATCAATAAAGTGCATAAATCTTGTGTTTAGCTTGATAAATTTTACAAATGTATTTACTTACTCTAACTACCTCCCAGATTAAGATCCAGAACATTGTCATCAACCAATAAGGTCCATGATGCCCATTCCCAATCACCATCATGTTTTGACTTGTCTTCACATACATCACACATGTCAACCTCAAAATAGTCTATCTATAGTTTTTCAATTTACAATCTATATTCAAAAAGGTAGCATTGCCCATAACAAGAATAACAGGAAATTTCCAGCTCGGGTATATGAGAATGAGTGGTTTACTCTGATGACCACTGGTAAAATATTAGAACAGAGTAATATTAATGCAATTGGGAGAAATTCTATCTCCAGGACATATTCAAGAAATGTTGGAGTCATCATGATGCCCTATGATGGCATCTTATGTTAATGTCAGTATTTCTTTGTTTCTTAATTCTTTTGAAAAGATTTATTAAGAATTAATACAAGTAATAGTGGATAAAATACACGGTTCAGATATTTGAAAGATATAGTGCCTGGGATTTAATGACTTTACTGTTTAATACATGAGGAAAGTCCAACAGATGCACAACTTTGATACAAACTCCTCTGAATCAGGTGGTAGAAATAATGGGAATTCAGATGGGAGGAAATTGTGTGCCTGTGTGTGTATACTGCATAGAAGTAGTTAAATATTTTAAATTCTGTGCTAGTGTACCCATTTTGCAGATTTTTAGGACCTTCCAAGATTTATATGTGAAATGAGCCATGAGATTATAATTTTATAAAAAAACACACAAAATTTTAATATAAATTTACTAATAAAGTATTACCAACACAATATTTTTATTGAAGTGTAGTTGATTTATAATATTATATTACTTTTAGGTATACAACATAGCGATTTGATATTTTTATAGTTTATACTCCATTTTAAGTTATTACAAAATAATATTTTTCCTGTATATAATATTATAATAATATTGTACAGCTATAGTTCCCTGTGCTGTACAATATATCTTTGTTGCTTATCTATTTAATACATAATAGTTTGCATCCCTTAATCTCATACCCCTATCTTGCCCCTCTCCTCTCTGGTAACCTCTAGTTTTTTTTCTATATCTGTGAGTCTGTTTTTGTTTTGCTGTATAGATTTGTTTGTTTTATTTTTAGATTCCACATATAAGTGATAACATACAGTATTTGTTTTACTTTGCCTGACTTATTTCACTAAGCATAATACTTTCTAGGTCCATCCATGTTGCTGCATATGGCAGAATTTCATCATTTTTTATGGCTGAGTAATATTCCATTGCATATATTTACCACATCTTCTTTCTCTATTCATCTGTTGATTGACATTTAAGTTGCTTTCATATCTTGGCTATTGTAAATAACACTGCTATGAACATTGGGGTGCATGTATGTTTTCAAATTAGTGGGGGTTTTTTTCAGATATATCCAGGAGTGGAACTGCTAGATCATGTGGTAGTTCTATTTTAGTTTTTTGGCATTTTTCAAAAGAAGACATACAGATGGCTAACAGGAACATGAAAAGATGCTTAACATTGCTAATCATTAGAGAAATGCAAATGAAAACCACAATGAGATATCACCTCACACCTGTCAGAATGGCCATCATCAAAAAGTCTACAAATGCTGGAGAGGATGTGGAGAAAAAGGGACGTTTTTACACTGTTGGGAGAAATGTAAATAGGTGCAGCTACCATGGAAAACAGTACAGAGGTTCCCCAATAACAATATTCTATGCTGAAAATACCATACAGTGAGCTTTTATAAAAGATAGGCTTTATATCTCAAAGGAAAATTGAGGTGGATTTTTAGTGTCATTACTTTTATTTAAAAAATAATAAAGCTTCTGAAATAATATCTTGAACAGGGTAGGTTATTTAGTATAGAAAAAAAGCACACACACACACACACACACACACACACGATTAATGGTATTCCTTCCATTCTTATTTAGTATAAGTTATGAAATGTAAGCAAAAATCTTTTGCTCAAGTATTTAAGAAAATGATGTAGCATTTTACTACTAAGAGTTAAGCTTTTATGTTTTTGGTTTGTTTGTTTGTTCTTAGCCTTGCCTGGGGACATTATTATCTAAAAAAGAAGAGATACACATTTTCTTTTTTTTAACCTTATATTAGTGTACCATATTAAAAATAAAATGAGACCTCCAAAAAATTCCCTCAAAAACATCAGAAAGCCTGGACCTAAGAAGCAAGTTTCTTTCAGCATTAATTCAAGTGAGAAGAAGAAAGTTGACTTTAGACAAGTGGCAATACTGCTGAGAAAAAAATGAGGAGATGGGAGCACGTTAAGAGTATACGGAATGTAACTAGAAACAAGGGTTCTTTGCCTATACTTTGCTATGCTCTCATTTACTCATAGTTTCTCACCAGCACTACAATGCTATCCAAATCCAACTTACTATCTATTACCTACTTAAGTGCTCCCACTTTAAAGCATATGGGCACTATCTGAACACTTTCTTAATTTTCTCATCAAGTCCCTTGGCTTTAACTCTTATCTGTGTACAATGACTTTGTAAATTACATTTTTCATTCAAACCTTTCTAAACTTCAAACTTAAATATTTATGTGCTTACTGGGCCTATCCATTTAGAAATATCTAATTTAGCATGTTTAAAGTTGAACTGTTTTTTCATCCATGAAATTAAACTCAATCCCTCCAGAACTTTCTAATTTAAATTAATGGCAACCAAAAACAATAATAAACACAAATAATAAATAGCATCTAAGTAACATCTCTTTTTTCTTACCCTCCTCATCCAATTCATCAGGAGATACTATTGTCTCCACTTTCAAAATATGTTCTTAATCTGATCACTTATTATCACATCCACAGCTACTAGCATGGGGAAATCACCAAATCTTCTATCCTTGATTACTTAAATAAATACCCTCTATATCAGTTGTCTAGTCTCTCCCTCTGCTTCACTAGAATGTAATCTTGACACAGCAGTCAGAGATGTTCTTTAACTTGTTGAATACTTTCACTGCCTACTCAAAATGTTTTGACCCCTCATATTCCCAGGGACTTTACAATGGCCTAAAGGTGCTGTAGGGTTTAATCCTCCCTCTGGGCACTTAAACCATATCTCCCATGATTCTCTTCATTTTTTCCTGCTTCAGACACTTTGGTTCTCTGTTTTGATTGATTGTTGTTAAAAAATCTAAGCCTTAGCTTGCTGGCCTTTTTCTTTCCTGATACCTCTGCCTAATTTGAGCTCCCCCATGATATCAACATGATTAATCTCTTCATCTCACATAATCCTATTCCTGAACGCCATCTATACAAGAAGTCCCATCATAATGATTCTCTTTCATTCTGTGGAAAGCTCATTCCCCTTCCCCATCAGGGACTCACTGTCCCCCTTACTTATTTTACCACTCCCTCAGCATTTATTACTTTCTTACCTACTGAGTAATTTTCTTATTAAATATGTTACTTTGTGTCTGTGGTTGCTTATTATCTCTCTCTTCTTATTAAAATAAAAGAGATCTATATAAAAGAATTAAATCTAGTCATTTGTGACAACAAGGATGCTTAGTGAAATAAGTCAGTATGTTTTCACTTATATGTGGAATCTAAGAAACAAAACAAATGAATAAATACAACAGGATAGAAACAGACTCATAAATACAAAGAACAAACTAGTGCTTACCAAAGGTGAGAGGTGTGAGGGGATGGATAAAATAGGTGAAGGGGATTAAGAAATACATACTACTAGTCATAACATAAAAAAGCCACAGGGATATAATGTACAGCATAGGGAATAGAGTCAATACTATCAGAACTTTGTATGGTATAAAATCTATAAAGATGTGGAATCATTACACTGTACACCTGAAACTAATATAATATTGTAAGCTAACTATACTTCAATAAAATGTTTTGAGGTTAAAAAATAAAATTAAATAAAATTAAATAAGTATATGCTTTATTGCTGATGTAGAAAAGTGTCCAACATTTGATGGATGATCAATAAATATTTGTACACTGAATGAGTGAACAAATAGATAAGTGTTTTATTCAAAAACTGCATGATTGATGAATAAAGAGATTTCTTAGCATAACATCAGGGACATACTTGCCTTTCACATTTTATAGTTCCTCAATATGTCTTCGATCTGTCTACTTTCTCATCTCTGTTAACTCAATCTTGGTCCAAAGCATCATCATTTTTTCATCGGGAGTACTTGCAATCATCTTCTATTTGTTTCCATTCTTTCACTTTTGCAGGTAAAATAAACATTTGAAAGCTTACTTCAGATTTTGTCATTCTTTGGCTTAAAGTCTTTAAATAATATCCCATTCCAAATTGAAAAATATTCGTACTCCTAAATATCATGGCGAACATAATTTGGCCCCTGACTAACTCATCCATCTCCTCTCAGTGACAGTCTTCCCCATTCCACTTAACATTATGATTCAGGTGCACCAGCGTCCTTGTTGTTTCATATACCAGACATTTTTCTTTCATAAGTCCATTGTACTTCCTGTTCTTGCTTTGTGTAGTACAAGCTCCCAAGTTTTCTCTCTGATCGACTTTATATTTTTCACTGCTGAATTTATGTTGTTGGCTCCATCTCTGGTAAACTTAGCAGCACTGATCCAATATCCCGGCCAATAATCAAGTTTAGCACATACAAAGATTCTTGATGCGTGATGTAGATACGTGAAAAATTTTAAATTAGTAGCAGGAATGTGACATGGGTGGGCCTCATAGAAATTTTAACAAACTCTAGTCTTCATCTCTCCTCCCCTCATAATTACCAGTTATGGATTTCTCACAAGTAAGTTTTTATTCAATTCTAGTCCTGTTATCCTGGGTATGTTGATTAAATAATTTATTAATTTTTTCCACTTCAAAAATTATGTCTCATTTAAGCTTTTATTCTAATATAAATATTCATATCCTGATGACAATTTTTCAAATACTTTGACATGATTCTATACAAATGCTCACAATGCCCATATAGGGATTCAAAAAGTCCTATTTAATTTTTAGCACCAAACTTCCAAAGAAGTAATTCTTGTTTTTGAGGAGTGTCTTCAGTGCCTAGTATTTTCACACATATCTTGAGTTTTTACTTTATCTTACTAATTTGAGTTTTAAATGATAAATATCTGAAAAAGTACAGAAAAGTACCAAAACTAATGGGACACCCATGTAGCCACTTTTCAATGTTTTGTCATTTATTCATTGGGTCAATTTTGTTGTGATTTTTTAAAAAACAAAACACATATTCTGCAGTTAAATCTCAGCCAACTTTTCTTTCAATCTCACATTCTACAGGATTGACTTGAAAATTTGTGTCTATTTTACCATTAAAATTTTACTTTCGTGAAATATGCATGTGAAGTGGAGAAAATTATGAGAATAAATTAAGATATATATATATTTTCTTTTATATGACCTATTAGCTTTGTACTGAAATTCCCAAGATAAATCTGTACATTTTTATTCTTTGCATGCAATTTATTTTGAAAGATCTTTTTCCATCATGTAAAGAGGTCAGTATTGCCAAAAAAAGTAAGAGCTTAAAATACAGGTATGCATTGAACAAGTATGAATTCAGTCAACAAATACTGAGTAAGCAACAAACAGTGCTAAGAACATGATTTAGAGTACATTGGCATATATTGAAATGTGTGTGTGCAAATATATATACATTCATCATAATTTTATTAATATAATTTTTATCACTGAAATATATTAATTGCTACATTTTACCATCTCATGAACAAAATATGATCATGCAGTAATAATGAATTTTTATATTTAGCTCAGTTGGCAAAAACATACACTTTGTTGACAGTTAAACAATACTGTGACATGTTTATAGCTCAACAATGAGAATCAATTTGAGGCTGATAGAAATGCAAACTTGTCTGCAAGGACGCATCACTCATATGGCGTGTTGATTTTTTCTGACTCAGTATAGTTTATTTTACATCTCAGAAAAACCAAGAGTTCATCTATCACCTGCTTAATTGTCTGTGACAAACATTCAGGCCTAAGGAGTGTTGAAAGTATACCATCAGCAGAGGAAGAACAAACAAGCTGTTCCCATGCAATGCTTTTTCACACATCCTTTCTTCTTCATGACTATAAAGATGAAATAAAATTGAAAAGGAAAGGAGTAAAGATACATGCAATATATGATGATGATGATGGTGGTGGCGGTAGAGATAACAAATAAACATTGTAGGGAAGTACTCAGGTTCTTGGTTTATGATGCATGGATTAGAATCTTCATCCCTTTCACTTATCAATTATGTGATTTTGACAGGTAATTTAACTTCTCTGTGCCTCAGTTTACTTATCTAATTGCAGATATTAATCAGATTAACCTTAGGGCTTTATTATTTTTTTAACTTACTATTTTATATTGTAGTAGAGCCGGTTAACAATATTGTGATAGTTTCCGGTGCACAGCAAAGTGACTCAGCCATACATATACATGTTATCCATTCTCCCCCAACCTCCCCTCCCATCCAGGTTGCCACATAACATTGAGCGGAGTTCCCTGTGCTATACAGTAGGTCCTTGTTGGTTGTCCATTTTAAATATAGCAATGTGTACAGGTCAATCCCAAACTCCCTAACTATCCCTTCCTCCCACACTTCCCCTGGTAACCATAAATTTGTTCTCTAAGTCTGTAAGTCTGTTTCTGTTTTGCAAATAAGTTCATTTGTATCATTTCTTTTTACAATATATTCCACATATAAGTGGTATCATATGATATTTCTCTTTCTCTGTCTGACTTACTTCACTCAGTATGACAATCTCTAGGTCCATCCATGTTGCTGCAAATGGCATTATTTTTTTAATGGCTAAGTAATATTCCACTGTATATGTGTACCACATCTTCTTTATCCATTCCTCTGTCAATGGACATTTAGGTTGCATCCATGTCTTGGCTATTGTAAATAGTGCTGCAATAAATATTGGGCTGCATGTATCCTTTCAGACCATGTTTTTCTCTGGACATATTCCTAGGAGTGGTATTACAGGGTCATATGGTAGTTCTATTTTTAGTTCATTAAGGAACCTCCATACTATTCTCTATAATGGCTGTACCAATTTATGTTTCCACCAACAGTGTAGGAGGGTTCCTTTTTCTCCACACTCTCTCCAGCATTTATTGTTTGTGGACTTTTTGATGATAGCCATTTTGACTGGTGTGAGGTGATATCTCATTGCAGTTTTGATTTGAATTTCTCTAATAATTAGCGATGTTGAACATCTTTTCATGTCCCTCTTGGCCATCTATATGTCTTCTTTGGAGACATGTCAATTTAGGTCTTCTGACTATATTTTGGTTGGGTTGTTTGTTTTGACGATATTAAGCCACATGAGTTGTTTGTAAATTCTGGAGACTAATCCCTTGTCAGTCACATCATTTGCAAATATTTTCTCCCAATCTGGGGCTTGTCTTTTCTTTTGTTTATGGTTTCCTTTGCTGTGCAGAAGCTTTTGATTTCATTGCATGATGTTTGTTTCCTTTTTTTCTTCCAGTTTTATTGAGATATAATTGACATACAGCACTGTATAAGTTTAAGGTGTACAGCATAATGCTTTGATTTATATACATCATGAAATGATTACCACAGTAAGTTTAGTGAACATCCATCATCTCATATAGATACAAAATTAAAGAAATATAAAAAAATATCCTTTTCTTGTGATGAATACTCAGGATTTACTCTCAACAACTTTCATGTATAAGATACAGCAGTGTTAAACATATTCAACATGTTGTACTTTACATCCCTAGTACTTATCTTACAACTAGAAGTTTGTATCTTTTGACTGCCTTCACCCAGTTCCCCCTCCATCCACCCCATCCCCCACCTCTGGTAACCACAAATCTGATCTCTTTTTCTACAAGTTTGTTTCTTTTTCCATGATTTTAATTAGGTCCCATTTGTTTATTTTTGTTTTTATTTCCATTACTCTGGGAGACAGATCAAAAAAGATACTGCTGTGATTTATGTCAGAGAGTGTTCTGCCTATGTTTTCCTCTAGGAGTTTTATAGTGTTCAGTCTCACATTTAGGTCTTTAATCCACTTGGAGCTTCTTTTTCTGCATGGTGTTAAAGAATGATCTAATTTCATTTTTTTACAACTAGCTGTCCAGGTTTCCCAGCACAATTTGTTGAACAGACTGTCTTTCCACCATTATACAGTCTTTCCTCCTTTGTTGTAGATTAATTGACCACAAGTGCATGGGTTTATTTCTGGGCTTTCTATCCTGTTTCATTGATTTATGTTTCTATTTTTGTGCCATGACCAAACGTTTTGATGATTATAGCTTTGCAGTATAGTCTGAAGTCAGGAAGCATGATTCTTTCAGCTTCATTTTTCTTTCTAAAGATTGCTTTGGCTAGGGTCTTTTGTGTCTCCATACAAATTTTAAGACTTAAGACATAGAACACATTGAGTAAATTGCCTGGATACACTTTTTCTGTTGCTCTGTCAAAATTTGAATCTCTCTTCTATTAATACAGAGGTAAAGAATAATGAGTGTGTTTATGAATATCAGCCACATGAAATGGTCTAGTTTTAAAAAATAAAAGCCTGAGGTTAAACACTCTATGCCCATGGAGGGTTAAACTTCTCCATAGGCATAGATGGTGGCTACATATTCTTTTAATTCTTACTTCTATTTTTGGCTTGCTAAATTGAGGAAATTTTTGTTGGTTTGGTTTGTTTTTTTCCCACTTGAACATATAATTGCTATTCTAGACTTTTCCCTGTTATTAAGATAAATTAGTTTGATTTAACCTCTGAGAACAAAAAAACAAAACATTTTCTCAAACATTACATTTTTTTAAACATCTTTATTGGAGTATAATTGCTTTACAATGTTGTGTTAGTTGCTGCTGTATAACAAAGTGAATCAGCTATATGTATACATATATCCCCATATCCTCTCCCTCTTGAGCCACCCTCCCCCCATCCCACCCCTCTAGGTCGTCACAAAGCATTCAGCTGATCTCCCTGTGCTATGCAGCAGATTCGCACTAGCCATCCATTTTACATTTGGTAGTGTATATATATATCAATGCTCACTTCATTCCAGCTTCCCCTTTCCTCCCCAAGCCGTGTCCTCAAGTTCATTCTCTACGTCTGCATCTTTATTTCTGTGCTGCCACTAGGTTCATCAATACCATTTTTTTTAAGATTCCATATATATATGTGTTAGCATTCGGTATTTGTTTTCCTCTTTCTGTTACTTCACTCTGTATGACAGACTCTAGGTCCATCTACTTCACTACAAATAACTCAATTTCTTTTCTTTTTAGGGCTGAGTAATATTCCATTGTATATATATGCCACATCTTCTTTATCCATTCATCTGTCAATAGACACTTAGGTTGCTTCCATGTCCTGGCTATTGTAAAGAGAGCTGCAGTGAACATTGTGGTACATGACTCTTTTTGAATTACGGTTTTCTCAGGGTATATGCCCAGTAGTGGGATTGCTGGGTCATATGGTAGTTCTAATTTTTTAAGGAAACTCCATACTGGTCTCCATAGTGGCTATATCAATTTACATTCCCACTAACAGTGTAAGAGGGTTCCCTATTCTCCAAATCCTCTCTAGCATTTATTGTTTCTAGATTTTCTGATGATGGCCATTCTGACCGGTGTGAGGTGATACCTCACTGTAGTTTTCATTTGCATTTCTCTAATAATTAGTGATGTTGAGCATCCCTGAGCATCTCAGATTGTTTGTTGGCAATCTGTGTATCTTCTTTGGAGAAATGTCTATTTAGGTCTTCTGCCTATTTTTGGATTGGGTTGTTTGTTTTTTTGATATAGAGCTGCATGAGCTGCTTGTATATTTTGGAGATTAATCCTTTGTCAGTTGCTTTGATTGCAAATATTTTCTCCCATCCTGAGGGTGGTCTTTTCGTCTTGTTTATAGTTTCCTTTGCTGTTCAAAAGCTTTTAAGTTTCATTAGGTCTCACTTGTTTATTTTTGTTTTTATTTCCATTTCTCTAGGAGGTGGGTCAAAAAAGATCTTGCTGCGATTTATGTCAAAGAGTGTTCTTCCTATGTTTTCGTCTAAAAGTATTATAGTATCTGGCCTTACATTTAGGTCTTTAATCCATTTTGAATTTATTTTTTTGTGTATGGTGTTAGGGAGTGTTCTAATTTCATTCTTTTACATGTAGCCATCCAGTTTCCTCAGCACCAGTTATTGAAGAGGCTGTCTTTTCTCCATTGTATATTCTTGCCTCCGTTGTCAAAGATAAGGTGACCATATGTGTGTGAGTTTACCTCTGGGCTTTCTATCCTGTTCCATTGATCTATATTTCTGTTTTTGTGCCTGTACCATACTGTCTTAATTACTGTAGCTTTGTAGTATAGTCTGAAGTCTGGGAGCCTGATTCCTCCAGCTCCGTTTTTCTTTCTCAAGAGTGCTTTGACTATTTGGGCTCTTTTGTGCTTCCATACAAACTGCAAAATTTTTTGTTCTAGTTCTGTGAAAAATGCCATTGGTATTTTGATGGAGATTGCATTGAATCTGTAGATTGCTTTGGGTAGTATAATCATTTTTACAGTGTTGATTATTCCAATCCAAGAACACGATATATCTATTTGTTTCTATCGCCTTTGATTTCTTTTATCAGTGTCTTATAGTTTTCTGCATACAGGTCTTTTGCCTCCTTAGGTAGGTTTATTCCTAGGTATTTTATTCTTTTTATTGCAATAGTAAATGGGAGTGCTTCTTTATTTTCTCTTTCTGATTTTTTTGTTGTTACTGTATAGGAATGCAAGAGATTTCTGTGCATTAACTTTCATAAATTACATTTTAATACTTTCTGGCTGTTGAAGCCATAACTTTCACTCCAAATGTGTATTTCTGACCTATTTGAGCAATAGCTGAAAAGATTTCAATATCAATGGGACTCTTTCTTTCTCAAAGACATATATCATCTCTCACCCTCAGCCTCAGAGATTGAGCAGATTAAAACCTTCATTTTGAAGTATCAAAGGAACAGGAAAATAATTTTGAGCACTTTGTTTTCCAGCCAGATTTAAGGACCTTTGGATTCCCTTTGTTTATAGTGGGGAAGGTACACTTCACTTGGAAGACATCTTCTTCCCTAAATGCTCATGTCACCATGAAATTTTTTCATTAATAATGGGATTCATCAGGATTTTATTCATAAATTTCCAAAAAAAAATGTGCCACTGCCTCTGTAAGTAAACTACTGAGCCAGTTTTTGATGTCTTCAGCAACACGGACCATAGTATTTAACAGTGATATGCTCCCAGCCAACTCTCTATTGATATGAAGAGTAGAATAGATATTAGATATAATCATGAGTGTTATCTTATATATGCTAACTGAATTCACAATATTAATTTTATTTCACTTGAAATAAATAGTAGTTAAATTGAAGAATTTGAAAAAAGTTTACAAAATCACACTAAATATATATATATATATATATATATATATATATATATATATACACATACATATATTTGTTTTTTCTATGTTATGATTCTCACTTAGGGACATAGATTATATTTCCTTTTCTCCCCACCATATTTATCATCCTCTGTAAAAAGACCAACCCCCTGCCTTGATTGGAATCCAGTTTTCAATCACATCTGTTTTATTTAGATGTGATTGAAAATTTTAAATGTAATTTTAATATTGTATAAAATATTTTGATTCTCAATTATATCTTTAGCTCAGAAAGCAACAGAAACTAGCTCATAAAATTTATTCTGAATTAAAAATTAGCTCATCTATGGCCACTTGTTTTACTGAATCTTTTTTTTTATATAAGTCAACACTGCAAAATATTTGAGGCCACATTCTTCTGTTATTTTGAAGAGTTCTTCTCTGTCTTTTACATAAGTGTTCAGTTTCTTTTCTTTCTTTTTCCTTACTTTTCTCCCTTTCATGATGGAGTGTCATGTCAATTTTTTTTTTGCATGAGGCAAATTCTGTCAAGGGCTTTTGATTCTCTCTCTCTAATTATAGTATAGTTCATTTACAATGTTGTGTTAGTTTCAGGTGTACACCAAAGTGATTCAGTTATATATATGTATATATTCTTTTTCAGATTCTTTCCCCTTACATGTTATTACAAAACATTGGGCATAGTTCACTGTGCTATACAGTAGAATGAAATTAGATTTGTTAAACGTTAGAGATGCTTAAGCGCTAACATCACACAGAAAAATAAACTCACAATAGATTAAAGACCTAAATGTAAGATGGGATACTATAAAACTCCTAGAGGAAAACTCTTTGACATAAATTGTAGCAATATCTTTTTGGATCCATCTCCTACAGTAATGGAAATAAAAACAAAAATAAACAAATAGGACCTAATTAAACTGAAAATCTTTTGTACAGTAAAGGAAACCATAAACAAAATGAACAGTCTATAAAATGGGAGGGAATATTTGCAAATGATGTTATTGACAAGGGATTGATCTCCAAACATACAAACAGTTCATGCAGCTCAATATCAAAAAAACAAACAACCCAATCAAAAAACGGGCAGAAGATCTAAATAGAGATTTCTCCAAAGAAGACATACAGATGGCCAAAAGGCACATGGAAAGATGTTCAACACTGCTAATTATTGGAGAAATGCAAATCAAAACTATAATGAGGTATCACCTCAAACTGGTCAGAATGGTCATCATCAAAAAGTCTACAAACAATAAATGCTGGAGAGGATGTGGAGAAAAGGGAACTCTCCTACACTGTTGGTGGGAGTGTAAAGTGATTCTCTCTTAATACCTTACCATTTTATCTGGATCCATGTTGTCTTTCCTTTTTTAGGCAACATTTGAGAGCTACTTTCTATCCTCTTTTATGTTGCTTAATTTGAAGAAAGAATATGATTTGTTTTGTGCTCAGTGGAAATCTTGCTGGGAAACTAGGTTTATCTTTATTTTTTCAAGGAAATCCCATTAAATATTCAATACGTCAGCCCAGAATAAATTTGTATCCAACACTGATAAGCCTTGTCTAGTTCTCTCATTCAGTATAATGCTCTAAAAGATAGTAACCCTATGACAGTTTTTATTATCTCTTATGAAATGTAAGTAAGTGTGTATGGAATTTTCCATAGGTTATTTCTTTTCTTTTTTTTTCTTTTTTTTTTTTTTGTTGCAGTACGTGGGCCTCTCACTGTTGTGGCCTCTCCCGTTGTGGAGCACAGGCTGCGGACGCGCAGGCCTGGCGGCCATGGCTCACGGGCCCAGCCGTTCCACAGCATGTGGGGTCCTCCTGGACTGGGGCACAAACCCGTGTCCCGTGCATTGGCAGGCGGACTCTGAACCACTGTGCCACCAGGGAAGCCCTCCATAGGTTATTTCTTAGATTTTTATTGAAATTATCTGCTGTCAAACCCAGGATTTTTTTTTCTTGGGGGAGGGGGTGAAATTATACAATTTTACCACTCATTTTATATTTTTTGGGGGCAAGGTAGCGTTTTCTACCCTGACATTGTAATTTCTATCTTGTTTCTTTCCTTCTGCCTTCCCTGAAGTTTCTGGCATGAAGTTAAATGCATTTTCCTATTTAATTGCTCTAAGCAACATTCTGACAGTTCCTTATCACTCTATGTTTTAATCACATCACTTGGCGCTGATGAAAACTGAGCATGTAAATAGACTTTAGTGTACCATATTTTCCTAGAAGTCCCTTATCCATATATGTGGAAATCAATAATTTATACCTAATTTTGAGATGAACCACTAAAAAGGTATTACATATATGCATCTTGAAGTAAGTTACAGATTATAAAGTATAGGATGAATAATGAATATTATAGCTTGAGAGAAAAGAAAATTTAAAAAAATTAAGATTGAGATTCTTTAAAATGAAGGATTTATCAATTACGAATAAACATCTGGATTCACGGTGATAAACTCAACACAAAGGCTAATTTTACTTTATTCAAATAGTTTAATTAAAGGAAAATAAATTATATGTGTACCATTTGAAAAGGCACTTCAGAACAATTATTAATATCTACTTATTAGCAATGGGATTTGTGTGATTTCAGATATATAATGCATCCAAAGAGCTACCTTCTAGAGTCACTGAACTCCAAGAAAGCTTAGAGGAAATGTGTCCCCAAGCACTCATTTCAAAAATGACATAACTGGTGCTTTGAGAGCTAAAGGACATGTTAACACTCATTCATAGCTTGTTAGATATGTGCTTGAAAGTATATTTATATAAGCCATCTCTTAAGTAATAAGCAGGGAAGAAATATATACAGCTAAATGGACTTAAAGACAGAACACTGTAATGTGTATTTCAAAATTTAATACATAATTGAATATCAAAAACCAGAATCTAACCTTTATAAAATTTGCATGCTAACTTGTTTTTGGTGATTGCTTCCAGCTGAAATTTGCCTAGATTTTCTACCTATGCTAAAAGGGCAGAAGGAGCAGGAATGATTTTCACCCTTTAGCAGAAGAGAAGAAATATTGTGTGATCATTAAGAGAAGAGCATTTTCTCTGATATTAACTAGTCTCTAAACAGAAGTTAAAAGGGAGAGCTAAAATAGGAAAAGAAAATTCTAACATTCAGAGATACAAGTCAGCACTATTATAAAAAACCTTTTCTAAATTAAGGATGTAATTCACACAACCTGATAACTGGATCATGTCAACATTCTTTCATTTTTTTTTCAAAAAATATTTATTGGTTTCTTTCCTTTGTTAAAATAACTAATAAATTGACTAAGCTATAATTTTCTTCATATTTCTTACCACATTGAATTCTGGAGATGGAAGAGACTTTAGAGTAGAAATTATCCCAAATCTTTAAGCTTAACCTACTGACTGATATTTTTTTAACATTATTGGAGTATAATTGCTTTACAATGCTGTGTTAGTTTTTAGTTTCTGCTTTATAACAAAGTGAATCAGTTATACACATACATATGTTCCCATATCTCTTCCCTCTTGTGTCTCCCTCCCTCCCACCCTCCCTATCTCACCCCTTTAGGTAGTCACAAACCACCTAGCTGATCTCCCTGTGCAATGCCACTACTTCCCACTAGCTATTTTACGTTTGGTAGTGCATATATGTCCATGCCACTCTCTCACTTTGTCACAGCTTACCCTTCCCCCTCCCCATATCCCCAAGTCCATGCTTTAGTAGGTCTGTGTCTTTATTCCCGTCTTACCCCTAGGTTCTTCATGACCTTTTTTTTTTCTTAGATTCCATGACTGATTTTTCAAAGTTCTTATCCACAGTGAGAGTGAGGGTAGGATTTCTGAACTCTCTGTTTCCCTGACCTCTTGTTTTACTGGACTAATACTGATTGAAGGGGCCACCTATTTATACCACAGTACTTAATTAAACATTCTCCTGATCTCTTGCCTCTAACTTTACTCATTGTTATCCAAGGTAAATGGGGTGAATAATTTGATTGGTGAAAAGTGGGTATCAGTGTCTCATCCCCACACTTTTAGACCTGGCTTTCTATAGAGAAGGTTTAATCTCATCTGATTTCTGCCTGTTTGCTGGAGGCCTACACTTGTCTACAGGTATTGACTGAATAAGTGAACAAGTCCTGGTAATCTGGAAAGAATTACTAGAGAGCCATTTAGGCTAAAGATATAAACATGGGTGCTACAATGAATTATGACTATAATAATTCTGACATTTGATCTTCATCAGCATAATTTCTATATTTATATATCAACCTATTAATAAAAAGTGAGGGTTTTGACAAAATTACTTTCAAACCTCAATGATGATTAATACATATATATCTGAAATAGATTTGTAGCTTTATATTATTTTAAAAAATCAAGCTTAAGAGAAGTATGAATCAGTTATTGAATTTAATCAGTTGTCAAATTACCCTCACTTTAGCCTAATTCTCCTTTTAAGATTAAAATATTTATCCGATGAGATAAATGGACTGAATATACTTAATTATTATGCCTAAAATAAAATTAGGGAAATTCATAATATTTTAGGTTGCAATTTTTGTAGATAATGTTTTATTAAAATGTCAACCTATAGGATTTAAAATGAAATAATACCTTTCATAAAGAAGGATTTTAAATTAAACTAAATATTTTGTTGCTATTAATTTATTTTTTTCCCAAGATTTATTTCTCAATGACATCCTCATGTTATATGATGGGTTAGTTAGATGAGAATCCAAGGACGTTTGGCAAGATAAAGTACACAATTGTTTCAGTAAGGACAGGCTTTTCATTTTCAGCATTCTTCTATTTTCTTTTGATTCCTATTATATTGTTATAGTGTGTAGATAAATAAAGATCAGAAATAGTATGATGTTTTTTAAATAAATCAGTTTCAATTCAAATAACAGGTTTACACAGAAAGTAAATTTGTATAACTGGAATTCTTAATTATTTATCAAATTAATTTTTTCATTAGCTCTTGCCATTTTTTCTTGACTTCTGCTAAAGTACAGCATCATACAATAGAGTCATTAAATATTTTAAGAAATATATTTAATCTATTTTCATTATGAATCTTCCACATTTGTGCTTCATTAGAATTTTGCTAGAAACTATTTTATAAAGTTCCTAAATAACAAATATTTTAAATAAAAAAGGTTGAAAACAGCTATTTCAAATATGATCTAATCCAAGATGAGTGAAGCATCAATTGAAATACAGCAGTGCCTCTTTTCTATAAATTAAATTAAATTTTTTTCTTTATACAAAGCAATGACAACTTCCTCACATCATCTGAAAAGTGATCATAGGCCTAAATGTAAAAGTTAAAACTACAAAATATCTAGAACAATATATAATGCAAAATGTATAGAAAAAGTTTTCTCTTAACTGCACTTCATTGAAATTAAACAACTGTGCTTTTTGAAAAACACTATTAAGAGAATTAAAATAGAGACTTCCCTGATGATCCAGTGGCTAGGACTCCGTGCTCCCAGTGTAATAGGCCTGGGTTCAATCCCTGGTCAAGGAAATAGATCCCACATGCCACAACTAAAAAAACATCCCGCATGCCGCAACTAAGACCCAACACAACCAAATAAATAAATACTTAAAAAAAAAGAGAGAGAGAATTAAAATACACTGAGAGAGCTCACCTAGGAAAAATGTTCACCTGGTGGTAATATTTCAGGTAAACTGACAAAGACCAAATGAGAAATAGTTGAAGCTAATTATAATAACACCTCACTATTTCAAATTGTTAGAGGCATAAATGTATGCTTATCTTCAGTTTTCCCAATAAAAGTTGAAACATTTTTATTAAGAAGATACTATGTGTAAGGTACCACATGGTAGTAATAATGCAGGAATGTAATGGGAATGTTGTAAACATTTGCAAAATAAATAAGTAAATAAATATAGCATATTTCTACCTATAAAATATTTTAATTATTGTCAAGAATGATTTTCTATTCTTTTTTAATTTTTTTTAAAGGATAAAATTATTATTCAATTTATTATTCCTTATATACAACAAACTAGTTTGGTAAAACATTAAAAGCTTTCACTTTTAGACTAAGAATAATTCATAGCTCCCCATTATTCCTATTTCTAGTTAACACTGTCCTGGAGATCTTAGCAAGTACAATAATGCAAGAAATATAAAACAAAGTATAAGAATTCAGAAAGGAAGAAATATTGTTCTTATTATGAGCATTTATTTTTCTTATTAATCATCAATTTAATACACATCAGTGAATACATGTCAATCCAAATCTTCCAATTCATCACACCACAACCCCCACCCCCCCACTGCTTTCCCTCCTTGGTCTCTACATCTGTATCTCAATTTCTGCCCTGCAAACCGGTTCATCTGTATCATTTTTCTAGGTTCCACATATATGCGTTAATATATGTATTTGTTTTTCTCTTTCTGACTTACTTCACTCTGTAGGACAGTCTCTAGACCCATCCACATCTCAACAAATGACGCAATTTCGTTCCTTTTTATGGCTGAGTAATATTCCATTGTATATATGTACCACATCTTCTTTATCTATTCGTCTGTTGATGGGCATTTAGGTTGCTTCCATGACCTGGCTATTGTAAATAGTGCTGCAATGAACATTGGGGTGCATGTGTCTTTTTGAATTATGGTTTTCTCTGGGTATATGCCCAATAGTGGAATTGCTGGGTCATATGGTAATATTATTTTTAGTTCTTTAAGGAACCTCTATATTATTCTCCATAGTGCCTGTATCAATTTACATTCCCCCCAACAGTGCAAGAGGGTTCCCTTTTCTCCACACCCTCTCCAACATTTGTTGTTTGTAGATTTTCTAATGATGCCCATTCTAACTGGTGTGAGGTGATACCTCATTGTAGTTTTGATTTGCATTTCTCTAATAATTAGTGATGTTGAGCAGCTTTTCATGTGCTTCTTGGCCATCTGTATATTTTCTTTAGAGAAATGTCTATTTAGGTCTTCTGCCCATTTTTGGATTGGGTAGTTTGTTTTTTCAATATTGAGCTGCATGAACTGTTTATATATTTAGAGATTAATCCTTTGTCCATTGATTCATTTGCAAATATTTTCTCCCATTCTGAGGGTTGCCTTTTCGTCTTGTTTATGGTTTCCTTTGCTGTGCAGAAGCTTTTAAGTTTCATTAGGTCCCATTTGTTTATTTTTGGTTTTGTTTCCATTACTCTAGGAGGTGGATCAGCAAAGATCTTGCTGTGATTTATGTCAAAGAGTTTTCTTCCTATGTTTTCCTCTAAGAGTTTTATAGTGTCCGGTCTTACATTTAGGTCTCTAATCCTATTTTTTTTTTCGTTTGCGGTACGCGGGCCTCTCACTGCTGTGGTCTCTCCTGCCGTGCAGCACAGGCTCCGGACGTGCAGGCCCAGCAGCCGTGGACCACGGGCAAAGCCGCTCCATGGCATACAGGATTCTCCCAGACTAGGGAACAAACCCTTGTCCCCTGCATCGGCAGGCAGACTCTCTACCACTGCGCCACCAGGGAAGCCCTCTAATCCATTTTGAGTTTATTTTTGTGTATGGTGTTAGGGAGTGCTCTAATTTCATTCTTTTACATGAAGCTGTCCAGTTTTCCCAGCACCACTTAATGAAGAGACTGTCTTTTCTCCATTGTATATCCTTGCCTCCTTTGCCATAGATTAGTTGAACATATGTGTGTGGGTTTATCTCTGGGCTTTCTATCTTGTTCCAATGATCTATGTTTCTGTTTTTGTGCCAGTTCCATATTGTCTTGATTACTGTAGCATTGTTGTATAGTCTGAAGTCAGGGAGTCTGATTCCTCCAGCTGTTTTTTTTCCTCAAGACTGCTTTGGCTATTCAGTGTCTTTAGTGTTTCCATAAAAATTTTAAGATTTTTTGTACTAGTCCCGTAAAATATGCCTTTGGTAATTTGATAGGGATTGCATTGAATCTGTAGATTTCTTTCGGTACTATAGTCATTTTCACAATATTGATTCTTCCAATCCAAGAACATGGTATATCTCTCCATCTATTTGTATCATCTTTAATTTCTTTCATCAGTGTCTTATAATTTTCTGCGTACAGGGCTTTTGTCTCATTAGGTAGGTTTATTCCTAGATATTTTATTCTTTTTGTTGCAATGGTAAATGGGAGTGTTTTCTTGATTTCACTTTCAGATTTTTAATCATTAGTATATAGGAATGCCAGAGATTTCTGTGCATTAATTTTGTATCCTGCTACTTTACCAAATTCATTGATTAGCTCTAGTAGTTTTCTGGTAGCATCTTTAGGATTCTCTATGTATAGTATCATGTCATCTGCAAACAGTGACAGTTTTACTTCTTCTTTACCGATTTGGATTCTTTTAATTCTTTTTCTTCTCTGATTGCCGTGGCTAAGACTTCCAAAACTATGTTGAATAATAGTGGTGAGGGTCGACATCCTTGTCTTGTTCCTGATCTTAGAGGAAGTGCTTTCAGTTTTTCACCATTGAGAATGGTGTTTGCTGTGGGTTTGTCATATATGGCCTTTATTATGTTGAGCATGTTCCCTCTATGCCCACTTTCTGGAGAGTTTTTATCATAAACTGTGTTGAATATTGTCAAAAGCATTTTCTGCATCTATTGAGATGACCATATGGTTTTTATTCTTCAATTTGTTAATATGGTGTATCACATTGATTGATTTGCATATATTGAAGAATCCTTGCATCCCTGGGATAAATCCCACTTGATCATGGTGTATGCTCCTTTAATGTGATGTTGGTTTCTGTTTGCTAGTATTTTGTTAAGGATTTTTGCATCTATATTCATCAGTCATATTGGTCTGTAATTTTATTTTTTTGTAGTATCTTTGTCTGGTCTTGGTATCAGGGTGATGGTGGCCTCATAGAATGATTTTGGGAGTGTTCCTTCCTCTGCAAATTTTTGGAAGAGTTTGAGAAGGATGGGTGTTAGCTCTTCTCTAAATGTTTGATAGAATTCACCTGTGAAGCCATCTGGTCCTGGCCTTTTGTTTGTTGGAAGATTTTTAATCACAGTTTCAATTTCATTACTTGTGATTGGCCTGTTCATATTTTCTACTTCTTCCTGGTTCAGTCTTGGAAGGTTATATCTTTCTAAGAATTTGTCCATTTCTTCCAGGTTGTCCATTTTATTGGCATAGAGTTGCTTATAGTAGTGTCTTAGGATGCTTTGTATTTCTGCTGTGTCTGTTGTAACTTCTTTTTCATTTCTGATTTTGTTGATTTGAGTCCTCTCCCTCTTCTTCTTGATGAGTCTGGCTAATGGGTTATCAATTTTGTTTATCTTCTCAAAGAACCAGCTTTTAGTTTTATTGATCTTTGCTATTATTTTCTTTGTTTCTATTTCATTTAATTCTGCTCTGATCTTTATGATTTTTTTCCTTCTGCTAACTTTGGGTTTTGTTTGTTCTTCTTTCTCTAGTTCCTTTAGGTGTAAGGTTAGATTATTTATTTGTGATTTTTCTTGTTTCTTGATGTAGGCTTGTATAGCTATAAACTTCCCTCTTAGAACTGCTTTTGCTGCATCCCATAGGCTTTGGATCATTGTGTTTTCATTGTCATTTGTCTCTAGGTATTTTTTGACCTCCTCTTTGACTTCTTCAGTGATCTGTTGGTTACTTAGTAACGTATTGTTTAGCCTCCATGTGTTTGTCGTTTTTATGTTATTTTCCCTGTAATTCATTTCTAATCTCATAATGCTGCAGTCAGAAAAGATGCTTGATATGATTTTAATTTTCTTAAGTTTACTGAGGCTTGATTTGTGACCCAAGATGTGATCTATCCTGGAGAATGTTCCATGCACACTTGAGAAGAGAGTGTAATCTGCTGTTTCTGGATGGAATGTCCTATAAATATCAATTGAATCCTACTGGTCTATTGTGTCATTTAAAGCTTCTTTTCCTTATTTATTTTCATTTTGGGTGATGTGTCCATTGGTGTAAGTGAGGTGTTAAAATTCCCCACTATTATTGTGTTACTGTCGATTTCCTCTTTTAGAGCTGTTAGCAGTTGCCTTATGTATTGAGGTGCTCCTGTGTTGGGTGCATATATATTTATAATTGTTACATATTCTTCTTGGATTGATCCCTTGATCATTAGGTAGTGTCCTTCTTTGTCTCCTATAGCATTCTTTAAAGTCTATTTTACCTGATATGAGTATTGCTACTCCAGCTTTCTTTTGATTTCCATGGAATATCTTTTTCCATCCCCTCACTTTCAGTCTGTATGTGCCCCTAGGTCTGAAGTAGGTCTCTTTTAGACAGCATATATATGCGTCTCGTTTTTGTATCCATTCAGCAAGCCTGTGTCTTTTGGTTGGATCATTTAATCCATTCACATTTAAGGTAATTATCGATATTCATGTTCCTATTACCATTTTCTTAATTGTTTTGGGTTTGTTTTTGTAGGTCCTTTTCTCCTCTTGTGTTTCCCTCTTAGAGAAGTTCCTTTAGCATTTTCTGTAGAGCTGGTTTTGTGGTGCTGAATTCTCTTAGCTTTTGCTTGTCTGTAAAGCTTTTGATTTCTCCATCGAATCTGAACGAGACCCTTGCCGGGTAGAATAATCTTGGTTGTAGGTTCTTCCCTTTCATTACTTTAAATATATCATGCCACTCCCTTCTGGCTTGTAGAGTTTCGTTGAGGAATCAGCTGTTAACCTTATGGGAGTTCCCTTGTATGTTGTCATTTTTCCCTTGCTGCTTTCAGTAAGTTTTCTTTGTCTTTAATTTTTGTCAGTTTGATTACTATGTGTCTTGGTGTGTTTCTCCTTGGGTTTATCCTGTATGGGACTCTATGCACTTCCTGGACTTGGGTGGCTATTTCCTTTCCCATGTTAGGGAAGTTTTCGATTATAATCTCTTCAAATATTTTCTCTGGTCATTTCTCTCTCTCTTCTCCTCTGGGACCCCTATAATACAAATGTTGTTGCATTTAATGTTGTCCCAGAGGTCTCTTAGGCTGTCTTCATTTCTTTTCATTCTTTTTTCTTTAGTCTGTTCCACAGTAGTGAATTCCACCATTCTGTCTTCCAGGTCACTTATCCGTTCTTCTGCCTCAGTTATTCTGCTATTGGTTCCTTCTAGTGTAGTTTTCATTTCAGTTATTGCATTGTTCATCTCTGTTTGTTTGTTCTTTAATTCTTCTCAGTCTTTGTTAAACATTTCTTGCATCTTCTTGATCTTTGCCTCCATTCTTTTTCCGAGGTCCTGGATCATCTTCATTATCATTATTCTGAATTCTTTTTCTGGAAGGTTGCCTATCTCCACTTCATTTAGTTGTTTTTTCTGGGGTTTTATATTGTTCCTTCATCTGATACATAGCCCTCTGCCTTTTCATCTTGTGTATCTTTCTGTGAATGTGGTTTTGTTCCACAGGCTGCAGGATTGTAGTTCTTGCTTCTGCTGTCTGCCCTCTGGTGGATGAGGCTATCTAGGTGTCTTGTGCAAGTTTCCTCTGATTTTCTATTCTTAAGACTGAAGTTTTGAATTAAAATAACTATAATTCATCTACTGAGACTAGATTATTTAAAGTAATTTATTCTAATATATATGGATGGGAGGGAATACTGTATTGAACATAAATCATTTGGAAATTCTTTCTTCTCTAATAATCAATTACTCAGCCAGAAAGAAATACTACTACTAGTACTAATTAAGTGCTCAGCCTATAAAATATTCCCAGTTTCTTTTTTCCAGAAAATGTTACGTATGTCTAACTTTAAAATTTATTATGCTATTAAAAAAAATTATTTAGGGCTTCCCTGGTGGCGCAGTGCTTGAGAGTCCACCTGCCAATGCAGGGGACGTGGGTTCGTGCCCCGGTCCGGGAAGATCACACATGCCATGGAGCAGCTAGGCCTGTGAGCCATGGCTGCTGAGCCTGCAGGTCTGGAGCCTGTGCTCCAAAATGGGAGAGGCCACAACAGTGAGTGGCCCACATACCACAAAAAAAAAAAAAATTATTGAGCATTCATATTTTTGATGAGAAGAGACCAAATTTCTCTTTATACATCTCTTTGATAGTGGACCCTGAATAAAAATATTAGTGCTATAATCACTTTCATATGTTCATTAGAGGTTTATATGTAAGATAAATATTACAAAATATACAACTACACTGCTGGGAGAATCATCTATAAAACCTTGTACTTCATTTATATTTTATTCAATACAACATTAAAGTAATATGTCAAATTGTATATTTAATTCAGTAATTAAATTATTTTGTTATTGAAATGCTTATATTGGTGTGTTATGTTGAACCATTTTCATTCTTTCTAGATGGAAATAGGTGTGTTAAAAAAGACTAGCATCTTTAGTGCCAAATTCACTAATCATATACATATTTCCATTGTGCTTTCATAAGACAGTGAAATTGAGGAACTTGCATACAGATTTTCTTTCATTATTCATAGTTACAATGAATTATAAATTACTTTAAAATAGAAAGTATTTTTAAATTATGTTATCTGGGAAAGGTAATTATTGCTATTTAGTCCTTCCTAATAGAATTAAGTAATAAAATTGCTATATGTAAATATATTCATAGTAAAATATTAACCCAAACCCCTCAAAACAATGTCATAACACATATTTCTATGCACAGTATATAATAGTAAGATGACAATCAATAAAGTGTATAAAAAACTCCATTTAAGTGATATTGTAAACATGCAAATGGTTCGTTATCTAATTGAAATAAATTTTTTGGAGTAAAATTATCAGAGAGAGTCCAAGAACAAGGTGACACATTAACACCAGCATTTTAAAGTATAGTCATTCATGATACATATAAAATTATAAGATTCATTCATATCATTTCAACATGAAGTGGGTAAAAATATAAGTGATAGATAATATATTACAGATTTCTCTATCATCTCACCATTTGTTTATTCTAGGAATGGAAGAGGAGAATTAAAATAAAATAGTTTTAACTTACACAAGGAAATACATTAGGTGGTGTTTAATTTTATTTGCAATCCACTTACATGCAACAAATATAATTGTTTCTTATCTGTATTTCAGGTATATGTGAAGTTACACAGAGGTCATTTACTTGTGATTTATATTAATATTTACCTAAATACAGTATATGTATGGTATATGATGAACTATTAAAATTATGAGTGTCAATCCACCAAGCTCCATCCCAAATTTGAAAGGTATACCATAAAAGTAACTTGGTGATTATCGATAGAATCTAAATTCCTCAGAATATGGACATTTTGGCTCCCTGAATTTTCTTGAGGTGAAATACAATTTATATTTTTTTAAGAATTGATACTGGAGAAAAATAATTTACAGCATATAAAGGATATGATGGATGAATATTCATGTCAAAAAAGTTTTTTCTTAGGAATCAGAAAATTTTAGGAAATAATACTTTCTTTTTTAAAAAAATAAAATAAGACTAAATGAAATATGAGAATTAAATCATATTTAGAATCCAAAATGTTAATATGAAAACTATAGTAGTTAAAGAGATAAACATGAGAATGTGCTCAAAGAAAGCAAAGTGATAATATTTAAAGTAATGAGAGAGAGAGAAAATGTGTATAAGAAATAAGAAAAATACATTCTATATAATTGCAAAATTCTTAAAGACTTAAGAAGGAAAGTCATCTGAGCTATAAAATAATTCAGTATGAAAATATTTCTCATGCAGACACGGTCTTAATGGAGTATTCTTAAAAATATTCTTTCCAAAATGATTTAAAGGATTTAACAAAGAAACATTACTGTTTCAAGCAATACAAAGTAGAATCATTACTGATTTAAGCAATACAAAGTAGAATACATCTGTATTAGTTAAGATTATCACTGAAAATGACAGAAAGCCTTATTTAACTATTTAAGTGTAAAAGAAGAGAGAGAGACTTTTTTCATCACCTAATTAAAAATTCCTGGGGAAAAGTAAAGCGTTTTAATGCTGCTGCATCTGAGGATCTGAGGTGTGCATGCAAGCATACACAAGACTTTCTTTTTCCTACTCTGCTTTCTTTTGTGGTGGTTCCATTCTCAGTGATCTCTCTCTAAATGGTAAAAGATGGATGAGAACGCCATTTGGATCACATCTTGCATTTTCAGTATCTTTAGAAGAAACTTTGGGAAGTCCTGGACTTATTTTTCACTACTTTGATGTATATGGATTGGATCATTTTTAAAACCATGAACCAAACACATTTGGTTTGATGGCACACTCCTAGCTGGGCTTGCCTGGGACAGACTTTTTTTCCTGGAGTCTGAGGGTGGGACTGACTCATCCATTGCACCTAGAGTGAGAATCAGCAAGGAATGCTTACTCACGGAAAACTGGGGGGCTTACAGCAGAGGAAGAGTGAAAGTATGCAGAGAAGCTAAAACAATAGACATCTCCTAAATAAATTATGTGAAAAGAATACTGACAGGAGATATGTTTCAAAATTGGTATGTTCAGCCAAGTTATGGTACTTGTATGATAACAAAATTGAGATATGCTTAAATGTACACAACTCATCACCACCTTTGAACTCTTTTTGACAAAGAAATACTCAATGCATACTCTAACCTACTGGTTCTAAAGTATGATTCCCAGATCAGCATCAGCATTATTGGATGGTTTTTTAGAATTGCAAGTGTTCAGGTCCCATCCAAGATGTACCTGAATCATGGGATATGGCAATGTTTGCTTTAAGAAACTCTCCAGATTCTCATGTACACTGAAGTTTGAGAACCACTGCTTTAGTTAATCAACAGATGAATAAGAGACCCATTCACACAATAGGTTTTATATCTTCAACAAAAAACAGCAGAATAAGTTAAAAACTTTAGAATTTTTTTCAAATTGGAAATACCTCATTATTATTATAACAGTGACAACTTTTAAAAAATAAGCAAACAATACACAAACATATAAAGTAAAATAGAAAACTAATGCGTCATGCCTCATCTCACTAATAATTATTTTAATACTCTGTCATATAGCTTTATAAAACAATCCAACGCCTAAAAAATAATTGTGTTGTACTGGCTATACTTGATAGGATGTATTCAAAACAACTTAAAATTTCCCATCAGTCACTGTTTATATGCATTTTGTTTCTTTCTTGTCACTCAAATTGCAGGTAGTTTTCATAGATATTTAAACATTTATGAATAAGGAAAGTGATCCAGAGTGTTTTGGAAGTGGAGATAGATGTGAAATAGGAAAGGTCTTATTTGACTAGTAAAATTATGATATTTTGTTCTCTGTGCAAGACTATTTTGCAGGGGAGGTTCTAAACAATATATTGTCATCATTTTTGCTTTAAACATTTAGTGACCTTTTAAATAGATAAAAATAAGAAAATATATTTTATATATACTTATATGTTCACCAATTTTGGTAGTTCATTTAGTATCATTTTCCTGCCTAAATCTTTTCCTTAACATTTCTTCTGATGTTGATATTCAGGTGATGAATTATTTTAACCATTATATGTGTGATAAAGTCTTTATAAATATTTAAATATTTAAGACAAAACTTACTGCTGTTAAGTCTTTATAAAGTCTTTATATCACTTTCATTTTTGAAAGATATTTTTGCTGGGTAAAGATTTCTGCAGTGACATTTTTATTCCTCAGAAAAATATGAAAGAAAGAACAAGAAACAGATGACACAAATAGAAAACAAATAGCAAGATGGTAGAAATGCACACTATTATCAACTAAAACAACTACATCAAAATATACATTCTTTTGAAATGAATGCATACAGAACATATACCAACAGACATTATGTTCCATAAAATAAGTCTCAATAAATATAATTTATCTATCTATCTATCTATCGATTAGTGGGATGCAGTTAAAGCAGTGTTTTGAGGAAAATTTATAACAATGAATATCAATATTAGAAAAGAATAAAAAGGTACAAATCAATTATCTCAGCTTACCCTCTAAGAAGCTAGAAAAAAAGAGAACAAATTTAACCCTAAATAAGCAGACGACAGAAAATAATATCAAAACAAAATTAATTAAATTAAAAGACAAAAATGATACATAAAAATCAATAAAATTAAAGCTGGTTCTTTCAGAAGGCCAATAAAATTGATAAGCATTTACCCAGACTGATCAAGAAAAACAGAAGATACAAATTAATAATAACGACATTAGAAATGAGAGAGGTGACATAATTACATATCCTACAGAAATTAAAAGGATGATAACAAAATATGAATACTATTATGCCAATGAGTTTTAAAATTTTGGTAAAATGTACAAATCCCTTGACAGATACAAGCTTCAAAATCTCATTCAAGAGGAAATTTGTAGGCAGGGTAGCTCATTTCTATTAAAGAAATTGATTTGTAGTTATAAAACTTACAAGGAAGAAAACTCTAGCTTCATTAGTGAATTCTTCACAGTTAGTTTGAATGCATTCTTTTTAGTTCAGAATTACTTTGTATTGATAGGGTACAAATAAGATTTCATTCTTCTGTTCATATTGATATGAAGTTCTATCTACTTAATTCTCAAAGGAAATGTTCGTGAATAATTTGCATTCTCTTTTTTGATCTACCTCAATAAACTGCAAACTTAATGGATTACTATCAACAGAGGAAACTCATCTAAAGAAGGAATATAAAATAGTCCTAAGTAATCCTTGAACTTAAAATTCTTCAAATCTTGAGTGTGTGTAAATTAAAGGTTATAAGGTGAGTGATAGTCCCATACAAGTTCTGAAATATTTAACTGTCGCTGGTAATAATTTATAAAGTAGGTATGTAGACATTTGCCTGATAGATCTGAGGAGCATTTTAATGGAGTACAATGAAGACAGATAGCTCCATTCTGGTACCACTGAGCAGACAGCCGCCTCATGAAACACTTCTCAGCCAAATCGCATTGATCGGCGCCATGATGGCTGCTCAGATTAGACAGGAAGGCACACTCCTGTGAATCTTAAAAGGCCATTTCTGTCTCTTGTGAAGTTGTTTAACTTTGTTTTCATTTTATGGAGCCTGGCTGAGCTCTAACCCACACAGGATTTGACAGACCGACTTTTATAAAATACCTGGGAAAGAGTGATTTTTACTGAAACATAAATTACAAATTTCATGGAATAAACTGAACTTGGCATTAACTTGAGATACAATAAGATGATATTTATTATTTCTTTTTTCATATATCATTTATAGGTAGATTCATATTTTTTGTGACATGATTTGATTTGTTACAGTTTAGAATGTGATACCTGAGAGTAGGAAGGCAAACTTTGCACAGTACATGTTAAATTATTTTGAAACCTAATTTATATGGTTTATGAACCACTAGAAATTATTAAGACACCCTAAGGAAAACATCAAATAACTGTTCCTGGACAGTCAATAAGATGATGATTTGATATGCTGAAAGCAACCTCCCAAATGCATTGCTGTCATTCTTTATTCAGTATCATGCCCAACAGTGACATAACACAAAATGTGGTTTCCTGTATTTTCCAGAAATGATTTGTTTCTAGGATTTGTAAACTTGCAGCAATGTAAAATTGAAATAAACAATGTCAATGTTCAAACTATGTCCATAAATTTATATCTAAAAACAAGTGCAATCTACTATTAAAGATACCATCAGCAAGATACCAGGCAGTGCTGCTCAGATATCATGTAATGTTTTTTGTTTGATTGTTTGTTTTGACTACTAAACACAACTGGCCAAACTAAACAAGTATAAGCACATTCTTTTTAAAATGCTGCTACAAAATGTAAACATTCCTAGGAGGCTGAAGGCCTTTGCCATGAATTTTGTGAATCTTTCAAATAAGGGGTGGTTCCCAGCTGAATGATGATTGCTGGAGAATGAGAATGACCTTCAGAGGATGATTTCTGTGTTCCACAGCATCTTATCACATATCAGGACCTAGTGTCATTTTTCAAGCCTCAGTCTTTGCCACTCCCCCTCTGTGTGCACTGGCTTCTTTATCTGCCAAGTTCAGGCCTCTCTCAGTTCCTAGTCCATTTGAGGCTTAAAGCTGTAAACACTAAAACCACCCATATTTCCTCTTCTCAGGCAGGTCATTATTGCATCTTCACTTCTATTATCCTGACTTCGGACACAGGATTCCAGGGGTGACCAATAGCCCTAAAATGAGATACAGTGGAAAAGCAGACACTCAGTGCTCTGTCCCAGCAGCCTCAGTCCAGCCCTAATTCAGCTTCTACTCTTATACTTGGGTTCCTTAATCTGCAACTCAGAGAGCCAACTAAGTCCTATTTCCTCACCTCCTGTCACCAGTCTTCTAGTTGCTAGCTTGCGTATCTGTACCAGTAACTAACCTAGTGCTTTAGTTTCTCATGAACATGAAAGCCTGTCAGGGTCTGCTCCTTTCACCTCTCTACACAAGCACGGCACTTGGCAATGTCTCCCTGAGTACAACCTCCAAATCTCAAATACTGTCTGACAAGACTTCTGCATATCACCAACACTACTTATTCCCATCTGAGAAAATTCTCTTTGAACCTGTAGCATTGACCATTAGTATCATGAACAGAGCATATTTGCTTCCTCTCCCTCCAACATCCACCTGAATATGTAATTTTATATGACTCGTGATTATTTGTTTGATGGCTATTTTCTCCATGAGCCCAAGGACTTGTATGTTTTTCTGTTCCCCACATTTTCTTCAGAACTTAGCACAGTACTTAGCATATGGTAGGTGGTCCATACAAGTATAAATAGTAATCATATTAAATCTAGGAAAAACAAAAACTCTTTTCCCTATACCCACCCCAATTACTCAGAAGGATTAAGCAGAATAAATGGAGATAGAGACTCCTAAAGAGGAGGACCAAGGCTGGGTTCATGTTCAGACACCAACTGAGTCATATTTCTACAAGTTGGGTTTGAAATGGAATCAAAGAAAACCAATAAAAGTCCCACTTCCATTTAGAGCTAGAAAGTTACAAGAGAAAATTGCTACCCTTTTAATTTAGCAATAAGAAAAACCTGGATAATATACAAAATTGTACATTTTCCTGAACCTATCAGAGATGACTAAGGAGACTTTATCATTCCAGGTAGTCTGTTCCATTATATCTGGTATCTTTTTTGAAACTCCATATCATAAATATATTTTGTTAGAGAACTTGTAGAATATGGAAATTTACTTATTTAACTGAATAGCTCCTTAAGTATATGAAAATATTGCTCTGCCATACAGAAAAAAATATACCTTTTTAAAAACCCTGGTCATCTGACATAACATCACAAAAATGTAAGTGTATTTGCCAATGACTGTGATATAATTTAAAATATATATTACTTGTAATATACAATCTATAGTATATAAAATATAATAAATAATGCATAAATGATATACCTAATGAAATATGTAATACATAATAAATCCAAGTCATATCTTAACATAACATTATGCCGTGAAAACATATAATTTATTTCTTTCATTAATAGGCATCTTTGTTGTCTGGTATATATCTCAGGGCTATGGTAAAAAAACAGCACATGTTCCAAAGAGTTGACTGGAGAGAGTTTAAGGTAGAGACAATTTAAAGTCTTAGATGCAGTTCAGAGAAACCCAGAGAAGACAATAGACAGTACTGCCTTTCATGAACCTAAAGGGAAATGGTCCAAAAAGAAATGTGTCTATGGGAGAGGGCTGCCCAAAAGAAGCTGTGTCTTTGATATTCAGCCACTGTCAACTACAGCCTTCATGGAGGGAGAATCAAGGGGAGTACGAAGAAAAAAATCTTTTGCTCTCTGTATTAGTCTGCTAGGGCCACATGACAAAATACCTGACTTGGGTGGCTTAACAACAGAATTTTATTTTCTCATAGTTCTGGGGGCTTAGAAGTCCAAGATCAAAGTGTTGGCAGATTTGGTTTCTTCTGAGACTTCTTCTTGGCTTTACATGGCCTTTTTGCCCATGCATGTACATCCCTGGTGTCTCTCCCTGCATGTTCTAATTTCCTTTTCTTATAAGGATACCAGTCAGATTGCCTTAGATCCCACTATGAGGGCCTCAATTCTAGTTATTTACCTGTTTTAAATGCCCTATCTTCAAACACAGTCACATTCTGAGACACCGGAAGTGAATTTTCAACATATGAATTTTGTGGGGACACAATTCAATCTGCAGCACCCTCTAATCATGAGTTCCTCTCATTGGCCAAAGCCACCTAGAGGCCAGAGGGCACAAAAATCCTGCATGCAATTCTTGGAGGTCAGGAGGGTTCTATGGAGAGGGAAATGGAAAATATTTAGCACTCTTGAGTAATATTTTCTATATTTGTTTTAGCAAAGTATAAGACAAAATATTTACTTCTATTACAAAACATAAAAATATTATCAACTTAATATTTCATTAAATTTGTTTAATAAAATATGGTATTTCCATTTGAAACATCCTAATATTTCAATTTACTCATAAACTATAGAGTTCTGTAACTTTTCTCCATTCTACTATAAATTTCTGATAGCCAAGTTCAGTTCCTATTCTCAATCTAAATTCTCCTTCCATCCCTATAAAATCTGATGTAGGATATTACCTCCTCTTTAGACAATTTTTTTCATTTCTGACATTAATTGTTTCACACTATTCAATTCTTAAGTTCTTCAATAACAGACTCTCAATAAACTGGTTCATCAATAGGCAGTCATTATTCTGCTGACTGTAAAATATAAAGTTTATTTCAGCCAAAATATAAACTTTATTCTGGAGCCATCGTGAAAATCAGGCTATTGGGACATCAGTTGCCCAATTCCATCCCAACTGGAAAGGGATGTTCTAATTTAATTGTTCTCTGTGATTAGAAGATTTGTTGCAGATAGCCATTTTCAGAGATTAAAGGTCCGGGAATATATTTTTGCTAATTTTCCCCTTTGTTCTGTTTTGCAAATTCATTTAAAAGTGAAAAGAGATGTTCTGCTGCAGTGAAGTAGAAGATGACAGATTTTTGTAGCCCTGTGCCATTGGTATAGGTTGACCATGCCACAGTGAGTTAACTAGCTGAGGGGTAAGGTTTTGATGGGTATATTTGCTGCTCACCTCCTGAGCACAAAGGCATGGAAAGTGCCTGTAGCAGAGCTCAGGATACATTTTGGGGGTTTGCGAAGTCTTAGGCTGGATCACACAAATCTGTTCATAGACTGAATCAATTTTAAATTCACAGTTCTAGACAACCATTTTGGATTCATTGACATCCTGAAGAATTAGAGGTTAGAAAGAAAATTCATTTTTTAAAGACTATATGCCAAGTATTGTCTTGAGAGGCACTTAACATTCTTTTAGTCTTACAGGTTAGAACAGGGCCTGAGAGAGGGGAGGTCATTTTTCCAAATTTGTAGAGCTAAAATGTTTAATGTCAATTTTGACTGCAAAGTCTGATACAGTTGCCCGCATTTGCTGCTTTCTTAAAGAAATATGTATATTTTTTTCATTAATATTATGTTGTTTCTTCTTTTTAAAATATTTCACACTTCAAAGGGTCACACTCTCTTTTTTGTATGAGTCTCAGGTAGTGATAGTAGAGCTTTATAAAGGAGCCAGTCTTAAATGTTAGTCATTGTTTGAAAGTGTCAGACAAGATCCTCCTTCTTAGCAATATCTTAGCAAGATGTGTGTGTACACACACTTGTGTTAGCAGTGACAATAACAAAAGTAAAGAAAAGTGGTTGGTTGCATGTTGTTCATAGGACCAGCAGAACAACTCTAGGAAGAATTAGTGAAGAGAAGCATAAGCTGGTAGAGGAGACACTCAGGGTATACTAAGAAGTCAGAAGTACCAAGAGAGACAATATTTTGAAATCTCTAATAAAACTGTGTGAGTGATAGTCAACGACAAACTTTAATGCCCGGATAATCCTAACATTTTATCATTTTACATTCAACAGGGCATTGGATTGGATAGTTTTTGGTTCTATATATTATCTAAAGATTTAATGTACACAATATAGTGATCTTTTAAATTATATCTTAATTTTTATGTTTGGTGATTGTGGAAATGCAAAAAGATAAAATATGTTCATAGATATATTGCTCTTATGCTAAAAAGCATACAATTTCTTGGTTGCTGGGGTTTTTCTTCAGAAATATGATTCAATCTGTAACAAAGAAACAGTATTCCCTCTTCTGCTTTACTGACAATGGACTCCTCATAATAAAAATCATCATCACCATCAACACTAACATGAATTGAATGTTTAATGTGGGTTAGGAACTAAGTGCTTTGCATATATTCATTTAATTCTGACAGAGTCTATGTGGTTTTCACTTTTTAGAAATGAAGAAATAGCCAATATTAGGGACTTGAGCAAAGTTACTTAGATTCTAAGTGGGAAAACTATACCAAAACATAGGCAGTCTAATTCCAGATATCACACTTTTATTTACTGCTCTGCGTCTCTCATGAAAATTATAAAATTATTGGAAAGAACAGTGCTCTGTGAGAAGAACTGAGAGATGAAACAATGATGTGCTTATATTCTGCATAGGAAATTCTATGCAAATCAAAAATTGGTGAAATGATTTTTAACAAATGTTTTAGGCAAAATCATTGAGAAGACAAATCAAAAAGTAGAAAATATAGAAAATTTCTTCTTGAGTCTCAGAAGAGAAAAACACCAGTGGTATTACAAGTTGAACTATGTTTAGCTAAAATTCATGTATTGAAATCCTGACCCCTCCAGTACCTCAGAAGGTGACTATTTGGAGATGGGGCCCTTAAAGAGGTAATGAAGTTAAAGTGAGGCCATTAGGGTAGGCCCTAATCCAATCTGACTGGTGTCCTTATAAGAGGAGGAGATGAAACATACAGGGAGATGCCAGGGGCATGTGCACACAAAGGAATGACCACATGAGGACACAGGAGAAGGCAGTCATCTGCCAACCAAGCTGAGAGGCCTCAGAAGAAGCCAAACCTGCCTACAACTTGATCTCCGACTTCTAGCCTCTAGAACTATGAGCAAATAAATTTCTGATGGTTAAGCCACCTAGTCTGTGGTATTTTATTATTGCAGCCCTAGAAAACTAATACAAATAGCTTATAAGAAATAAAATTATTTTCAAATTCTCTGCTAGGTAGATACAAATATAGACATTAATGATATAATATTTTTAACCTTCACATTAGCAAAATTTTAAAGTCTTATAAAGATAAGTATTGGAAAGAATATGATGGAATTATTGCTCACATAAACCACTGGTGATAGTGTAAATTAATAAATTTCCTGCCATTTTCTATTCTAAGCCTAGGTTATTTTCACAATTAGGATTAGTGTTACACTGTGTGCAAATGTACGTCTTGCTCTTTAACTGAGCAAAAGAAAATAAGTGATTTTACAAATGATTCTGTTATCATAAATACAATTTCAACTACTGTCTGATGTTCATTTTAATGGATTTCATATAATTACTTAAACTGTCAGATATATTTAAAATCTAGATTACATTATTTTTATTTATTTCCATTATCATTATTAACTCTGCAGTGAACATTATTCTGTATAAAACTTTGCATACAGAGGCTTATTTCTTTTAGCTAGATTACTAGAAGTAGAAATGGTAGGTCTATAAATATGAAGACCTTATAGAATCTTGAGATACTCTGTCAAAGGATTTCTAGAAGAATTATACCTATTTATAATCTTCTCACATGGTGTGATTATTTTACTTCTCCTAACCCTGTATCTGTTTCTGATAAGACTGATTCTATATTTTGTCTTGGCAAAATAAAACAATTTTCCTAAAAATCACTCCTGTAAATTTTTAAAATAATAAACTGTCACGTACATGTAAGAAAATAAAATCAAATGTCCTATTTTCTTAAACATACTGAAAGTCTCCAAACAATGGATTAATTTTATTTTCAATTTTTACTTTAAAAATCAAGCTCTCATATTTTCAGTTCTGAGGTTAGGCATTAAATCTAGGAAATTAATATAAATTTGTTTATAATTCATGCAATGCTACCTATACATTTTACAAAACACTCAGGGAAATAAAAGGTTATTATTTGTCCAATCACCATAGCTCTGTACTACTACAAAGTCTAACAGAGTCTGTCTTACCTTACTTTTGGAAAGGTAATATCTCTGACAGCTAAGATAACTTCTGCAGAAATAGAATTCTCATCTGCTTGTTTAGTTGAGGGAATGGAATAACCTACTACAATTACCTCTTTCAAAGTATGCAGTCAGGCTCTCATCTCCATTCTGATCTTGTCATTCCACAAGAATTTTACTTACATTATCTCAAATATGTCATCGAAAGTCCCACACTGCAAGGACTCTCAGTGTCTCCTCCTGACTTTTATGTTATTATTCTTTGGTTGATCATGGCCTTCAAGACTATTATGCTTTTGAAAACTTGTTTGTCAACACCTGAAGATTAGTCTGAATATATCTGCAATCTAATTGTACCTGTGACAAATAGATAGGTTTCCAAAAACTTGCTTGATTTATACTCAGTTAATTAAAAATAATTGTTAGAAAGCATTTTCTTCCTTGTTACTTAGTTTCCATTTTGCTTTACCCGCACAGATACTTTCTCTCAAATTCCAGACATTTAATTAAATTGCTCCTTTAAATTGTCCATACACGTAACATAAAACATTACATTTTAATCACAATGAGTAAAGGCTCTGTGGTACAATTCTTTTATTGAAGATACAACAGAAACCATTTTCTTAGGCTTAACTATTTCTCTATAGAGTTTATTTTTGGTATGCTTTATTACACTTGTCAAAGACTATGAGCCACCTGAATGGGTTTGCTATTGTTACCTAGCTTGATATTACCTCAGGGGTTGTAATTAATTCAGATCTGTGTAAGCTATTCCCACACTTGATTAAAAAAACACAAACATATTGTTTTCTCTTTTTAGTCCTCCCATTTAGTCATATGTCAAAAGAAGAAAAGAAAAAATTTGCTTGTTTTTCAGGTTGTATATCTGTTAATGGACCTGAGATATATGTATATAACACTACATGATGCAAAAAAAAACCTACATGAATTTTTATTAACATACTATGAAACCAATAAAATGACATATTTTGAACACAATATAGGACCTATTTCTTGATACTTATATTACCTGTACTCTTAAAAGTTATTACCTAAGGAGACTCACAATAATAATGAAAGTTTATGTGAATTTTATTTATGGAATGAACTATATCATGTGTGTGTGTGTGTGTGTGTGTGTGTGTGTGTTTGTGTGTGTGTGCTGCATATAAGTAAAGTCATACTTAGAATTTTGTGCTAGCCAACATTTTCAGGTCTCTAAAATGTGTAAAGATATATTCCTCATGTTAGAAAATCTATGAGACAACGAACATTTATTCAGACACATTCTAATTTTTCAAAAGAAACTATTTGCAATATAAAATAACTTTAGGGATGGACCTTCAAGATGGCAGAGGAGTAAGCCATGGAGGTCACCTTCCTCCCCACAAATACATCAGAAATACATCTACAGGTGGAATAACTCCTATAGAACACCTACTGAATGCTGGCAGAAGACCTCAGACCTCCCAAAAGGCAAGAAACTCCCCATGTATCCGGCTAGGGCAAAAGAAAAAAGAAAAAACAGAGACAAAAGAATAGGGATGGGACCTGCACCTCTGGGAGGGCGCTGTGAAGGAGGAAAAGTTTCCACACACTAGGAAGTCCCTTCACTGGCAGGGACAGGGGCGGGGGGCACAGAAGCTTTGGAGCCAGAGGAGAGCACAGCAACAGGGTGCAGAGGGCAAAGTGGAGAGATACCTGAACAGAGGATCGGTGCTAACCAACACTCACCAGCCTGAGAGGCTTGTCTGCTCACCCACCGGGGTGGGTGGGGGCTGGGAGCTGAGGCTGGGGCTTTGGAGATCAGACTCCAGGGAGAGGACTGGGGCTGGCTGCATGAACACAGGCTGAAGGGGGCTACTGCACAAAAGCTATCTGGGAGTGAGTCTGGGAAAAAGTCTGGAACTGCCTAAGAGGCAAGAGACAATTGTTTGAGGGTGCACAAGGAGAGGGTATACAGAGAACCACCTAAATGAGCTCCAGATATAGGCATGAGCTGTGGCTATCAGCGCGGACACCAGAGATGAGCATGAAATGCTAAGCATGCTGCTGCAGCCGCCAATAAGCCTGTGTGCAAGCACAGGTCACTATCCAAACCTCCCCTCCCAGGAGCCTGTGTAGCCCACCACTGTCAGGGTCCTCTGATCCAGGGACAACTTCCCGGGAGAACACACGGCATGCCTCAGGCTGTTACAACGTCACACATGTCTCTGTCACCACAGGCTCACCCCACATTCCATACCCGTCTCTCCCCCTGGCCTGAGTGAGCCAGAGCCTCCTAATCAGCTGCTCCTTTAACTCCCTCCTGTCTGGGCGAAGAAGAGACACCAGAGTGTGACCTACATTCAGTGGCAGGGCCATATCCAAAGTATAACCCCAGGAGCCATGCGAACAAAGAAGAGAAAGGGAAATTTCTCCCAGCAGCCTCAGGAGCAGCGGATTAAATCTCCAAAATCAACTTGATGTACCCTGCATCTGTGGAATACCTGAATAGACAAGGAATCAACCCAATATTGAGGTGATGGACTTTGGGAGCAACTGTAGACTTGGAGTTTGCTGTGTGTGACTAACTAGTTTCTGATTTATATGGTTATATTAGTTTTTAGTGCTTGTTATCATTGGTGGCTTTCTTTATTGGTTTGCTTGCTCTCTTCTTTTTTAAAAATTTTTTGTATTAAATTTTTTTTTATTTTAATAATTTAAAAAATATTTTTATTTTAAAAACTTTATTTTACTTATTTTTTCTTTCTATTTTTTCTCACTTTTATTCTGAGCCGTGTGGCTGACAGGGCCTTGGTACTCCGGCAGGTTGTCAGGCCTGACTCTTGGAGGTGGGAGAGCCGAGTTCAGGACACTAGAACACCAGAGACCTCCTGGCCCCACATAATATCAATGGGTGAGAGCTCTCCTTGAGATCTCTGTCTCACTGATAAGACACAGCTCCACTCAACGACCAGCAAGCTACAGTGCTGGGCACCCCATGCCAAACAAGTAGCAAGACAGGAACACAACCCCATCCATTAACAGAGAGGCTGCCTAAAATCATAATAAGTTCACAGACACCCCAAAACACACCACCAGATGCAGTCCTGTCCACCAGAAAGACAAGATTCAGCCTCATCCACCAGAACACAGGCAGCAGTCCCCTACACCAGGAAGACTACATAACCCACTGAATCAGGCTTATCCACTGGGGGCAGACAAAAAAACAATGAACCGGCAGCCTGAGAAAAGGAGACCCCAAACACAGTAACAGCTGATGAAGGATCAAGGAAAAAACCCACCAGACCAAACAAATGAAGATGAAATAGGCAGTCTACCTGAAAAAGAATTCAGAGTAATGATAATAAAGGTAATCCAAAATCTTGGAAATAGAATGGAGAAAATATAAGAAATGATTAACAAGGACATAGAAGAACTAAAGAGCAAACAAACAATGATGAACAACACAAAAAATGAAATTAAAAATTCTCTATAAGGAATCAATAGCAGAATAACTGAGGCAGAAGAACCGATAAGTGACCTGGAAGATAAAGTAGTGGAAATAACTATTGCAAAGCAGAGTAAAGAAAAAAGAATGAAAAGAATTGAGGACAGTCTCAGAGACCTCTGGGACAACATTAAACACACCAACATTCAAATTACAGGGTTCCCAGAAGAAGAAGAGAAAACGAAAGGGACTGAGAAAATATTTGAAGAGATTATAGTTGAAAACTTCCCTAATATGGGAAAGGAAAGAGTCAATCGAGTCCAGGAAGGGCAGAGAGTCCCATACAGGATAAATGCAACGAGAAACATGCTAAAACACATATTAATTAAACTATCAAAAATTAAATACAAAGAAAAAATACTAAAAGCAGCAAGGGAAAAGCAACAAATAACATACAAGGGAATCCCCATAAGGTTAACAGCTGATCTTTCAGCAGAAACTCTGCAAGCCAGAAGGGAGTGGCAGGACATATTTAAAGTGATGAAAGGGAAAAACCTACAACCAAGATTACTCTACCCAGCAAGGATCTCATTCAGATTCGATGGAGAAATTAAAACCTTTACAGACAAGCAAAAGCTAAGAGAATTCAGCACCACCAAACCAGCTTTACAACAAATGCTACATGACCTTCTCTAGGCAGGAAACACAAGAGAAGGAAAAGACCTACGATAACAAACCCAAAACAATTACAAAAATGGTAATAGGAACATACATACTGATAATTACCTTAAATGTAAAAGGATTAAATGCTCCAACCAAAAGCCATAGACTGGCTGAATGGATACAAAAACAAGACATGTATATATGCTGTCTATAGGAGCCCAGTTCAGACCTAGGGACACATACAGACTGAAAATGAGAGGATGGAAAAAGATATTACATGCAAATGGAAATGAAAACAAAGCTGGAGTAGCAATTCTCATATCAGACAAAATAGAGTTTAAAAGAAGACTATTACAAGAGACAAAGGACAGTACATAATGATCAAGGGATCAATCCAAGAAGAAGATATAACAATTGTAAATATTTATGTGCTCAACATAGGAGCACCTCAATACATAAGGCAAATGCTAACAGCCATAAAACGAGAAATTGACAGTAACACAATAATAGTAGAGGACTTTAACATCCTACTTTCACCAATGGACAGCTCAACCAAAATGAAAATAAATAAGGAAACACAAGCTTTAAGTGATACATTAAACCAGATGGACTTAATTGATAATTATAGAACATTCCATCCCAAAATCACAGAATACACTTTCTTCTCAAGTGCTCATGAAACATTCTCCAGGATAGATCATATCTTAAGTCACAAATCAAGCCTTGGTAAACTTAAGAAAATTGAAATCATACCAAGTATCTTTTCAGACCACAACACTATGAGACTAGATATCAATTACATGCAAAAAACTGTAAAAAATACAAACACATGGAGGCTAAACAATATGATACTAAATAACCAAGAGATCACTGAAGGAATCAGAGGAAATAAAAAAAATACCTAGAAACAAATGACAATGAAAGCAGGATGGCTCAAAACCTATGGGATGTAGAAAAACAGTTCTAAGAGGGAAGTTCAATCCTACCTCAAGAAACAAGGAACACCTCAAATAAACAACTGCACCTTATACCTAAAGCAATTAGAGAAAGAACTCCAAAAAACCCAAAGTTAGCAGATGGAAAGACATCATAAATATCAAATCAGAAATAAATGAAAAAGAAATGAAGGAAACAACAGCAAAGATCAATAAAACTAAAATCTGGTTCTTTCTTTGAGAAGATAAACAAAATTGATAAACCATTAGCCAGACTCATCAAGAAAACAAGGGAGAAGACTCAAATCAACAGAATTAGAACTGAAAAAGGAGAAGTAACAACTGACACTGCAGAAATACAAAGGATCATGAGAGATTACTACAAGCAACTAAATGCTAATAAAATGGACAACATGGAAGAAATGGACAAATTCTTAGAAAAGCACAACCTTCCGAGACTGAGCCAGGAAGAAATAGAAAATATAAACAGACCAATCACAAGCACTGAAATTGAAACTGTGATTAAAAATCTTCCAACAAACAAAAGCACAGGACCAGATGGCTTCACAGGCGAATTCTATCAAACATTTACAGCAGAGATAACACCTATACTTCTGAAACTCTTCCAAAATATAGCAGATGGAGGAACACTCCTAAACTCATTCTACGAGGCCACCATCACTGTGATACCAAAACCTGACAAAGGTATTACAAAGAAAGAAAACTACAGGCCAGTATCACTGATGGACATTGATGCAAAAATCCTTAACAAAATACTAGCAAACAGAATCCAACAGCACATTAAAAGGTTCACACACCATGATCAGGTGGGGTTTAACCCAGGTATGCAAGGATTCTTCAGTATACGCCAATCAATCAATGTGATAAACCATATTAAAAAAACTGAAGGAGAAAAAACATATGATCATCTCAATAGATGCAGGAAAAGCTTTTAACAAAACTCAAAACCAAGTTAAGATCAAAACTCTCCAGGAAGTAGGTACAGAGGGAACTTACCTCAACATAATAAGGTCATATATGACAAACCCACAACAAACATCATTCTTAATGATGAAAAATGGAACCCATTTCCTCTAAGATCAGGAACAAGACAAGGTTGCCCATTTTTGAGTCCTTCCTACTGGACTTCATATTGTTTCCCATGACCTGTATAGTTTATGGTTAGGTAAAATGTGACTTAACTGTAATGACATGAATTATTTTACATGTTTATATTACACATACTTTAATCACTTTCACACTTCTGGGTTATTAAATGTGGCTTTTTATATCTTGGCAATTTCATTAAGTAACTTCGAACTGTAGCACAAGAACTAGCAAAGAATAATTATAGTCCCTCTTACAGATATAAAGCGTACTTGTAAAATATAGGAAAGAATCTTTAACTATTGGATAAATAATTTTTGGCATCGCTGGTGGAGTATTTTTCTGGATGAACTTCCAGTTCCACATTCTTAAGAGATAATTAATAGTTGAAAATAAAATTTTACAATAAATGTTATTTCATATTCTTAGCAAGCTTCCTAGATTTTCTGTGTCATTAATTATTTTGAATAGTCATTCTTATTTTACTTGTCTAAGCATTTATGAACATTCTGTTTACGCCAGCAATAGATATTTGGTATGATTTTTATATTGCTTATGTCAACATAATTATATCTAGAGTTTCATTTCACTATGATTTTAATGTAAAAATTGAGTTTGTAATACAGAGTATATTGCAATACTTATACAATATTTGCATTGTGTTTCAAAATGCATATACTTAATTTTTCTTTTCTTTTTTTTTTCGGTACACGGGCCTCTCACTGTTGTGGCCTCTCCCGTTGCAGAGCACAGGCTCTGGACGCGCAGGCCCAGTGGCCACCGCTCATGGGCCCAGCCGCTCTGCAGCATGTGGTATCCTCCCGGACTGGGGCATGAACCCACGTCCCCTGCATCGGCAGGCGGACTCTCAACCACTGCGCCACCAGGGAAGCCCAATATACTTAATTTTTAAGGAAAAAACACAATAGCTTTTCTCTGAATGGTGATAACTTTGTGTTATTTTGTTATTTTTCATTATTTGTCCTGAAAAACAACTTGAATTATAGCTATGGAGAATAATAAAGTGAACACTACAACATTTTACTTTTTCTATAATTCTATTAAAACATTATTATTTTATCATTTATAGATAATTATGTACATGCATATTTTGTAATTATTCTCATAGATAATATGACTAATCCAGGTTGGTCCAGATTGTTCTATGACCATATGTAGCTAATCAACAATCTCTTAAGGTTAGCCTTCTTGGGTCTCAAATACAGTCTGAGATTTTAACCAGAGCTCCTATAAGTTTTGAGTTTTAAACTCAAACTTTTGTCTCTCCATAACAGATTACTGAAATCACTGTCAGCTTGTTAGCTACCCAGTTTGCTTGTTTATTTGTTTGTTTTTTTGCTTTGGGTCTGGACATCTCAACCCGAGCACTGAGAGATTAGAATTTGGCAAATGCCTTGAGGGAATATTGCATGCAGAATTTTAGCCTTGCTTAATTTGAAATTTAAGTCCCAATCTTCTAGGCAGCTCGAATTCCAACTCATCCTCCCCATCTCAGCAAGGCCCCTGCAAATCACTGACCTAGTTTTATCCTCAACTATTATTCCCTGCACTGTGAATTAGAAAATCAACTGATGGGTACAGCAGAGGCAAATCTGATGCTCACTTTCTTGTGCCTTGCTTGTCTGTGAAATTTTTCATCCATTGCACCCTATCTTACTTAGTTGTTCCCCACTACCTTTCAACAATTGTTTTATGTATTTTACACAGCCTTTATAGTTATTTTCTGTTAGGGGTTTAGTATAAGAAAGTACTTTAGAATGTTGGAAATAGAAACACATAAAAATTGAATGTCTTGTTTGCATAAGTTAATTTTGTTTTCACTAATTTTGGTTTTATTTCCTAAATGTAATGAAAATATTAAGGCATTGATCTTAATATTTTTAAACAAGAAAATGGAACCAGCAAGAAAGTAGCCATAATCTGTAGTCTTATAGTCTCTTTTTGCAAATTTCCCTTAACTTTTTGGCTCTCGCTTAGTTACCGTTTGTTGCTTTGCATTTGAAAAAATAATCTAATAGGAAAAATCTCCTTTTTTCCAAGACATTCTTATATTTTGACAGTGAAGAGGAACACTCACAATGCACCATTCACTGTAGGAAATATTTTTATGATGTAAACCATCAGCCCTTTCCTCATAAATCTTCTCATACCTGTTTCTAGTCCTCCTTGCGGCTCTGTTTACTCGACTTACTTTTCAGAAGATAAGAGTATTTATTGAACTTTCATGGCAACTATTTTGTCAGGAAAGTTTGCAAAATTACAAAGGTAATACTCCATTAAAGTATTAGAGAAGACAAGATTTGAAAACACTTCTGCGTGACAAAGCAATTTTGCCTTTGTATTTCCTTTTTTTTTTTCTTGATTTTTCTCTGTCTCTCTCTGAGTTTTCTTTCCTTCCTCTTCCCAGAAGACATTAAAATTTTCCATGAATTTGAAATCAGCTTAAAAGTATTCATTGATAAAAATCTGGTCTGATTCAGTAACAAAAAACTTTCACAGTAAATACCCTTTGCCCCCATGGATCAGTTTAGCTGTTTGCTGCTTGCATAGCTTTTAGTCAAGCCATCCAACTATGATTCCAATACTTATATTTTCGTATCTTTCTTAATTAACAACAATGGTGACATATAGACTTACTCTTGAATGTGAGACTCTACTGAACAATTTATGTCAGAACTTATTTTATTCATTTTAAACATGTTATTTGCATCATTAGGCAAAAGTTCTATTGCCAAAGCATTACTTTTTAATATTTCTCTTCTTGCCATTGTTTTCTAGTCAGACAAAGGCCTATTGAAATTTTTATTGCAGATAAAAATTTCTAAAGGATTCCTTTATGGTTTCATAATGCCAATTTTCCCTTATAATTTGAACTTTAAACTGTTTTTTATATTTATAATTCACAATTTGAGTGACATTGTAAGTAAAAATCAATAATTGATAGATAACTTAATTGATAACTAAAATCTGTAAGCAATTGCATAATTACATATGCCAATCTTCAACTGACTAGTAACTTGGGTTTGGGTAAAACTAGCAAATTGTTAGGATAGAATTGAATATAAAAAGCATTTTACATCTATGGCATGGGAGAAAACACAAGGGAATTGAATTTATATTTTTTTATTTCCAAATTCTGTTGTTTTCATCTCTTGATTGAGACTACAATGAGTGTCCATTTTGTAGATAATCGGCATGCAAGTAGACAAGTAAATCTTTTTACTTGTGAAAAGGTTACATGCTTTACAAGTAAAGCATTATTGCACTTAAATATGATACAGTGTACCATTTTACTTTATTTTTCTTAAATTTTATCTCATGGGACTATGTGTCTAATGAGAAACTATCTTTTGTTCCTCAAAATGATTCTTCCTTGAATACTACTCAGCCATCAAAAAAAGAACAAAATAAAGCCATTTGTAGCAACATGGATACAACTAGAGATTATCATACTAAGTAAGTCAGAAAGAGAAAGACAAATACCATATCATAGCATTTATATGTAGAATCTAAAATATGACACAGATGAACCTATCTATGAAACAGAAACAGAATCATGGACATAGAGAACAGATTGGTAGTTGCCAAGGGGGAGGGGGTCAGAGGAGGGATGGGGTGGGAGGTTGGGGTTAGCTGATGTAGGCTTTTATATATAGAATGGATAAACAACAAGTCCTATTGTATATCACAGAGAACTATATTTTATATGTATAACTGAATCACTGCTGTATAGCAGTAATTAACATAAAATTGTAAACCAACTATACTTCAATTAAAAAAAATTTTTTTAAAAGATTCTTCCTTACTTTCATTGTTGCTATGCTATTAAGGACAAAGAAAATAGTTCTAGCATAAAATATCTGTTTATTTTTCAATGGAATACTGAAATTTAATTCTGAATTTTAATAAAATATTTATTTTCTTTGAGGTAGCAATCACATTCATTTAAAGATAATGATATGGGGCTTCCCTGGTGGCACAGTGGTTGAGCGTCCGCCTGCCGATGCAGGGGACACGGGTTCGTGCCCCGGTCTGGGAAGATCCCACATACCATGGAGCAGCTGGGCCCGTGAACAATGGCCGCTGAGCCTGTGCGTCCGGAGCCTGTGCTCCGCAATGGGAGAGGCCACAACAGTGAGAGGCCTGCATACCGCAAAAAAATAAAAATAAAAAAATAAAAGATAATGATATGGCCTGAGTGTTTGTGTCCTTCCAAAATTCACATGTTGGAATCCTAATGTATAATGTGATGGTACTGGAATATAAGGCCTTTGGAAAGTGCCCTAAGAGGATAAGTGCACTTATAAATGATGTTCCAAAGAAATCCCTAGCCCCTTCTTCCATGTGAGGATACAAGGAAAAGTCTGTGACCCAGAAGACAGGCCTCAACCTGACCATGTTGGCACCCTGATCTCAGACTTCTAGCCTCCAGAACTGTAAGAAATAAATTTCTGTTGTTTATAAGCTACCTAGTCTGTGGTATTTTCTATAGTAGCCTGAGCAGAATAAAACAGATAATTACAGTTCACTGTGAAAAATGTGAAACACTAATATCCAGGATGAGGTGCTGTATTTTGCATTGAAAGCAAAGGAAGACGCTTTGAGAGGTGCTGGCCTCAGTATGAGCATAAGACAGAGATAACATCCTGCCACTGCTGTTAGCTGATGCATTAACTCATTCATTTATTAATCCATTGTATAGCTATCACTGAACTGAAGATATAGTAATAAACAAGGCAGAGCAGTTCTGCAGGTAGATCATACACTAGCATGGTGGGAGACAAATGTGGTATTACTAAACAAAAAAGAAAATAATAACAATAACTGGGAAGGCAACATTTATTTTGAGAAAAAAAGAACAGGAAGGATCTAGAAGGAAGAGGGTTTCGGCAGTGGGAACTGCACATATAGGTGACCTGCATGAGAAATAGTCATTTGCATTTGAGAAACAGAAAGAAAACTTTTTGGTGGGGCACTGGTGATCTCTAAGAGTGATGTGGTGATGCTTGAGTTCTGAATGGAGTAAAGAGATGAAATGTGATGTGATGTTAGTATTTTCCTATGTCTTGGGGATAAAGAATCAGCAGTAATTGGCACAACAGAGCATAAAATTAAATGGGATAAATAGGTAATAGTTAAAAGATCATAAAAATGAAAGTAAAAACTCATGAAAGGAGGTATGTCTAATTCTATGAGAGTGAATATTTGGAATAATTGATTAATTAGGAAGGTCAGAGAAGCTTGCTTTGGAGATGTCACTGAGCTGGGATATGGAGGAAGATTAACAATTAGTTAAATCATGGTAGAGGAGTAAAATAGGAGTGTTTTGAATGAAGGGACCAAGATATGTGAAGGCTCTGCCTGAAGAGAGTGTGCAGAAACACAGAAATGAGTAGAGAAGTTTGGCCAGGTGGTTTAGCAAGAGAGTGCTGGTCTGCCTTGGATGGTAATAGTGTATAGGACAGAGTGTTTGGGTCAGGGATCCCTGGAGGCAAGGGATGACAGCTACAGACTGTAAGATATGGATCTCATTTCCTTACTCAATGAAGAAATGTGGGTTTTCAGATAAACCCACTGTAAACACCATGGTATTCTGAAAATGTAATCACTGTGGAATATGGCTCATGTTGTATTCTGGTAGTCAGTAATTTGTTTAAAAAAACACAAAGATATTAAGTGCCAAGGTAGGAATGCTGAACTTAGTCTTTTGCTTATAACACCATTTTTGATATTCTGTTCTAGAAAAGTGTGTGATAGTTCTCTCCAAACAACTGTTTATGGTATTCCTATGGGGAAAAATAGTGTTCTGTTAAAATGAAAGTAAGTTTAATCTTCAGTCTTCTGTTCCATTCATTCATTTAATTAGAATACTACTGAACAATTTTCATGCGTGACACTGGGAATGCATTAACAAAAGGCATATACTTCTCTAACCCTAATGAGTTTATAGTCGAATTACACATTTGGAATGGTGATTAACTTCATAGATTGTTAAAAATAGAGTGTGCTAAATCCTAGGTTGGAGATAGCATTGCAGCAGTTTGGGGATTCATAAGCATATGATCTAACTTGTTTCCTGAGTTCTGTGGAATTTTGGGGGAAGTAGGATTTACCAATCAAAGAAGGAGGTGAAAGGTGAGGGTTGAAGATGACTCTGGGCAAAAGAAACAACAGAAGTCTTGTCAGAGACACAGTTTTTGAAAAAGCAAGCAAGCAGGCAATTGCCAGTAGTAGTAGTAGTAGTAGTAGTAGTAGTAGTAGTAGTAGTAGTAGTAGTAGTAGTAGTAGTTGTTAACATTGCCCCACTCCTCCAACAGGCATCAGTTTCTCTGCCAATTGATAGAGCTGGCATTCACCATACTCAACCGCCCTTGCACCCTTGACTCAGGGATGATTTTCAAGCCATGCTAATTCATTAGATTATCTTCCAGAAATGTGCAATTTAAAAGAAACCCAGGGACTTGATTGAACTGTTTGGTGGTAGACTCCTGAAGACCTGGTGATCAATTTTGCTACCAAGATCCTTGTTTCTGCCCCAGTTCTGTTTTCAATAAACTGGATGTTCATCATTTTCCTTATTTCTAAGATCTATACATTATTATCACAAAGAATCAAATAGTTTTTAGCTTGTAATAAAAAAATAAAACAAAAAACCTGAGAGGTATAGTAATACTTAGGTAAAGAGTTAGACAATGAGCAGGTTGCTTACCATACTAGGAGGTTAAATTTTAAGTTGTAGAACTAAAGATTACAAATTCTATTTTATACAAGGATAAGCAGGTAATTTAAATATTATACAAAATAAAATGAAGGAGAAACTAGCAACTTGAGACATTACTTCCCATTTCAAAATATTAAACTGCATTAACAATGCCAGTCTGATAAAATATATTCTTATCTTGAACTTAGTTATTCATCTTCTTTTTTACAATTATTATATATATATACACACACATATATTATGGGTAGGCATTACATGGTATTAAGAGATTTTATAATCATATTTATTAGGGTTAATAAAACTGTCACAAATTCTTTATAGCATCTTTTAGCAAACAGTGGAGTCCAATTTCCTTACCCCTGAACCTGGGCTGGAGCTTGCTTTGATGAATAGAATGTGGCAGAAATTATATTTTGTGAGTTCTAGAATCTAGGCATTAAGAAGGCTTGCAGCTTCCATCTTCACACTTTTGGAATGCTCCCACCATATGTAAGGTAGCCTGGGCTAGACTGCCAGAGAGTGAGAGCTCACATAGTGAAAGGCTCAGGAATTAGGCAGCACCAACACCCCTGACATGTGAATGAATATCTTAGTACCTCTAATACCAGACTGCAACAGCATGAAGGACCAGCTGAAGAACCAACTAGACGCACCTGACCAACCCACAGAATCATGAGAAATAACAGACTATGGGTGTTACAAGCAATGGAGCTTTAGAGTTGTTCACTGTACAGCAAAAGATATATGAGACATTCTACTTTAAGAATAGATTAGAGACACTGAGACTAAAAGAAGAAAGAAGAGTTACAATAATCTAGGCAAAAGTGAGACTATAAAAAGACCTGAAGGAGAGACCCAGATGGTTAAGGTAAGGAGGTGTAACTGACAGAATTTGGTGAACTAGAAGGAATGAAGAAGACTCATGTGCTCCATTAGTAACTAATATGGTGTCATTTAAAAAAGTAATGAAAACAGTAAATTTGGGAAGGCAGCTGGTTTGGGAGAGGACATTTAGTTTAATCTCACATGTGATGAAGTTGATAAAGTTGAGGTGTTTATGGGACATCCTTTTGGAGAACTACAGTGACGTCTGTGCTATACCAAGGAGGCAGATTAGACAAACATGGGTTCTAGTGCTAGCTCAACTAGCTTTGTAAAATTTATTATCATAGCCAAGTCTTAATGTTTTCATATGTATAATAAAATTATGAGACACTGCCTTCACATACGTGTTTTATTATACAATAGCTTTATTAAGACAGTTCACATAGCATACAATTTAGCCATTTTAAGAGTAAAATTCAATGTTGTTAGTATATTCATAGAGTTTTGAAACCATGACCACAATCAAGTTTAGAATGTTTTTATTACTCAAAAAGGAAACCTATATCCACAAGCAGTCAGGCAGTCAGTCTCCATTTTCCCCTCAACCATCCCAACCCTAGACAATTGCAAATCTATTTTGTGTCTCTATAGATTTACCTATTCTTTATGTTTCAGGCAGATTTCAACATATAACACATGGTCTTTAGGGACTGGCTTCTTTCACTTAGCATAGTATTCTCAAGAGTCACAATATTGTAGAATATATGAGTACTTTATTCCCTATAATGCCAGATACTATTTCATTGTATGAATATACCACATTTTACTTAGCCACTCATTATTAATGGGTATTTATGTTGTTTCCACTTTTTGGCTATTATTAATAACACTGCTACATACATTCATGCACAAGTTTTGTGTGGACATGTTTTATTTTCTCTTGGGTACATACCTAGGAATAGAATTACTGGCCATATGGTAACTCTGTTTAACTTTTTAAAGAACTACCAGACTACTTTCCAAAGTGTCTCCACCACTTTACATTTCCACCTTCAGCATATAAGCGTTCCAATTTCTTTGTATCTTTGCTAAAGGTCCCAATTTCTTTACATCTTTACTTGTCTTATCTGACTTTTTTATCTGCAACTATGTTGAGCATTTTTCCATGTCCTTATCAGCTTCTGACGGTATTCTTTGGTAAAAAAATCTTCAGATCATCTGCCCAGTTTTAAAGTGTTATTTACTTTTTTATTGTAGAGTTGTCAGAGTCCAGGATGCAAATCCCTTATCAGATATATCATGCAAACATTTTCTCAACTACTATGTTATGTCTGCATTATTTTGATGGTATCTCATGAAGAAACGCTTTTAATTTTGATGATGCTAAATTGTCTTTATTTTCTCTCTTGTCATTCACATGGGTATATCCAATTGTCCCAGCATTATTTGTTGAAAAGAATATGTTTTATTGATTGAATTTTCTTGGAAACTTTGTCAAAAATCAATTTTTTGACTGTCAATGTAAGAGTTGATATATGACTCAATTCTATTCCCTTTATCTGTATGTCTAAGCTTATTCCAGTACACAGTCTTGACACTGTACATTTGTAAGCATGACTCGTCCAATTTTGTTTTTCTTTCATAATACTGTTTTGCTGACTGGGATCTTTTGCAATTCCATATAAATTTGAGAATTGGTATTTACATTTTGGAAAGAATTTCTGTTAAAATTTTAATGAGGATTGAAGTGAATCTGAAGATCACTTTGAAGAGTATCGTCATCTCAACAATATTAACTCTTCCAATCCATGAACATGGGATGTTTTTCCATTTAATTGGGTCTTCTTAATTTCTTTCACCAATGTTTTATTGCTTTTAAGTACACAACTTTTTCACCCCTTGGTTAAATTCATTCCTAGGTATTTTATTATTTTCAATGCTACTGCAAATGGAAATATTTTCTCAGATTTGTTTTGATTATTCATTGGAAGTGTAATTTATTTTTGTATATTTATCTTTCTGCCTGAAATATTGCCAAATTTGTATATTTATTAGCAATTTTTTTTACTAGATGCCTTGGGATTGTCTATACATAGAATTATGTTACTTTCCAATGGCAATGATTTTATTTCTTTTATTTCAATCTGGATGCCTTTTATTTCATTTTCTTGCCTAACTGCCCTGACTAGTACTTATTATATAATGTTGAATACTGGTGAGAGAGGACTTTCCTGTTTCGTTCCTGATCTTAGGAAAAAATATTTCAACATTTCACCATTCAATATTATACTACGTGTGAGTTTTTTGTAAATGCTTTTCATTGGATCAACAAACTTCCTTTCTTCTCTAGTGTGTTGAAAGTTGTTAATTAGGAGTGTTAGTTATTGTCAAATTCTTTTTCTGTGTCTATTGAGATGACTGTGTGGGATTTCTCTTGGTTACTGATTCTATTAATATGGCTCACTGCATTGGTTCTCTGATGTATAACCAACCTTTCATTCCTTGTATAAATCTCAAGTTGTAGTATATAATATTTTTTACATATTGCTGGATTTTTGTGTCTATATTCAAAAACAGTATTTGTTTGTAGTTTTCTTTTGACATCTTCGTCTTGTTTTGCTATTAAAGTAATATTGGTCTCACAAAATGGTCTGTGAAGTTCCCTTCTTTTTTTAATTTTTGGAAGAGTTTGTCAAAAATTTCTATTCTTTATTAAATGTTTGCTAGAATTTACTGGTGGAGCCATCTCTGCCAGGATTTTTCTTTGTGGGAAATTACTATTATTATTATCATCATTTTACTTGTTGTAGGTTTATTCCTATTTTCTACTTGTTCTTGAGTATGTTTTTAGTAATTTTCATTTTTCTAAGAATTTTCCCACTTCATCTAAATTATCTAATTTTCTGGTATGTTATGTCCATAATACCCTTTTTTGTTTCAGTAAGGAAGCAGTAATAGTTTGTCTTTCATTCTTAATATTAGTAATTTGCATCTTCTGCCTTTTTTCTTGGTCAGTTTCACTAAATGTTTGATAATATTTATCTTTCAAAGGACCTACATTTGGTTTCATTTCTTTTTCTTTATTGTGTTTTAATTTACTAATTTCATTGATTTCTACACTATTATTATGTCCTTCCTTCTGCTTACTTTGGAGTTAACTCTCATGTTACCAGCATGTTAAGGCAGAAGGTTAAATTATTGATTGGTGTATTAATTTGCTATGGCTGTCATAAGAAAGTACCACAGACTGGGTAGCTTAAACAACAGAAATTTATTTTCTCACAATTCTGGAAGCATGAAGCTTGAGGATCAAAGTGTCAGCAGGGTTGGTTTATTCTGAGGCCTCTCTTCTTGACTTGTAGATGACCATCTTCTTCCTGTGTCTTACACGGTCTTCACTCTGTACATGTCTATGTTCAAATTTCCTCTCCTTATAAGGGCAATAGTCATATTGGATTAGGGCTCACTCTAATGATCTCATTTCAGCTTAATTAATTTTTTAAAGACTTTCTACAAATACATTCTAAGGAGGAGTTACCTGTCCATCCAGTGGTTAGGACTCGGCACTTCCACTGCTGTGGCCTTGGGTTCAATCCCTCGTGGGGGAACTAAGATCCTGCAAACCGCATGGCCAAGGAAAAAGAAAACAAAAATAACATTCTAAAGAATGTGGATTAGGATTTCAACATATGAAATTTCATGGGGAAACAATTAAGTCCATAACAATTTGATCTTTCACTTTTGTATAGGTGTTTACAGCTAAAAAATTCCCTCTAAACATTGATTTTGGTGTAACCCATGACTTTTGATATGCTATGTCTTCATTTTCATTCATCTCAAAGTGTTTTTTAATTCCTCTTGTGATTTATCCTTTGACCTGTTGATTATTTAGTAGTATGGTGTTTAATTTGTAAATATTTGGGAATTTTCCAAATTCATTTTTGTTATTAACTTCTAACTTAATTGCATTGTTGTCAAAGAACTTAAGTTGTATGATTTCAATCTTTTTAAATATTTTGAGGCTTGTTTTATGGCCTACCTTATAGCCTATCTTGTAGAATGTTTCATGTGGACTTGAGAAGAATATGTATTCTGCTGTTTTTTGGTGAAGTGTTCTATAGATATCTGTTAGATCTCATTGGCTAGTAGAGTTATTCAAGTCTTCTATTGCCTTTTTGATCTTCTGCAATGGATAGTTGCTCTATCCATTATGGAAGTCTTCAACAATTATTTTTTAATAATTATTTTTTATTATCTAGATCTTCAATTCTGTTTTTGCTTCATGTACTTTGGGACTCTGTTGTTAGATGCAAATATGTATATAATGCTTACATTTAGTGATTAATTGACTATTGTTATAAAAGGTCCCTTTTTATCTCTAATAACATCTTTTGTTTTAAATTCTATTTTTGTCTCATATTCATATGGTCATTTCATCTTTCTTACAGTTGCTGTTTGCATGATATATCTTTTTTCTATCCTTTTGTTTTCAACCTGTTTGTATCTTTGTATCTAAAGCATATCTCTTATAAAAAGCTTATAATTGATTCCTATTTTTCTCTACCTAATATGGCATGCTCTACCTTTGCATTGAAGTTTTTTATCCATATACATTTAATGTCATTTTTCATTTAATTGGACTTACATCTGCTGATTGATGGCCTATTTCCCTATATGTTCCCTCTGTCAGGTTATCTGCATCATACCTAGCAGTTAGGCTACATTAATTGCAGGCTGTTTTCTCTATTGTTTTCAAAAATGTCCTGGTGTGTAAATTGCTCCAGTGTGTGAATCAACTGACTCCTTCGTTAGTGTAGATTTCATTTTTTGAATTTTTGAATTTTATTTTATTTTTATACAGCAGGTTCTTATTAGTTATCTATTTTATACACATTAGTGTATATATGTCAATCCCAATCTCCCAATTCATCCCACCACTACTACCCTCCCCACCACTTTCTCCCTTGGTGTCCATATATTTGTTCTCTACATCTGTGTCTCTATTTCTGCCCTGCAAACTGGTCCATCTGTACCATTTTTCTAGGTTCCACATATATGCGTTAATACACGATATTTATTTTCTCTTTCTGACTTACTTCACTCTGTATGACAGTCTCTAGATCCATCCACATCTCTACAAATGACTCAATTTTGTTCTTTTTTATGGCTGAGTAATATTCCATTGTATATATGTACCACATTTTCTTTAACCATTCATCTGTCAATGGGCATTTAGGTTGTATCCATGACCTGGCTATTGTAAATAGTGCTGCAATGAGCACTGGGGTGCATGTGCCTTTTTGAATTCTGGTTTTCACTGGGTATATGCCCAGTAGTGGGATAGCTGGGTCATATGATAATTCTATTTCTAGTTTTTTTAAGGAATATCCATACTGTTCTCCATAGTGGCTGTATCAATTTACATTCCCACCAACAGCACAATAGGGTTCCCTTTTCTCCACACCTTCTTCAGCATTTGTTGTTTGTAGATTTTCTGATGATGCCCATTCTAACTGGTGTGAGGTGCTACCTCATTGTAGTTTTGGTTTGCATTTCTCTAATAATTAGTGATGTTGAGCAGCTTTTCATGTGCTTCTTGGACATCTGTATGTCTTCTTTGGAGAAATATCTATTTAGGTCTTCTGTCTATTTTTTGATTGAGTTGTTTGGTTTTTTTGATATTGAGCTGCATGAGCTGCTTGTATATTTTGGAGATTAATCCTTTGTCCATTGATTCAATTGCAAATATTTCCTCCCATTCTAAGGGTTGCCATTTTGTCTTGTTTGTAGTTTCCCTTGCTTTGCAAAACTTTTAAGTTTCATTAGGTACCATTTCTTTATTTTTGTTTCTATTTCCATTACTCTAAGAGGTGGATCAAAAAAGATCTTGCTGTGATTTATGTCAAAGAGTGTTCTTCCTATGTTTTCCTCTAAGAGTTTTATAGTGTCCAGTCTTATATTTAGATCTCTAATCCATTTTGAGTTTATTTTTGTGTCTGGTGTTAGGGAGTTAGTGTAGATGTTGAGGCCAGACTTTGAGGTTTGTTCTAACTCCATTGTTGTTTCTTTCTCTGATTCCCTCAAATAGTTTACTCTCTTTAGTAAAGTAGCTGCCTTAAGGAAGCTGGGTGCTCTCATAGAGCTACCACATCCCTCATAATAATTTACTACTTAAATATCCATTGTTTCAAGAGCACATTTGGACTTGAACTTTCTCACAATGTATTTCAACTAATTATTTAGAAATTAATTAATTTGGGGAGAGCTTTGTAGCTCTTTGTTCTTATGGCTTGCTTCTTCTCCTGGGCAACATCTCTGAGCTATTCTAAAGGTGTGGGGGTGGACACAGGGACCTGCTTCTTTCAATATGAAACCCCTGTTTTATAAGCATGGTGCTGGGCAAGGGTGGTGGCCTCTTGTCCTGGTATGGAATCACCACCTCATAGTGAGCTGCAGTGGGAAGAGTCTGCACCCCAGGATTCTCAGTCTGCCATGCCTGAGGTAGAGACTCTACCCTAATCCAGGGGGCTGGGTGGAGGAATGGAGCCCCAGACTTCTCACCTGCAATTGCCTAGAATTTAATTCTTTTGCCAAAAGCAGAAGGGATAAGAAACAGGCTTTATGCTCCTCCTGAAAAGAGGAGAATACATAGAGAATTCTAAAGATGCCACCAGAAAACTACTAGAGCTAATCAATGAATTTGGTAAAGTTGCAAGATACAAAATTCATGCACAGAAATCTCTTGCACTCCTATACACTAACAACGAAAAATCAGCAAGAGAAATTAAGGAAACAGTCCCATTCACCATTGCAACCAAAAGAATAAAATACCTAGGAATAAACCTACCTAAGGAAGTAAAAGACCTATACTTATAAAACTATAAGACACTGATGAAAGAAATCAAAGATGACACAAACAGATGGAGAGATATGCCATGTCCTTGAACTGGAAGAATCAATACTGTGAAAATGACTATACTACCCAAAGCAATCTACAGATTCAATGCAATCCCTATCAAATTATCAATGGCATTTTTCACCGAACTAGAACAAAAAATCTTAAAAATTTGTATGGAGACACAAAAGACCTGAATAGCCAAAGCAATCTTGAGGAAAGAAAGCAGAGCTGGAGGAATCAGACTCCCTGACTTCAGACTATACTACAAAGCTACAGTAATCAAGACAATATGATACTGGCACAAAAACAGAAATACAGATCAATGGAACAAGATGGAAAGCCCAGAGATAAACCCAGGCAATTATGGTCAACTAATCTTTGACAAAAGAGGCAAGGATACAATGGAGAAAAGGCAGTCTCTTCAATAAGTGGTGCTGGGAAAACTGGACAGCCACATGTAAAATAATGAAATTAGAACACTCCCTAACACCATACACAAAAATAAACTCCAAATAGATTAAAGACCTAAATGTAAGGCTGGACACTATAAAACTCTTAGAGGAAAGGATAGGAAGAACACTCTTTGACGTAAATCACAGCAAGATCTTTTTTGAGCCACCTCCTAGAGTAATGGAAATAAAAACAAAAATAAACAAATGGGACCTAATGAAACTTAAACACTTTTGCACAGCAAAGGACATGAAAAACAAGACAAAGGCAAACCTCAGAATGGGAGAAAATATTTGCAAACGAATCAACAGACAAAGGATTAATCTCCAAAATATATAAACAGGGGGCTTCCCTGGTGGAGCAGTGGTTGACGGTCTGCCTGCCGATGCAGGGGACACGGGTTCATGCCCTGTTCCGAGAAGATCCCACATGCTGTGGAGCGGCTGGGCCCGTGAGCCATGGCTGCTGAGCCTGCGTGTCTGGAGCCTGTGCTCCGCAACGGGAGAGGCCACAACAGTGAGAGGCCCGCATACCACACACACACACACACACACACAAAATATATATATATATATATATATATATATATATATATATATATATATATATATATATATATCAGCTCATGCAGCTCAATATTAAAAAAAAGCAATCCAATCAAAAAATACGCAGAAGATCTAAATAGACATTTCTTCAAAGAAGACATACAGCTGGCCAAGAGGCACATGAAAAGCTACTCAACATCACTAATTATTAGAGAAAATGCAAATCAAAACTACAATGAGGTATCACCTCACACCAGTCAGAATGGCCAGCATAAGAGTATCTACAAACTACAAATGCTGGAGAGGGTGTGGAGAAAAGGAAATCCTCTTGCACTGTTGGTGGGAATGTAAATTGATACAGCCACTATGGAGAATAATATGGAGGTTCCTTATAAAACTAAAAATAGAAGTAGCATACGATCCAGCAATCCCACTACTGGGCACATACCCAGAGAAAACCATAATTCAAAGACACATGCACCCCAGTATTCACTGCAGTACTATTTACAATAGCCAGGTCATGGAAGCAACCTAAATGCCCATCGACAGACGAATGGATAAAGAAGATGTTACATATACACAATGGAATATTACTCAGGCACAAAATGGAAGATTTTTAAAATGTCTCATTTGCAGAGACATGGATGGACCCAGAGACTGTCATACAGGGTGAAATAAGTCAGAAAGAGAAAACCAAATATCGTATATTAACATGTATATGTGGAATCTAGAAGAATGGTACAGATGAATCGGTTTGCAGGTAGAAATAGAGACACAGATGTAGAGAACAAACGTATGGACATGAAGGGGGGAAAGCGGGGGTGGTGGTGGTGGTGGGATGAACTGGGAGTTTGGGATTGACATGTATACATTAATATGTATAAAATAGACAACAAATAAGAATCTACTGTACAGAAAAATAAAATTCAAAAAAAAGACAAATAATTTAAAAATGAATAAAACTGTAAAACCTAAGTATATGCTGTCTGCAAGAGACACATTTTAAAGATAAAATACAGACAGGATGAATATAAAAGGTCAGAATGAGTTACCACATGTGGAAAGAGGAATGAAATGAGTACATTATTATGAGAAGCTTCCAGGCAAAAGGTATGATCAGAAATAAAGAAGGAGGGACTTCCCTGGTGACACAGTGTGGTTAAGAATCCACCTCCCAATGCAGGGAACATGGATTCGAGCCCTAGTCTGGGAAGATCCCACATGCCGCGGAGCAACTAAGCCCGTGAGCCACAACTACTGAGCCTCCGCTCTAGAGCCCACAGCCACAACTACTGACCCCACGTGCCACAGCTACTGAAGCCCACACACCTAGAGCCTGTGCTCCACAGCAAGAGAAGCCACCAAAATGAGAAGCCCGCCTACTGCAACGAAGAGTAGCCCCCGGTTGCCGTACTAGAGAAAGTCTGCGCACAGCAACAAAGACCCAACGCAGCCAAAAATAAATAAATAAAAAGAAATTTATTAAAAAAAAAGAAATAAAGAAGGACATTTATAAAAGAGTCAAGACATCATGAATACGAACCAATCATAAATTGGAGCTGAAAAGCAGAGCTTAAAAAGAAACCAAAATTTATTAAATTAAAGAAACATATAAAACCTAGTTGGAGATTGTAATGCTCTTCTCTCAGCTTTTGATAGAAACAGACACAAAAATCAAAAAACTCACAGATGGCTTGAAAAACTCTATCAACTATCTTGACCAAATTGACATTTATAAAATACACTCAACTGAGAAGAGAAACGCTTTCCAAGAGCACATTTAATAATCATCAAAATTGACTGTTACATCTATCATAGCACAATTCTCTGTATATCCAAAAGATTGAAAAATACAGAGTATATTTTCTTATCACAAGGGAATAAATTAAAAATAAGAAACAAAAGCTATCTAAAACAACGTCAAATAATTGGAAATTAAACTACACACTACTAAATAATTTGTGGGTAGAAAATAAATCACAAAGAAAATCAAAAGATATTTAAATGTGTATGATGATGAAAACTGCATTATTATACATAATTGTGAAGCAAAAGTGCATTCATACAGTTACTTTAAACTTGAAATACTTGGTGTAGATACAAAGTACACATTCCTCTTTATAAAATCTAAGGATGTTTAAATGTTAGCTCATATTCCATTAATTGTTTTGATTATACTTGAGATGTTTTTTATGTGATATTTTCATTGCACATATGCACATAATTGGCTTGTTTTGCAAGGACTGTAGGTTACAATCTTTGTGATCTGAATTCGTCATTTCTCAAAAATGTCAAATCTTTTTTTTCTTATTCTGAACTTGATGCTGCCAGAATTTCTAAAGTATAACCCATTATTCATATATCTCCTCTGATTCATGTGTTATTTTTTCTTGTTTGAGGTATTTCACTTTATTTTAGTAGAAATAGGAGCTCAGTTGCTTGTATATTACTTTTATTTCTTTTTGGTATGTACATACAAATGGGTGAGGATGAAAATTTTTTCAGAAAAAAAATCATTATAGAAATCACTGAAGTAACTGATGAAGTACACCATAAGAACAGTATTTTGTAAATGTTAGAAGAGAAAGTTATATTTAGATTAAAACTTGAATATTTTATTGCTTCTTGTGAGTACAAATATCCTCCTATCTGAAAGACTGCTTTATCTCTTCCATTTCGCAGTTTTGATACAGTCCATTATGCAGTGTCAGAAAAACCACAGCTTTGCTATAAAGTTCCCCAAGTCTATTCTCAATGAGCATGTCTTATAATCTATTATTTTCTCATGTACCCAATTGCTATGCTGAGAGTAATTATAGTGGTAAATGATAATGTTTCTATTATGTGTAATTTCATTTCATACTTTGTTCCCTCTTATCAAGAACAATATGACATAGCTTTGACAAAAAGTTTCTCAACCCCATTCATGTGTTATTCACAGTAATTTTAAGGAACATTTAAAAAACCATTCCAATGATTTGACTGCATATGTAAAAAGTGTAGCGTTTGCTAATAAAATATAAATTATAGAGAACACTGTTAATTTTAGTAACATATATATATATATACTCAACATGAAGATACAAACAAGTAAGTAGACAGTTGTAAACATGTTATGACATTGTCAACACAGGTTGTGATAAATTATCAGAAGACATCTTTTAGAAGAAGTAATGTATACAAGGAAATCTGAAAAATTAGGACACTTTAGACAGGTTATATAAAGGAAACTGGATAAGTCAGAAAAAGTAAAAAATGCCTAAGCAAAAGGAACAGAATGTGCAAAAACCCAAAGGTAAATGGGAACACAGAATTCGGGGGAAGAAAATAGTAACCCAGAATTAATGGAGCCAGATTTAGAAGGACGAAGCAAATACATCAGAGAAACAAAGAGAAGGCAGATAATGAAGTGTCCTATAAGCATGGCAAGAAGGTTAAATATCATCCTGAGAGAAAACAGGGAGCCATGGGAAAGGTTTAAGGAGAGGGAATTCCAGGAGACATTACTGTGGCTGCAGTGTGGAGAATAATTGGGAAGTAGGAAGACCAGAGGTAGAGAGGATGATTTATAGAAAGATGTTGCAATAGGTAGGTTAGAGAATATGGTAACCTAAATTAGTTGCAGTGGGATAGGGAGAAGTGAAGGGATTTGATAGACATTTAAGATGTAGCACTGGCAGGATTGCTGAGGGATCAAATACTTGTGGGGAGGAAAGAGGCATACTCAAGTGTGATACTGTTTCTTGTTGACAAATGAATATCTGGAGCTGCCTTTCCCTGAAAGATAGAATTCAGGAGAAACATGGTTTCTTTAATTATTTCTGTCATTCAAACCTGAATTAAGATTTGAATATATATTTTTAGGCATTTGTGAAACATTTATATTCACATGGATATAAATTTCTTTATCTCTAACAGAACTCAGGTTCAAGTATTTTTCAATCATCAGCACATGGATGTTTGAAGCCACTGAATATAAATGAGATCACTCAGGGATCTTGTAAATGAGAGAAGAGAACCAAAGATCTAGTCCCTAGAGGAGATAAAACACAATGTAAAACTCGATAGTTGACCAAAGGAAAGGTCTTTAACAGAGTTTCCATATGAGAAGAAAACTGGAAGATCATGCTCTTTAGAGTTATGGAAAATGATGCCTATCATGTTAAACTTGCTTATTCATGAGTATACTTTTCAGCATGGAATCATCACTGAACTTTATGTTTCTTTAAAATGTTTTATTCTTGCCATATTCTCTATGAATCTATGTATCTATGTATCTATCATCTATCTGCCTATTTATTCATCTATCTATCATCTGTGTGTATGTTTGCATTTATGAACACACTCTAAAAGAATGATACTTAGAAAAGTTGATCAAATAGTAAAATTACTGATTTCTTATGCATTAGTGTTTGAAGAAGGAAAAATATTGTTAAGAAAACTGAGCAACAGCAAGAAGGAAAAGGTAATGTAACATCACTATTTGTTGACCATAATTTTGGAAGATCAGGATAAAAAATTACTAACCAATAAATTTTCCATTTTACAATTTTAATTGCATAGTACACATACAAGACCTTGATGTAGTTTGGGGGAGTTGTTAAGTATCTAATGTAATTAAATTATGGTGAAGTGTAACTGTATAGACTCCATATAGTAGATAAAACCAATCTGAAAACGTTAAATTACACTAGCAACACTTTTGTAAAGAATGTAGTGTTTTATGTTGTTATTGTTGTTTTCTGATCATCAGCAAAGAGGTGAAATGCATTGAACAGCTGGTTGCATTAGTGTTATTGAGATTTCATGAAGAAAACATTTCATTAATTAGAAACAATATTTTTATTAAAAAATGTTTGATGAATTTTTAAAAATCTATACTTTTAATGCCAAATTTATTTCTATGGATGTTTAGGGTGATGTAAGTAAGGTTTTGAAAAGTCAGACTTTTCTAAGGCATAACATGCATAGGGTAAAATCACTCTTTAGAGGCGTAAAGTTCTATGAATTTGACAAATGCATACTCTTGTGTAATGAACACTACAATAAAGATATATTTTCAGCACTTATGAAGTTCCTTTGTGTCACTTTGTAGTCAACCAATTTTCCCCACTCTTAGACCCTGGCAAATACTGATCTTTTTCTGTCATTATGATATTATCTTTTCCCAGATGTCAGGTATACAGCATGTAGCCTTTGGAGTCTGACTTCTTCCATTTAGCATAATGCAATTAAGATTCATCTATGTCGTTTCATGTATCAATAATCCATTTACTGAAATGCATAAGTAGTGATCCATTGTGTGGATGTAGCATAGATTTTCATACATTCACCAATTAATGGACATTTCATTTGTTTCCTGCTTTTGGCAATTATGAATTACCCAATAAACACTGGCTCCTATAAACACTGGTATCCAAGCTTTTGGGTGGAGATGCTTTTCTTTCTCTTGGGTAAATACTTAGGAGTGGGATTTTTGGGTCACATGGTAATTGTATGTTTAAATTTATTATGAAACCTCCAGACTATTTTCCAAAGTGGCTAAAATTTTTGCATTCCTGCCAGCAATATATGAGAGTTATCACTGATTCACATCCTTGCTAGCACATTGCATTTTATGGGGTTTTTTTTCCCCCTCTTTGACATTTGTATAGGTGTATAGTGATATCTCATTGTGGCTTGAATTTGCATTTTTCTAACCAGAGCCAGAACAATCTTAGGCAAATACGGTCACCAGTAGGTAGAAGCAAGGACTAGTTTGTTCTGCCTTTGAGGAAAGGTAGGGGAATAGTTTAGAACGGGTTTATGAGAATGAAGGAAAGGATATAATTTATGAAGGATAAATTTAAACCTAATACAAAAAAAAGAGAACCGCTAGGTAACTCTAACCTGCCCTTTCTCTGCAGATTGTTGAGGCTCAGTGTAGTAATCGATTCATTTGCCCTTACCCAGCTGACTCAGTTGCTGTACCTACTGCTCTCACTGGATGCCTAGACTGTGCCATGATGCAGAGGAACATATTCAGTTTGCTGCTTGACTTGCTCTTTCTGAAGTATTGGTCTTTTCAAGGTGTAGGAGAAGATGAGTATACAAAGGCAAGGATTCAGTAAAATAAATCAATGCTTTTGAAACTAACTCTTGGTAATTGGAAATTTCTTTCAATAACAATATGAAATAAATTCTCATTAGTCTCTTGTCAGTTGGTATCAGTATAACTAAATAAGGCGACTGGTATTCAAGAGTCCACTCACTGAAATAAAAGACACTTCAGAGGACTTTCAATGTGTTCTATGGTAGTAATTAGGCTAAATAACATTAAAAAAGGAAACAGTCAAGGGGCTTAAAGTCTAGTGATATGTAGAAATATAAACAGGTAATTTTAATGAAATGTAGAAAATCTTAATACTGAGGTACTTACAAAGAGCTTTGAAAGCATTAAGGGCTACTTGATTCATCTTAAGATTCAGGAAAGAATTTTCTCAAGGACTTTGCCTCTGAGATTGATCTACAGAATGATTGAGAGTTGGCAAGACAATGAACCCTAAGAAATGGTGAGAAAATGGAAAGATACAAGCAAAGTAACAGAGGTGTGTAGTAGTACAATGTATATAATATATGTATATTTATGTACAGGTGGGTTCACAGATGATGCACTTAAACTCATTCATTACCACCATGGGGATTCTCAAACTCATGATGCAGTTAAAGACAGGCGAGTAAAATGTTTTACACAGAAGACTGTTTTTGTCTACTGAATAGAGAAAGAAATAATTTAACAGCTACAAAATTGTTAACAGGGAGAACATTATAAAGATGATAGAAATAATTTAAATGAAAAAAAAGTTACAAATGCAAACTTTGTGGTATCCTTGAACTCAGCTTATTAATTGCACACAACAGCATTATCTGTAACATCAAAAAGTTGTAAAATTAATATTTAATTTACTGAAATAGAAAAATTAAAAAGCTTGTTTCTATCTTTTTTAGTTCAACTTGAAAAAAATGACACAATATATAATTCTAATAAAGGTTAGCAAGTACATTTAAAAGTTTATAGTTTAAATTAACTTAAATATTTTAAACTGCATTTATAAATATATTTTAAGCACCAATAAACAAAGCCTTCCCACGTATAAATCTAATAACTTAAACATGTCAATATGGTTAATCTTATGCTTTCTGAACATGCCAATGATACTCAAAAATTTATAGTTCTATTTTATCTTTAAATTTAAAATCTGAAGTTTGAAACTGTTACTCAATAATACTTTAAATTTGATTTATAATAGTAACTTAGTTGATATTCTATTATGCTTGAATTTATTATAGATGTCAAATGATTAAAACAAAATATATACAGATAATTCCTGAAATGAATATTTTATTTAAAATGTTATTATAAAGATAATCACTTATATTTAACTTTAAATTCCCCAATCTTAAAGACATTAACCCACTGAGAAAATTATTTTACAATCTCAAATAATGTTTTTTAACTCTCAGAACTGAATTAAGGGTCATTGTCTTACTAGAGTAAAATTGTTTATAGTCCAGAGAATTTGATCAGGGTATAAAAGTTGAACCTGCAGAAATCCAAAGAGATATTTCTAATGATTAGAAGAGTCAAGTTGAGCAGCCTTTTTTTTTTTCCAAATAATTTTTTATTCACTCATCTCTTGAAAAATAACTATCCCATCCCCGAGTTCCAATATAGAAAATTTTATTAAAATAAAATTATGAGCATCTATCTTCATAAGGTTGATCAGCTTTCTAAATCTGAACAGATTCCATTTCATTTTTCTCTGCTGAAAAGCCTAAACTTACAGCTCAACTCAAAAGTCAGAGGAAAGGAGACAAATGTCTTGGTTTTGTCCTTCCTGCATTTAACGTGTATTGTGTGGCACATAAACCTCTTAACATGTCTGCTGTGCACTCCTGGATCAATTATGAATTTTTCTGTGCAACGCTAGGGCGGCAGCACCAGACACCACGTACAAGTTTTATTGGACATGCATTCTTGTTTAGCGCATGCGCTACAGCTCCGGCTGCTCCCTCCCCTGGGCCTGAGGGAGCTGGGAGAGGAGGTAGCTGCCATTCATTTGTAACATAATTTCCCCAAAATGCCAAGAGATGCCATACCAGATCCTTCTTTTCGGGAAGGTATACAGCCTCCCAAGCCCCCAGGTGGTCTGTAGTTCACAGCTCAACACAAGGTGGTGGTATTTGAAAGCAGGAAAACCCTGGAACTTGATTCTCAGCCCTGGAAGAAATCTCTTCTCCAGCAAGGGCCAGGTGGCCAGCTGAGGCTGCTGTTTAGTCATAGTCTGCAAGACTTAGAGTGGAGTGTCCTGGCATTCCTGTATCAAGTCCTTTTTTTAAGTATTTCTGTCGTCCCTCTCTAATTTTCCTCCCACTGCCCATATGAGCCTTCTTTTATAGAACCAATAGAAGATGCCAGCCCAGCCTCTACCAATGTAGGAGTCTCACATCCCAAGTTCCCTGTGCTCAACATAAAAACTTCTAACTCTCAAGTCTGCCTGAGGCCCCTTGTCTAGGTTATTTATCACTGATTTGAATTCAACTATTCTGAATTATGTTGTATTCTTCCTATCTAGAAGAATGTGACATGTTATCAAATTCTGCCTATTTCTCATATTTGGCCATAAAGACCTGTTCTTTGGTGATTCCTATAACAAGAGTCTGGTCCAGGGCAATAGAGGAAGTGAAAAAATGAGTAGATGATTTCTATTTTTTAAAAAATAAAATCTATACTCCTAATGGTTCATGTTTCAAAAACAATGCAGTATCATTTACTGTGAAGGTGAATAAGGGAGGATAAACAAGTTTTGATGATTTTCACTTTCCGTATTTTGACTTTGAGCTTCTTTGATATATGACACATTCATATTTTCATTTTGGATATCTGAGGTACTTTGACACTGGAAATTTTGAGCTTGAGGCATTTACATGGTTGTAAATATATTTTGTAGTGTTTTGAGTTTGCAGTTATGTGTTTTTGAAACTAGTTTGAAAGGTAAATTTTGAATACATATATATATATCAAACCACAGGTGATCTCCATTGACTGGCCAAAAAGAACAAGGAGATTGACATATGCCAAGAATGTACCATTGGACAATGCTAAGGTTTACAGGGAAATATCTAGGAAGCTATGAAATAGACACATAGAATCAAATAGACAAGGATACTCCATAGGATTACTATTCAGCTGGAGATAGCTTAAACAGCTCTGTGACAGGGAGAGTCTAGAGGACAAGCAAACATCTTTACTACGGCAATGATTTATACACAAGTGAGGATCTCTATACGCAGGGATGCCTTTGTTAAAATGGGCTACTTTCCTTCAATCCGAGTGGGATCTAGAATTGTCAGCAGGAGGTAAGATAAATGTGTCAGTGAATCCAATTTATTCTTATATGAAACAAAATCAGCAAAACCCTTAACCAGACAATACTGAATCCTTATCAAATTGTACTGCTAAATTATGATTTAATATCGTTCTCATTTCTTGTTAACTGAAAATTGAAGAAGGAGCTTTAAGAGTAACAACTCTGGGCTTGATACAAAATCGTTAAAATTATCATTTTTTCATTGTTTAATATCATATGTAGAATTTGATTCTAGGAAATAGTATAGATTATCTGCTCTCTAAGCATCATTTCTTTTAATAAACAATGTAGCTCATTATATTTACTTTTTGCCCTGGCTAATAGAAACCTCAGAGCTGTTTTGTTTTCTGTTTCTGCAGTTTTCCTCAGGCAGTTATTTCCTGCTATAATTTTGCTCTTCTTTTTGATTATTAAATCTTGTTTCTTTGTTATGATCCTTTGTTTATTTGACATGTGCTTTATTATGACCTTTACATGTGCTTGGATAAAGTTTCTATAAAAATTCTTGTACAAATCTATTGACACTTCAAAAAAATTCTCCTGGGTAAATATACAAGAGTTTAATTGTCAGGTCATAAGTCTTGACCTTAAAAAGTACAAAAGAGCCTGTTATTTTACTAGCAAAATGTGTTTATTTGGGACTAGCAGAAAATTGCAAGGGCAAGCAAACTGGTGAACCATAGGCAAGTCTGGGGAACAGGGTAGATGGGCTTGCTTTTATAGAGGAAAAGAGGAAACTGGAGAGGCCAAGGCTGTTCTTCCTTGGTTGTAAGTGGGGAGGCAGCTTGCTGTTGCTGGGTCAGAAGGAACTTTTTCTTCCTGAGGGGATCTCTACGCTGCAGTAAATGATTATGTGTGAGAGCTCCCCCTTCAAGGCTTCCTGACATAGGGTAGCTACATACTTAACTTAAAAAAAAGAAAAAAAAAAAAGGATTTGTGCTAATTTACCTGGCTCCAAGCCGCCCCTCCACACCCTCACCAAAATCTGGTGTTGTCAGTCTTTTAAAATTCAGCTATTCTAGTGAATGTGGAGTTGAATCTATCACATCTCCTGCTGATTGATGATGATCAATGATGTTGAACACAGTTTCATGCACTTTTGAGGCCTTTGCATAATTTCCTCTGTGAGGTGTCTGTTCAAGTCTTTTGCCAACATCTTACTGGCTTAAATGTCTTTTTTATTGTTGACTTGAATAATTTATTTATATAAGCTGACTACAAGCCTTATCTAAAAATAATGAACACATTATATGTTTTCTTCCAGTACCTATAAAGCTTTATCCTGTATTCAGACTATTTGACTGATTTAGACTGTAAAGTTAAACTACAAATCTTTCTGCATTAATCTGTGTATGGTGTAAGACACTGTTTGAAACTCTTTTCTACACAGTTGGTCTTAACACTGTAGTTTTAGTTTTACATGAATTCTATGACCATATATGCATTAAACTGAGGCACATTAAAATTTTCAAGAGTTTATTTGAGCATGCACCAAGTAGAATCTGCAGTGTCAAACCAAAGGTGGTTAGAAGCACTCCACCAACAGGAGATAGGGGCAAGGTTTTAGTTAAAAAACAAAACAAAAAATGCAGAAGCAAAGCATGGAGATTATTTGATGGGCTATAGCTTAAGCAGTTGTCTTCTTCTGGAAAGCCTAGTTAGCTGTCTGTGATTGGTTATTCCTAAGTTTCATTTTCTAGGATTTGAGTGCATTGATTCTGGTTTAGGTTTTGGTTTGCTTACGTAGTCCAGGAAGGTGTTAGAGCCACCTCAGTCTAATGGCCTACTTGTTTAAATACTTTAACAGTGTCTAATATTTCACTTTGATCTACTTGTCTATTCTAATGCTGTTACTACTCTGTCTTACTATCACTTTACAACAAGTCCTGAATTCAGTAATATGAGTCCTCCAAGTTTGTACTGTTTCTCAAGATTGTTTTGTCTAGGCTTCTTACTTTGTTTTCTCTATAAATTTTAGAATCAACTTTTTGATTTTCGTAGAAAATAGCTTGTTGGTATTTTGACTGGTGTTGCATTATGGCTATAGATCAATTTCAGGATAATAAACATTAAAAACATATTGTCTTCCACTAATAAGGATGGTATTTTGCTTTATTAATATATTTTTAATTTTTATCTCCAATATTTTATAACTTATAGTGGAAGATTTGTGCATATCAAATTTATTAAATTCCTTATTATGTACTTTGATTTTTTTGTAAATTAAATTTTTACTTGATTTTTCCACTTTGTGGTTGCAACTATTTAGCAATAAAGTAGATTTTTGTATTTTGACCTTGCATCCTATGATTTTTTAACCTTACATGCAAATTCCACTCATTTGAAATTTCTTGAAACTTTTTCTATGACCAAATATAAATATTATCTATTTTGATGAATATTTTCTGTAGGTAATGGGTACAGTGTTTAGTAAATGTTGATTAATAAAGTTAGTGGATAGTTTTTATTCTAATCTTGTATATCTGGTAATTATTCAGTTTTCTTATTCTATTAATCACTGCAACAGTGGGAGTAAATCTCTGTGATTGTAGGTTTGTATTTTTCTTCTTTAATACCATGTGATTTTGTTTCATATATTTTGAAGCTCTCTCTCTTGATGAATTCATGTTAGGATTCTTATATCTTTCTTTAGAAAAGTTTCATTTTACCATTATGAAACTTCACTTTTAAATGTTAACTAGCACTCCTTATCTTGACATTTATATTGTTCAATATGAATATGGTCACTCATGTTTTTCTACTTTTAATGATTGCATGGTGTATCTTTTCTCAATTTTTAACTTTCAATCCTCCTGTGTCTATACATACTTAAAGTATACCTCTTGTAAAGAGCATATAGACAGCTTATATTTTAATTTTAAAGTATTAATTGAGTTATTTGAGTTCTCAGCCACTCTTGCCCTTTATTTTCTATGTGCCTCATTTCCTTCTTTTCCTTTACTTCCTTTGACTTTTTAAAAATTCCTTTGTGATATTTGAATAGAAAAATAGAGATTTAGATATAGACAGTCACTTTCAAGACTTCTTACCTGTATCTTTTTTTTAAACATCTTTATTGGAGTATAATTGCTTTACAATGGTGTGTTAGTTTCTGCTTTATAACAAAGTGAATCAACTATACATACACATATATCCCCATATCTCCTCCCTCTTGCATCTCCCTCCCAAACTCCCTCTCCCACCCCACTATGTGGTCACAAAGCACCGAGCTGATCTCCCAGTCCTATGCAGCTGCTTCCCACTAGCTACCTATTTTACATTTGGTAGTGTGTATATTTCAATGCTACTCTCTCACTTCATCCCAGCTTACCCTTCCCCCTCCCCGTGTCCTCAAGTCCATTCTCTATGTCTGTGTCTTTATTCCTGTCCTGCCCCTAGGTTCATCTGAACCATTTTTTGTTTGTTTGTTTAGATTCCATATATATGTGTTAGCATACGGTATCTGTTTTTCTCTTTCTGACTTACTTCACTCTGTATGACAGACTCTAGATCCATCCACCTCACTACAATAACTCAATTTTGTTTCTTTTCAGGGCTGAGTATTATTCCATCGTATATATGTGCCACATCTTTATCCATTCATCCGTCGATGGACATTTAGGTTGCTTCCATATCCTGGCTACTATAAATAGTGCTGCAATGAACATTGTGGTACATGACTATTTTTGAATTATGGTTTTCTCAGGGTATATGCCAGTAGTGCGATTGCTTTGTCATATGGTAGTTCTATTTTTAGTTTTTTAAGGAACTTCCATACTTTTCTCCATAGTGGCTGTATCAATTTACATTCCCACCAACAGTGCAAGAGGGTTCCCTTTTCCCCACACATTTTGATGATGGCCATTCTGACTGGTGTGAGGTGATACCTCATTGTAGTTTTGATTTGCATTTCTCTAATGATTAGTGATGTTGAGCATCCTTTCATGTGTTTGTTGGCAATCTGTATATCTTCTTTGGAGAAATGTCTATTTAGATCTTCTCCCATTTTTGGATTAGGTTTTTTTTTGATATTGAGCTGCATGAGCTGTTTATATATTTTGGAGATTAATCCTTTGTCAGTTGCTTTGTTTGCAAATATGTTTTCCCCCTTCTGAGGTTTGTCTTTTCATCTTGTTTATGGTTTCCTTTGCTGTGCAAATGCTTTTAAGTTTCATTAGGTCCCAATTGTTTATTTTTGGTTTTATTACCATTTCTCTAGGAGGTGGGTCAAAAAGGATCTTGCTGTGATTTCTGTCATAGAGTGTTCTGCCTATGTCTTCCTCTAAGAGGTTTATAGTGTCTGGCCTTACATTTAGGTCTTTAATGCATTTTGAGTTTTTTTTTGTGTGTGTATGGTGTTAGGAACTGTTCTGATTTCATTTTTTACATGTAGCTGTCCAGTTTTCCCAGCATCACTTAATGAAGACTCTGTGTTTTCTCCATTGTATATTCTTGCCTACCTAAAGATAAGGTGACCATATGTGCATGGGTTTATCTCTGGGATTTCTATCCTGTTCCACTGATGTATATTTCTGTTTTTGTGCCAGTACCATACTGTCTTGATTACTGTAGCTTTGTAGTATAGTCTGAAGTCAGGGAGCCTGATTCCTCCAGCTCCATTTTTCATTCTCAAGATTGCTTTGGCTATTCGGGGTCTTTTGTGTCTCCATACAAAGTGTGATATTTTTTGTTTGAGTTCTGTGAAATATGCCATTGGTAGTTTGATAAGGATTGCACTAAATCTATAGATTGCTTTGAGCAGTAGAGTCATTTTCCCAATGTTCATCCTTCCAGTCAAAGAACATGGTTTACCTCTCCAAGTGTTTGTACCATCTTTAATTTCTTCCATCAGTGTCTTATAGTTTTCTGCATACAGGTCTTTTGTCTCCTTAGGTAGATTTATTCTTAGGTATTTTATTCTTTTTGTTGCAATGGTAAATAGAAGTGTCTCCTTAATTTCTCTTTCAGATTGTTCATCATTAGTGTATAGGAATGCAAGAGATTTCTGTGCATTAATTTTGTATCCTGCTACTTTGCCAGATTCATTGATTAGCTCTAATACTTTTCTGGTAGCATCTTTAGGATTTTCTATGTATAGTATTATGTCATCTGCAAACAGTGACAGTTTTACTTCTTTTCCAATTTGGATTCCTTTTATTTCTTTTTCTTCTCTGATTGCTGTGGCTAAAACTTCCAAAAGTATGTTGAATAACAGTGGTGAGAGTAGGCAACCGTGTCTTGTTCCTGACCTTAGAGGAGATGGTTTCAGTTCTTCACCATTGAAAACGATGTTGGATGTGGGTTTGTCATATATGGCCTTTATTATGTTGAGGTAGGTTCTCTCTATGCACACTCTCTGGAGAGCTTTTATCATAAATATGTGTTGAATTTTGTCAAAAGCTTTTTCTGCATCTACTGAGATTATCATACAGTTTTTATCCTTAAATTTGTTAATATGGTGTATGACATTGATTGATTTGTGTATATTGAAGAATCTTTGATTCCTGGGATAAACCCCACTTGATCATGGTGTATAATCCTTTTAATGTGCTGTTGGATTCTGTTTGCTAGTATTTAGTTGAGGATTTTTGCATCTATGTTCATCAGTGATATTGGCCTGTAGTTTTCTTTTTTTGTGACATCTTTGTCTGGTTTTGGTTTCAGGGTGATGGTGGCCTCATAGAATGAGTTTGGGAGTGTTCCTCCCTCTGCTATATTTTGGAAGAGTTTGAGAAGGATATGTGTTACGTGTTCTGTAAATGTTTGACATAATCTGCCTGTGAAGCCATCTGATACTGGGCTTTTGTTTGTTGGAAGATTTTTTTTTTTTTTTTTTTGCAGTACGCGGGCCTCTCACTGTTGTGGCCTCTCCCGATGCGGAGCACAGGCTCCGGACATGCAGGCTCAGGGGCCATGGCTCATGGGCCCAGTTGCTCCATGGCATGTGGGATCTTCCCGGACCGGGGCACGTACCCGTGTCCCCTGCATCAGCAGGTGGACTCTCAACCAACCACTGTGCCACCAGGAAAGCCCTGTTGGAAGATTTTTAAGCACAGTTTCAATTTCAGTGCTTGTGATTGGGCTGTTTATATTTTCTATTTCTTCCTGGTTTAGTCTCGGAAGGTTGCGCTTCTCTAAGAATTTGTCCATTTCTTTTAGGTTGTCCATTTTATTGGCATGTAATTGCTTGTAGTAATCTCTCACGATCCTTTGTATTTCTGCAGGGTCAGTTGTTACTTCTCCTTTTTCATTTCTAATTCTATTGATTTGAGTCTTCTCCCTTTTTTTCTTGATTAGTCCAGCTAATGGTTTATCAATTTTGTTTATCTTGTCATAGAACCAGCTTTTAGTTTTATTGATCTTTGCTATTGCTCCCTTCATTTCTTTTTCATTTATTTCTGATCTGATCTTTATGATTTCTTTCCTTCTGCTAACTTTTGTTTTGTCTTGTTCTTCTTTCTCTAATTGATTTAGGTGTAAGGTTAGGTTTTCTATTTGAGATTTTTCTTGTTTCTTGAGGTGGGATTATATTGCTATAAACTTTCCTCTTAGACCTGCCTTTGCTGCATCCCATAGGTTTTGGGTCGTTGTGTTTTCATTGTCATTTGTTGCTAGGTATATTTTCATTTTCTTTTTGATTTCTTCAATGATCTCTTGGTTATTTAGTAGCATATTGTTTAGCCTCCATGTGTTTGTATTTTTTACAGTTTTCTTCCTGTAATTGATATCTAGTCTCATAGCATTGTGGTTGGAAAAGATACGTGATACAATTTCAATTTTCTTAAATTTACCAAGGCTTGATTTGTGACCCAAGATATGATCTATCCTGTTGAACTTTCCCTGAGCACTTGAGAACAAAGTGTATTCTATTGTCTTTGGATGGAATGTCCTAAAAATATCAATTAAGCCCACCTTGTTTACTGTGTCATTTAAAGCTTGTGTTTCTTTATTTATTTTCATTTTGGATGATCTGTCCATTGGTGAGATGGGGTGTTAAAGTCCTGTACTATGATTATATTACTGTCTATTTCCCCTTTTATGTCTGTTAGCATTTGCCTTATGTATTGAGGTGCGCCTATGTTGGGTACATATTTACAATTGTTATATCTTCTTCTTGGATTGATCCCTTGACCATTATGTTGTGTCCTTCTTTGTCTCTATGGTTTGTTTTTAAGACAGTACATTCCTTTTTGAGTAAAACACTGACTAGAAAAAAAAATAATAAAATGTCTTAAAATGCTACAGTATAAGCTCTATCTTACATGCTCTTTTTATTCATTCGTTAGGCTTTTATCCATCCAATATAAAAAAGTTTAGCTGTCTTTCAACCTGTACTCATAACCTTACAAAGAGTTATAAGGATATGGCCTTTACCTTTTGATGTAAATCTTATGATGATTCATTACTCCCTAAATTAATTTTTTCCATAGTCATTTATCGTCATCAAGTTTCTATAATGTGGCAGGTTATTCCTGTCATGGCAATTGCTGCATCCTCTGTAGATTGATTTCTCAATGATAAGAAATGCATTTTCTCAAGGTCACCATATCTGCTACATATCTAAAACAGTGTCACTCTACCCAGTGGATATTTCTACACAAAGATATAGTTGGTTTGTTTAAAATATATTTAGGAAGATGAGTGGGGAGAAAATAAAGTCTTTATACTCTATACTTAAAAGTGGTTTTTGCTTAGTGTAGAATTCTGAGTCCCATTTATAATGAACCCATAATGTGCACCAAAATAACAAGTTCACATCTGTGGAGCATGATTATGGTGGAAGCCATTCAGGCTTTCAGTGTCCTGGCTGTTCTTTCTACTTCTGTGAGGTGATGCAGGGTGTAGAGTGATAACCCCCAAATAAAGACCTGGTAGTGATCTCTTTGGTTCCCTTATTCCCTAAGACACATATATTCTCTACCTACATTAGAAAGCAAACCTTTTTCTATTTCATGAGTTACCTTGTACCAGAAACCTGGTCAAAAGAAAGAGTAATGCTTGTTAATGAAAGCTGTGAAATAAATATGGAACATAAGAGTATTGTTTAAGCTGGAGGGAAGGGAATTAATGATGATATAACTAGTTATAGTTACTGAGTATGATATGTCAGTTAATAATCATTAGAAGTAACAGTAACTGGGAAATACCATTACTCTAAAATGATAAACAGCGTCTGTTCTTAAGTGACATTTTTAAAAAGTGTGAGACTCTCCATTTCATTTTTATTTGTTTGTTTAAGTCTAATCAGCTCAATTGATAAACATATATTAAAAGCAAAGACTGTGTATATAGTTTGTTACTTTGGTGGAATAGTTTGGCTGAAGCTATAATGCTAGTCAGTCATTTCCTAAGGGAGACAATTCCCATCATTAGAGAAAGCAAACAAAAATAGTGTTGTTAATATTTATTCTATAATTTACAGTTTGCAAAACACTATTTTAAGGACTGAATTGTGCCTCCCACAAATTCATATGTTAAGCCCTAACCCCAAATATGACTGTATTAGAAGATAGGACCTATAAGAGGGTAATAAATGTTAATGAGGTCATAAGGACGAGGCATTAATCCAATAGGATTGGTGCTCTTATAAGAAGAGGAAGAGAACTAGAGACTCTCTGCATGGGCACAGAAGAAAGGCCACTTGAGTACACAGTGACAAGTAGCTATCTGCAAGCCAAAAAGAGAGGCCTCACCAGATACTAAGTCTGACAGTAACTTGATCTTGGACTTGCAGCCTCCAGAACTGTGAGGAAATACATTTCTGTTGTTTACATCACTTTGTTACAGTAGCTCAATCTGACTAATATAACTGTCATATTTATGTTTATTTGGCATAATAATAAAGCAAAGTGGTTAGCTATTGTTGCTATCCAAATACTGGAGGTAAAGAAATTAGGGATCAGAAAATTTGAGTGTTTTCCCTCATATCACCTAGGTAGTAAGTAATGGATTAATGATTAAATATTCATTCCTTTCTATATAAAAAATTTTATATTTTACCAACTGGCCCAGTAAAACCACCATGAATTAAAAAAAAAAAACGTATCTGGGTGACTTAACAATAGCATTTTCGTATGTAAGAGAAAAATTCTGAAAGTAACTTTTTCTACAAATCAGAGGAAAATAAAAATATGAAAATGCTAAGTTGTGATGGAATCTACCAATATTAAAAATCTAAGGGAGGTAATGAAAGTTGTGTGAAGTTATCACCTTAAGGACATGAATATTATTTACCTCAATGTGTTTGATTACTACAAGCAACTATATGCCAATAAAATGGACAACCTAGAAGAAATGAAATGAAATTCTTAGAAAGATACAATCTTCCAAGGCTGAACCAGGAAAAAACAGAAAACATGAACAGAAAATCACAAGTAATGAAATTGAAACTGTGATTAAAAGTCTTCCAACAAACAAAAGTCCAGGACCAGATGGCTTCAGAGGCAAATTCTATCAAACATTTAGAGAAGAGTTAACACCCATCCTTCTCAAGCTCTTCCAAAAAATTACAGAGGAAGGAACACTCCCAAGCTCATTCTATGAGGCCACCATCACCCTGATACCAAAAGCCAGACAAAGATATCACAAAAAAAGAAAATTACATGTCAGTATCACTGATGAACATAGATGCAAAAATTCTCAACAAAACACTAGCAAATAGAATCCAACAACACATTGAAAGGATCATAAACCCTGATCAAGTGGGATTTATCTAAGGGATGCAAGGATTCTTCAATATATGCAAATCAATCAGTGTGATACACCACAGTAACAAATTGAAGAATAAAAACCATATGATGATCTCTAAGGATGCAGTAAAAGCTTTTGACAAAGTTCAATACCCATTTATGATAAAAACTCTCCAGAAAGTGGGTTTAGAAGGAACCTCCCTAACATAATAAAGGCCATATATGACAAACCTACAGCTAACATCATACACAATGGTGAAAAGCTGACAGCATTTCCTCTAAGATAAAGAACAAGACAAGGACGTCCACTCTTGCCATTTTTATTCAACATAGTTTTGGAAGTCCTACCCACAGCTACCAAGAAGAAAAAGAAAAAGAGGGAATCCAAATTGGAAAAGAAGAAGTAAAACTGTCACTGTTTGCAGACATGGCACTATACATAGAGAATCCTAAAGATGCTACCAGAAAACTACTAGAACTAATCAATGAGTTTGGTAAAGTTGCAGGATACAAAATTAATACACAGAAATCTCTTGCATTCTTATACACTAACAACAAAAGATCAGAAAGAGAGATTAAGGAAAAAGTCCCATTCACCATTCTATCAAAAAGAATAAAATAAAATACCTATGAATAAACATACCTAGGGAGGCAAAAGACCTGTATTAAGAAAACTATAAGATACTGATGAAAGAAATAAAAGATGACACAAACAGATGGAGATATGGGAACATATGTATATGTATAACTGATTCACTTTGTTATAAAGCAGAAACTAACACACCATTGTAAAGCAATTATACTCCAATAAAGATTTAAAAAAAAAAACAGATGGAGAGGTATATCATGTTCTTGGATTGGGAGAATCAATACTGTGGAAACAACTATACTACCCAAAGCAATCTACAGTTTCAATGCAATCCCTATCAAACTACCAATGGCATTTTTCACAGAATTAGAGAACAAAAAATTTTACAATTTGTATGGAAACACAAAAGGCTACAAATAGCCAAAGCAATCTTGAGAAAGAAAAATGGAGCTGGAGGAATCAGCTTCCCTGACTTCAGACTATACCACAAAGCCACAGTCACCAAAGCAGTATGGTACTGGCACTAAAACAGAAATATAGATCAATGGAACAAGATAGAAAGTGCAGAGATAAACCAACACACTTATGGTCACCTAATCTATGACAAAGGAGGCGAGAATATACAATAGATAAAAGACAGTCTCTTCAATAAGTGGTGCTAGGAAAACTGGACAGCTACATGTAAAAGAATGAAATTAGAACACACCCTAACACCATACACAAAAATAAACTCAAAATGGATTAAAGACCTGAATGTAAGGCTGGATACTAGAAAACTTTTAGAGGAAAACATAGGGAGAACACTCTCTGACATAAATTGCAGCAAGATCTTTTTTGATCCACCTCCTAGAATAATGAAAATAAAAACAAAGTAAACAAATTGAACCTAATTAAACTTAAAAGTTTTTGTACAACACAGGAAACCATAAACAAAACAAAACAAAAAAACCCTCAGAATGGGAGAAAATATTTGCAAACAAAGCAATCGACAAGGGACTAATCTCCAAAATATACAAACAGCTCATGCAGCTCAATATCAAAAATATGAACAATCCAATCAAAAAATAGGTAGAAGGTCTAAATAAACATTTCTCCAAGTAAGACATACACATATTTAAAAAGCACATGAAAAGTTGCTCATCATCACTAATCATTAGAGAAATGCAAATCAAGACTACCATGAGGTATCACCTCACACCAGTCAGAATGGCCATCATCAAAAAGTCTACAAACAATAAATGCTGGAGAGGATGTGGAGAAAATGGACCCCTCCTACACTGTTGGTGGGAATGTAAATTGATACAGCCACTATGGAGAACAGCATGGAGGCTCCTTAAAAAACTGAAAATAGAGCTACCATATGATCCAGCAACACCACTCCTGGGCATATATCTGGAGAAAACCATAATTTGAAAAAATACATGCAGCCCAACGTTTATTAAAGCACTATTTGCAATAGCCAGAACATAGAAGCAACCTAAATGTCCATCAACAGAGGAATGGATAAAGAAGATGTGGTACATATATACAATGAAATATTACTCAGCCGTAAAAACTGCCATTTGCAGCAACATGGATGGACCTAGAGACTGCCATACTGAGTGAAGTAAGTCAGACAGAGAAAGACAAATACCATGTGATATCGCTTATACGTGGAATCTAAAAAAAGGCTACAAATGAACTTATCTACAAAACCAAACATATGTAGAAAATAAACTTACGGTTACGGGGGTTAAGGGGAGGAGGGATAAATTGGAAGATTGGGATTGACACATACACACCACTATATATAAAATAGATACCTAATAAGGACCTATTTTATAGCACAGGGAACTCTACTCAATACTCTGTAATGGCCTATATGGGAAATGAATCCAAAAAAGAGTGGATATATGTATTTGTATAACAGATTCACCTTGCTGAAACTAACACAACATTGTAAATCAGTTATACCCCAATAAAAATTATACCCTAATAAATATTTTTAAAAAAGAAAATAAATGCTACATGTCTTTTTTAAGCAATTCGCTAAACATGATTCACCCATTTTGACCTGCAAAAGGCTAACATATAAATTAAATTTCTTTTAACATCTCTACACTTTCTGAAAGATATTTCCATATTGATTCATAAAACCAAAAGATGTCTGTATCAGTTCCAGTGTCATCTGAGTTCTCTTTTTAGGATACTTCTTCATTTCATGTCTCCACATTTGGCTACTTACTGGGCGAATACTGTGCTTTTAAAATTCATGTTGGCAACATTTATATCTAATTAACCACCATATGCCAAAGATACTTCTCACAAATTATATGGACATGTATCCTTATAGAGAATACAATTTCTCATAACTACACCCCCACGAGTCCTATTTTTGAAGAAATCACTCAGTATAAGTAGAAGAGTAGTTAGGATAGAAACTGTTTTAAAGAGCACACTTCTGTTGCCATAGTAACTATAACCTCACCAGGCTCAAGCTACAGTTTATATGGAAGCAATATAATTCTGACAGTGATATTTTCCAGTTCGATTTTCTTTAAAAATAAAGCAAACCACTACAGAAAAAATTAATGAGAAAATATATTTCCTCTTTGTATTTTCTGGCTTTAGCCCCCAAATTAGAAGTTATTTTACATATCACACCAACAAAACAAGTGATATCGAATGTTAATAGCAAGTCCATCTCTAATGGTACAGATCCCTTAGTGTTTATATTTAAAAGATTTCAATTTAAGATAGGAACTTAATTTCAATAGTGGCACAGGCAAAATATTAATCATGATATAGGGAAATTATTCATTTGTCCTATGCACAATCTTAAATGCCCCCAAATGAGACATAAACCAACAATGAAGGCAGATAAATTCATTTTAAAAACACTATTTTCACTGTTATGTTTCAAATCATCTGATGCTTAGTAAATCCCAGCTGGATTTGGAAGTATGTATTTGACAGTTTTTAACCAATAATACAAAATAATGAATTCAAATATAACGTACTAGGAAATTTCTGGGACTAAGGACCACATTTGTGAAATGGGACAATCGGATGTAAGAGAAAAGCAGATATAAATATTGTTTGCAATTCTGAGAAAATGTTTAGTGTTAATGTGCATTTGTAATACAATGTATAATAATTCTAAATAGCATTTTTCAGTACCTTTCAATAAGGCAAAAAATAACAGAACAACTTAGAAAATGCTTGTTTTTTATATAATATTTTATTACATTTTAAAATAGTTTTCTTATCTGAATTATAATTACACAACCTTATGTATCTCTTGATCAGAACTGTGAAAAATGCAACCATTCATTTTCACACTCAGAAGTCTTGGTAATAGCATGCAAGTTCATGCAGTTAATCTGTGATAAATACTTTATGTTATTTGTTAGAAATTCTAAAAGAATATTTTGTATCAGGTATAACATCTGTTTAAAAAAGAAGTCTTACTAATCAAATCTCATTTACTCCTCCTGTGCTCATTTTTCAGGATGGCAATGAGATGAACACCAGGCTACTGCACGGGAGTGCCATCTGCATTACAAAAATCACATCTTGGCCAGAATTCAGACACACAACTTTGATTTTTATTCCCAGAAACTTCCTGGCACAAAACGATTAATGGCAGGTGGATTTAAATTATGTGGGCATCTGAAGGGCAAGGTCTTTCTTTAGTACTGTCAGTGTTAGGTGTGAATGCAGATTAGACTTTTCTTATAAGGCAAAGTTTAGACACTACGCCACTCTACACCTATAGCAATGACTACATATTTCTGTGTAAAACATAAAAAAGAAATGAAATAATTTCTGTTCTCCCTACAAGTTGCAAGCTTGCTAAAGACAGTAACTCTCTAAGTATTTAAGGACTATCACAGACCTTATCACAGAGTAGACATTCAATAATTACATGTTGCTGGAATGTGTATGACTGAATCATGGGAAAGCAGTATCCTCTGGAAGGGGGCCATATGTATTCATTTTTTGCATCCCATGTATTTACTCTGCAGGGGCAGATTAGGCAGTTAATACATTTGTGCTGACTGATGGACAAAAGAGTTCTATGTGTCATCTGGACACCAATTTTCATGGCAGAAAAAGTATAATTCCACAGCATCAAACATTTTCTTTTAATTGCTATTTCCTGTAGGTCTTTAAAAAAACAAACATCAAGAAAATTAAACTATCCCATACAGAAAAATAATGTGAAGGAAAGAAAAGTAGAATTTAGATTTTCAGACTTTGTATCTCAAAATAGTTGCTTGATTTCAGGAGAGAGAGAAAATACTTGCATATCTTGCAAGAAAAGATTCAATGAGCTGACTTATTTGCCTTTTTATTTAAGAAAATTGAACTGGAATGTACTATAAAGAGCTCATTGGGCACAGATTGTTAAATTGCTTCAAATTTGCCTAAGGCCACATAAAGGAAGGTATAAACTGTATTGTTATATAGAACCATATAACTGCTACAGGCTCTTATTTTCCCTCTGAAGCCTGTTGACATGTAAATGGACTAATTTTTTTCTAAAGACTTTAATATCATCAGATTCTAGAAATCATGAAGGGTATTTTTTTTATGAGTTATACTTTGAAGTATTTACTTAAATAGCATTTTAAAAATGGAGAAACGCTCAAAGTCAAAAAAAAAAAACAAAAAAAAAAACAAAGGAAAGTCTGAGAAACTGCCACAAGAATAGCCTAAGGAAACAGGACAAGTAAATGTAATATGGTATCCTGGATGGGATTCTGGAACAGAAAAAGAACAGTAGGTAAAAATCAAGGAAATCTAAATAAACTATGGACCTTAGTTCATCCTAAGGTATCACATTTGGTTCATTAATTATAGCAAACATACCATATTAATGTAAAATATTAATAGTAGGAAAAACTGGATGTGGAGTAAATGGAAACTCTCTGTACCACCTTCTTAATCTTTCTGTAAATGTAAAGCTGTTTTAAGAAATAAAGGCCATTAAAATTAATGACAACAATGGACATTAGGCACACATTTTTCCTTTCTCCTTGAGCTCCAATATAACTCCACCTGGCATTGACCATATCCCTAACTCCATTGGAATTTTCCAATATTTAGTATATTTATTTTCTGATTGTATAAATGTAATGTATAAGTGTTTCCATTTTCTCTAATTTTGTCAGGAGATTTCTTCCCAGATACAATCCTTACTCTGTAAAAAAATATAGCACCATACAATGATTAAGGGTCATCAATTCTCCACCCTCCCTCACCACACACATAGATGGATACTTCGGTAAATAACAAGATTGGATAAAGAGCGCTTACAAACCACTAAGGGAAATGAGTTACTAAAAATTCCATAATAATAAAGAGCAACATTCCTAGTTACCAAATACACATACACACACACACACACACACACACATACACACAATAAATCAATGTTTTAAATTGCTTAAATTAAGAAAAAGGACTCCATCTTAATTCAACTTGTATAATAAAAGATGAATTCTCAACAAGTTAAAAAGTTTCAAAGAAAAATATAAATTGATATGATAATCTGTGATTCTCAGGTAATATCTGACTAGTACTGGTCAGAAAACAAGTTACAAGCTCCATATGAGAGAATCACCTTTCAGGAGAATTAATTTAAAAAGTAAGAGCAGCACTTAAGAGAGCTGTGTTACAATTTAGGAGGGATCAGTTAGTGTGATTTTTGTGTCAGGCTGAATGACAATATGTTTACTCTTCCAAATGAGTAAACCAAAGCACCAAAGTGACAAGGGAGGTCAGGGTAAAGGTAAGGGAAAAACTGTAATCCTCACGCATGAAATTTATTCTGGGTAAGGTAAGAAGTGTTAGTATTGTTAGTTGAGGGATAAATGGCCATAAAAAGTTGATAAGATCAGTACATTAACAATTGCAATGAGATTAAATGAGTGTTGTTGAAAGTATACAGAAAGGTGGTGATTGGAAAGGGATTACTGAAAATTCGTATTCGAATTTGAAAATGATTGCCCAGATTTCTGATTTCTCATTGCCATTTCTCAATCAGTGTGGTCAAGATAGTAAGAAGAACAGACTTGGAGGATATTGTTCTTAGCTAATGACGAGCTTAAGTTATTTGTGTAATAGAGTTTCCTTGTAGGAAGCTGAATATAAAAATATACAGTTCACTAGTAAAGCTTTGGATGGAGGCATATTTTTATTGGTTATTCATTTATTCTTGTCAGGGTTATTCTAGGCAAGTATGAGAATGTCCAGGGAGATTATGTTCTGTAAACTAAGGATAGACTACCTATGAATACCAACATATAAGTGCACGAAGAACAGAGATCAACAACATGAAGGGTGCCTGAGGACTGGGAGAAGAACTGGGATTATGAAATATCACTGAAGATCACTGAGTGGTGAATGGCGAACAAACAGATAGATACGAGAGCATCTTCTGCCAAAGGAAGACAAAACCGAGGAATACTAAGACACAGCGATGGTTGTTGCCTAACCGAAGGAAATGGGTGAAATATTATCAGTTTCAGTAGCACAAGTGGGTACCAGTTATAATTCCTCCAGGTTCTGCTCTAAGCATCGTTGTGTAGAGGTGAAAAGTAGAGTGTGAAAACGTCTATATAAACTTACATTCAGACTACACACAGCTGAAACGAAGCCTAAGGGCAGGAGATTCTAAAGGTTCCTGAATCAGGGAATCCTCAGTAAGAAGGTGATGCTTGTGTTGAATCTTAAATGGAGAACATATATTTACCTGGCAAAGAGGGCTGCAACATGGTATTCCAGATGGAAGTAATATGTGTAAATTGTAAATTTTTGTCAGTAAAAGCAGAAGGTGTTCTGTGTAACACTTGTGTAGTGGGTATTTTATTATGCATCTGTCAAAACACATAGTACTATACATCATAAAGAGTGAACTTTAATACAGGCATACCTTGCAGATGCAAACTAGTATATACAGGATGGGCAAATAACAAGGTCCTACTGTATAGCATGGGGAACTATATTCAGTGTCCTCTGATAAACCATAATGGAAAAGAATATGAAAAAGAATATATATATATGTATAAGTATATTACTTTGCTGTACAGTAAAAAGTACAACATTGTGAATCAACTATATTCCAATAAAATATTTTTTTAAAAAATTTAAAAATACAGGTATACCTTGGAGATATTCTGAGATATGTGGGGTGGGTTCAGTTCCAGACCACCACAATAAAGCAAATATCACAATAAAGCAAGTTGTACAAATTTTTTTTGGTTTCCCTGTGTATATGAAAGTTATACTATACTGTAGTCTCTTCAGTGTGCAATACCATTATGTCTAAATAAACAATGTCATATTTAAAAATATCTTATTGCTAAAAATGCTAACCATCTTCTGAGCCTTCAACTAGTTGTAGTAGTAATGTAAAAGATCACTGATCACAGTGATAACCATCACAAATATAAAAAGAATATAAGAAATTTATAATATTATGAGAATTACCAAATGTGATACAGAGACACAAAGTGAGCAATAGCTTTTGGGGAAATGGTGCCAAGAGACTTGCTCAACTCAGGGTTGCCACAAATCTTTAATTTGTAAAAAATGCAATATCTGCAAAAATGAAGTGCAATGAAACGAGGTAGTATGTGCAAGTAAAAATAAATACCTCAGAATGCTGGAGGATCTTGGGATGGAATGCAGATTGTGATAATTGAATCTGGGCTATAAATGTATGACACAACCTCACAGAAGGGGTTGGGCAAAAAAAAGTTAAAAAAAAAAGAAGCTGACCTCAGTAACTCTGGATGACAGTATTTTGATTGGAAAATGTACAAAAATGATAACTGTATATAACAACACTGTACTATAGTTTATAAATTTGTTTCTTACAAGGGTATGGATTGAAAGTTCTGAAAGAACTTTATATCAGTACCAGGGTTGAAAAAATAGGTAAATAAATGTTAGGTAATTGAAGCTAGATTTTCCCTATCAGAGAAAGAAGTTACAAATAAGCAAAGAGAGGCTAGAATAAACCCTGTGATTATTAGAGTTGGAAACACTGGTTTAAACTCATATTTAATAGATAGGTAGATATGGATGGATGGATAGACATACAAAAAAGGCAAATAGAAAAATATTTATAGATATGTGGATATACAAAGGTTAATCTACAAACACATATTTCCTAGATGTGTTTTCTGAGTGGGCCTAAAAGCTGTAACTTCCTAATAGATCTTCATTTCTAAATACTACTCTCCAACAAGAGGAACTATGCCTCCTTAGGGAAGTTACTGATTATAGTGCTGGGGCAGGGAACATGCAAGGTGAGCCTGGAATATCTTGTCTCAGAAAACAGTAAGTGTTCAAAAACCAAAAGGAAGGGCACATGTCAAAAGGACACACAAGAGCTCAGCTGAAAGAGCTCCAGATGCATAAATTCAGACCAATATGAACAACAAAAAAAAAATGACATAGTATTGGATTATAACTCAAAATATAAAACAAGTCAACAAAAACATTATGATATAAATATTGAAAAACAAGAAAAAGATACATCTTACTTACAAAATTCCACATAATATGTATACACTGTCCCCTTCAGGATGTATATTTTAATCCTCTTAATCCATCCCCGAGTGTGGAATGTTCTTAGTGAGTATGGAAAAAATAGAAACTTTAGAATGGAGAGACCTGGCAGACACTATCTCAATCAAGTGATCAAGTTTAACATCACCAGTGGTGAGTCATGTTGATATCTTATTCCCCATTCTTCCATTGATACGTCCCATGATGTGATGGGATGAGAAAGACATTTCAGCTCAGTGCTATTATTCCTAAAATCCAGTCAGTCACCCCAGACTAAACATGAGAAAGCTATCAGACACACCCCAACTGAGAGACACATCAAAATTCCTGACTGGTTCCCTTCAAAACTGTCAGTGTCACGGAAAGCAAAGAAAGATCGACAAACTGCCAAAATCCAAGGAGGCTAGGAAGACACAGATGACTAGCTGCAATGCGTCCTCCTTAATTGGTTCCTGGGAACAGAAAAAGTATATAGTGAAAAAACCAAAAAAACAAAAAACTGGTGATGTTGAAATAAAACCTGGACTTTAGTAAGAAGTTAGGTGCTATTGTTAATCTCTTAGTTTGACACATGTACCGTAGGTATGTCAGTGTTACTATCAGATGAAAGTAGGTCAATGGCATATGGAAACTCCCTTTTCCATCTTGGCAACCTTTATATACATATGAAAGTTTTGCAAAATAAAAATGTTATTTAAACCACAGAAGAGTAATCTTTTTATCTCTTCGAAGCTCATTTTCCATGCATTCCATATTCTGTATATTATAAAGTGATATGATCTACATAAGGAAACAAAAGTTATTTAAAAAGAAGATGTCTTTGAAATAAACTGAAATAAATTTGGCATTAAGAAAATATATCAAACTTGTTTATAGGTTCCATGTAGTGGTGGTGTTGTCACACATACTGTAGTTACAGTACTTCTCTCCTGTAAGTACACACTTAACCACGTGTGAAGGAACTTTTTCATTGTTCTACGTACTCAGGTGCTAATGTTTGATTTGTCTTCATTTTAAATGTAACCAGGAATTCTGTGGAATCTAAATTTTTGGAACCCTATCACATTTTTGGGTGGCCCGCATTGCTTCAGAACCTCCTGTCTACTTCCTATCCATAGGATTTGACACCTTTTTGGAAGTGTGGAAAAATTCTCCTTAATTCTTCAGCTAAAATATTACCATCCCAAAGCATGCCCTTTGTGTGTATTTACTGACCTCAGATAAATGAGATGCTAGTGTTGGGATTTAAACACAGAGCCCATTGAGTCTTTAGCTGCTTAGAAAGGTGGCAAAAATCATGTACAATGCCTCATTGAAATAAAAGGTGGTCTAAGAAGAAAAATGAGTGTCTGCAGATGCAGAACACACAGAAGTGCAGATTAACAGGAGCCCCAGGAGACTTCTTCACAGAGATAGAGAACACACAGTGACAGCACTGCCAGGCTCGTTTTCTAATCTGTTCAATCACAGTTCAAGTTCCTTAGACAGCACATAAAAGTCTGGTCAGCAACTAGCAGGAAAGTGCAAATTTTCTGAAAATTTTGGATTTTTATGCATTCTACCTCTTTTGGCAACTTACTTTATTTCACTTTAATAGTCATAATCAAACAAATCAACATTCACATATTCTCTAAAGTCCAGAGAGTTGGAAATGGAATTTATATGATGATTTAAAACTTCATTTTGTTTAGTTTTATCAAGCATAGTCGCTCTATCTTTCTAAAAAGAAATCACCATCTCCATTTATCTTTTCTGTTGATAAAGTGTTTCTAGATGGATGATTGTTCTACTTTCCATCATAGCTGCATACTTGAAAACACCTCTCATCAATAAGTATGAGTCACAGTGGCCGATTGGCTATATATCCATAGCAAAGCTAAAGGTTCTGTAGAATCCTAATGAAGAATGGATTTTTGTAAAGTTTATTTGTTAACAATTATTATCTACAAGCATATCTTTTCTCTTTATCAGAATAGAATACTTATAAAATAAACATGTGAATAAAAACATAAACTTTTATTTTCTTGTACCCTTCTTTGAAGAGATGTGATTTTTTAAGACAGATTTTCATGATATTTCCTGATGAAATAATCAGGAAAAAAATCAACCTGGTAGATTGCCACTTACTTTGATTATAGTTCTGAGATGTATCAAAGCATTAAATAATTAGTATTTAAAATAATTATGTTAATTTAGGTGAAAAAAACCAAGCAATTAATGACTCTTCCTATGGATTTCTAAATAGCCAGGCAAGATATTCCTGCAATTTAGGTCAGGATGAACCTTTGCATCAGATATCTTAGTTAATTGCGGTAGAATTTTTATATTTCTTAAAATGTTACTCAGTATTTTTCTTAAATAACATAATATATTAGAGTGTTGGTTTTACATTTTGAAAACTTCAGATAGCACTTTAGAGTAGGAATGTCTGAACCAACCATTTTATTATGAAAGTAATCCAGTGACCCAATAAATCCTTTCATAGCTATATACTCTAGAAACTCTTACATGTGTCCACTGGGAAACTAATACATTTAAAGGAAATGACCTATGGATTCATGAATCATACAAATATATTCTACCTGGAAAAAAGCCAACCCTAGAATTTGAAGCCCTAGAGTATGAAGTCAGCCATTTTTATAATGACTAAATGCAAGCAAAACTAAATAACATATTATTTAAAAGTTACATAGATAGGGCTTCCCTGGTGGTGCAGTGGTTGAGAATCTGCCTGCCAATGCATGGGACACGGGTTCGAGCCCTGGTCTGGGAAGATCCCACATGCCGCGGAGCAACTAGGCCCGTGCGCCACAACTACTGAGCCTGCACGTCTGGAGCCTGTGCTCCGCAACAAGAGAGGCCGCGATAGTGAGAGGCCCACGCACTGCGATGAAGAGTGGCTCCCGCTTGCCACAACTACAGAAAGCCCTTGCACAGAAACGAACACCCAACACAGCCTAAATAAATAAATAAATAAATAAATAAATAAATAAATAAAAAGAATAAAGGAATTCCCTTAAAAAAAGTTACATATATAATAAAATTATTAAGGAGAAAAGCAAGAAACTGCTAAACAATTCATATTAGTATTTTTTATGTGGGATGATGCAAGGATGGTGACACCATGGAACATGGAAGAAACACAGAAGTCACTTCAATGACACTAATAATAGTATTGTTTTTTGCTCCATAGGTGTTCAATTCTATCTTATGCTTAATGGCTTTGATATATGTTACACATATTTTCTTGTGTATTTCAAATATTTTATTAAAAAATGTGTTTTTCAAAAGCCCTTGTTTATTGGATTTTCTCTTCTAAATACTGGGCTATTAAACCAAAGCACACTTGACCGCCAAAATGTATACAAGTGCTGCTTATGATCTCAGAGTTTTTAAAAAGGTTTCCATCATCTCTTCTACTTAAGAGGGGAGAAACACTCAGAGTGTACTTGTTCCCTTACAGGAAAGGATCTTCTTGTTTTAACACCATTATTGTTTTTGTTGCTGCTAATACTGTCATCTACCAGTGCACTCAAAAGGAGTTCTAACTCATTCTAACATCCTTTTAGGAAAGAAGAAATGACCATGCAAAATACCTAGAATGGCTACCTTTCTCAATGCCCTTTGGGATGCCCCCAGTCATTTAATTTTTAGGGAATAGTTATTTATTAATTTTCTATACCCTGTCATGGGCCTCTTATTTTCCCTTCCCTAGTTTTCCTACTATAACAGATCAGAGTCCATTTGGATCATACCTGAGCAGGAAAAATGAATACTTATAAAGGAAAATACAATTCCTAAATAATCTCCTAGTTAATGAAAATAAAGGATGGCAACTTAGAAGACTAGTCAATATTGGCATAACATTTATTAATCAGGAGGATAATGGACAACTATAAAACTTGACTTTGCAGTTTTATACTGTCATTGTTGCCTGTTCCACACTTCCACTGAGGTAGAGGTATTCATATATGAGCAATTTAATTATCGTGTCATTGATCACAGTATAGCTGAAATTAACTATACTTATCTCTGTAACAGCTATGCTTTGCAAAGCCTTAATTAATTTCACACACTTGAGATATTAGATATGGATAAAATTGACAATACTGATGTTCTCTTGCAGGATTTTTGAAGCTTTACTTCTCTATTTTGGCTTTAAACATATACCTAGCAGCTGTCGTTACACAGAAGACACTTCATCTAACCTTGTATTTCAAAATATTAAATGAGAGCCTAAAAGGATCTGAAAAGAGTGGAGGTCTCAAATATGTGAAATGAATCTTTATAAAATGTTTTATTCTGGGTTATTATAAAGACTACATACATTCACCAATGTCCCTACACATCCTAGAATTCCAAATCATTATATTTCCCTGTCATTTTTAAGTAGTAAAGAACAATCCACTTTATTACCATGAATGTATTTATTACAAGATTTCATGCAGGAATACAAAGAATATTTCCCTGTTTTGGCAGGGGATGGATTATTTTTCTCTAACCAGTTTGCTATAATTCCTGTGCAATTCAGTTCAGGTGGGATTTTCCACAACATTGAGAATCTTGGCTTTTTAAAGTGCAATATGTATGTAGTGATTAGAAGAAAGTATACAAAATTGAAGTCTGGAGCCAAAGAATGGTTTTGAATGTCAGGGGCTTTGGATGAATACACAGAGAATATTGTCATTGTTTAAAAAACCAACACCACCAAGGGTATCCAAAGATAGTTTATTTTTCTCGAATACCATAAAATCAAGGAAGAAGAAATTCCTGGCATTTATTTAGTTATTTAAAAAGGTCACCAAGGACTCCAGCTATTAATATATTTCCCTTATGTTATCCTTAGCCATATTGGCTTCATGTTCACAACTGTTGCCTCATGGAATCAAGATGACTGCTGCAACTCTACACATTATGTTCCACAAATCAAGAAGAAGTATGGAAAGGTGACAACAGCTACGTCACTCCCATTTTATTAGGAAATTTTAAACTTTACCACAAATTCTCAGTAGACTTATGATTATATCTCATTAGCCAAAGTTGTCACAGAGCTGGTGCTGCTGAAATGGTTGTTCCCAAATGAATATGTAATCAGTCCAAATATAATTTGTGACCTATTTTCAGTTACAGTCTTTTGTTTGAGATGGAGTTTGTAATGATTGTCAAGGAAAATAATAATGATTGTGAAGGACTCAAGAAAGTATTTAAGCAGGTAAGAATCAGCTCTAGAACTGAGAGTGGGTAATATTAATCAGATAGTTTTGTTTTCATTTGTTTTGTTTAGATGGCAATGATAACTTATTGGAGAAGTGGCTAGAGAAATGAAAACTAAGAGAAGGAGGAAATGGTAATTAATAGCTGCTAATAATTTAAATGATATGGGGGAGTCAGAACGGTAGATGTTAAAACATATAACTACAGTTTGAGATTCACTGATTTGGAGCCTTGTTTAAGCAGTATTAGAAAAAAATAGAAAAGTTACAAAGGAAAGTTTTATGGGAAATGGTGACAGTGAAGGATGGAAAGCTTAGCTCATGAGAGTATCCCAGTTTATTTACAGTCATCTTGAAATGCAGAACTGGATCTTGGGACAAGAGATGCTGTTCTATCAGCCGGCTGAATACAAATAGTAAGTGAAAGTGTGGCAATAGAAAATAGCCAATGAAGAGAGTATAGAAAACATGTAAGAAATTAGAAATTAAAACAATACTTGATATTCTAGTCTGTAGTTAGGGGTAGCAGAGATGAGGCAAGGGGGAAAAAAAGGAGGAAACACAGACTTTTTATGCCAAATTGAAGATTTATCACACACCTTCTCTGTGCCTAGCACCATACTAGGGGTTAGTTAAGCATGCCAAAAATAAGACAGTTTCTATCCTCTAGTAAGCTGACCCTTAGAGGAGAAAACTAACAATTAAATGGGAATGACAATATAGTAGGATACAGGCTGTAACTGCAAAATATGGTGCTCCCTTGAAGTGACCTTCATCCCAATGTGGAGTCACTAGAGATGAAAAGTTTGTGGACTTAAAGAGGTAGTATCTTAGCTTTAAAAAAAAGATATAATCAAGTTCATGAAGGCTTTAAAGGTAATGTTAAAATTCAGTTGTATATGTATACCACAAATTCTTTTTTCATTTATCTGTCAACATACAATTACCTTGTTTCCATATCTTGGTTATTATGAATAATGATGCAATGAACATGGGAGTATAGATACCTCTTCTAGATCCTGATTTCAAATCTTTTAGATATATACCCAGAAGTGGATTGCTGAATCATGTGGTAGTTCTATTCTTAATTTTTTGAGGAAAAAATTACTTTTTTCCATAATGGCTGCACCATTTTACATTCTCACCAACAATGTACATGGGTCTCAATTTCTCCAAAGCCTTTCCAACACCTATGTTTTGGTTTTTAATTTTGTTTATTTCTAATACATGAAAAAGTTATTTGCATAAACAATGACAATTATGAAAAAAAGGGTAATGTCAAGAAGATGTGTCAATTGACAGAGATGCCAAGAAAATGAAGCACTTAATGGCGTTCCTGCAACTATATATGAATCTAGGAGCTCAGTGATATTCCTCAATAAAGCATTTATGATTTGGTGCAGGGGGAAAGAGAATACAATGTAGGAAATATTAAGAACTGTGTGGATAGCAGGGGAATTGAGGTAGCAAACACAGAGTATTCTTTTGAGAAGACTGTTGTTTAAGAGAAGGAAAAATGTAAAGATATAAATAAGTATGAGTATGGAGGCTAAGAATAGTTAATATTTCTAGATGCAAGTGAATATTGCTTTGGATATTTAATATATTTCAAAAAAATAAATGAAAGCCTATATCTGCCAGTTTCTTTCTCCCTTATGAAACTTAAACTCTCAAATAACCAAAGCAATATCCATTTATTTTTTTAACTTCCTTAAAGGTTGAAATCAATTCTATTTAGCAAAATAGCACACATTGTAGAAAGTAATATAAATTTGTGCTTCCGAAGTACAGAAGTTAAATACATGTGATTCAACAAAGGGCTAAGTGATGCCCCTCTCATATGGTATAGGTATAAATGGCATAGACCACTCAGCCTATCCTTGCCTAGACTAGACACTAATACCTTGCAGTTCCCCTGGTAGTTTGGCAGTAACCTACATGTAAGAATATTACATTTACTATAAGCAATATACATAAATTAAATAGTTTGAATTTTTGTTTGTTTTAAAAATTCTGGTAGTTTAATGGGTCAGGCTATTTTTAGAAAGTCTGAGATCAGTGTGTGTGTGTGTGCGCGTGTGTGTGTGTAGGGAGGTGAACCATGGTGCATGAGCCACATGCAGAGCCACCTGGTACATGCTTTTTTATAGCTGTCTGCCCCTGATTAAGGGCTGGAATACATCACTTGTAATACACTTTATTAGAGTTGTGCAAATCTATTACATCTTGAAACAGAGAAGTGCAGAAGTTATAAAAGAAATAAAAAAGAAATTTAAAATACTTTTTACTTTCATTGATTTGCTACTTCTAGGAAAATGTTACCTGCAATATGTAAAGTTTCTATCTGACTTTCCCCCCTAGACTCCATTAACTTAATCAAATCATTGTAACTTGGTGCTTGCCACCTCATTATCATGTATTACGTAGTTGTCTTTTAAATTCATTAGACAGAGACCTTCCATTTAAAGCACATTAGTTTCTCCACTCTTCTGAAACCTTTAGCCAGAGCTGGAAATTTATAAGGTCTAATGCAGTATCCAAAAAGAAAGACTTTTGACTTGGGATTTCATATTGGAGTAATAGCTGAAGCAGTTTTACCTATCAAATTAATGAAGCTTATTCTTTAGAGTTCCTCATTTTTCCTGTGTTTAATTTTACAATTTTATTCTTTTAATTAAAGCAGCATTTCTCAATGGGGGCACTGTTAGCACTTTTGAATGGATAATTCCTTTTTGCAGGTGTAGGGGGATTTGGGCTTTGTAGGCTATTTAGCAGCATCAATATCCCCTACCCACTAGATTCTAGGAGCTGTGACAATAAAAAAAAGTCCAGATAGTTTCAAAATCCCCCAGCTGGGTGCCTGGGGATGATGACCATTTGAGAATCACAAACTTAAAGGCTCCCCTTCCCTCAAATTATATAAGCTTCAGCCACACAACACCTGCATCTGGCTTGGAGAGCAGTTATCAAAAAAACTATCGAAGAAAGTATAATATTATTTTAGTTATAACCCAGAATATTATGTGTGAATGATTTTTTAAATTTTATACTTTTTTTGACTTTTAACTAGCAAAATATCTTAGGATCTTGATTTGTTTTGTCTAATGTGTGACAAGCTTGCTGACTTGGAAGTGATGCAGTTTAAAAAAAATTCTTTTAAATAAATAGCACCCATTAAACAGAAAAATGTCATTAAAATGACTGTGGGGTATGAATTCAGACTACACACCATTTATGTGTTAGGTGCAATGAAGAGTAAGCATGTGACTAGAAGTGGATACTTCTATAATTGATGAAGTTAAATGTAAAATACTACACCCTTTGTGCTGTGTAACAGACTCTTTATGCCACAAAATGAAAACTTTATGAAGAAATGACAATTTTTGAACCTAATAGTACACTGCTATCAACGCTTTCAGTAGCAATGTAAGAAGATTATTTTTTCCCTTCTTAGAGAATTAATTAGTACCTAGAGATTCATAAAACAATGGTATATGTTATTTAAAAAATTGTTGATAAAAAGACATTTCAATACATAGGAGTTCCTTAATTTAACATGTTTGTAGTATTTTTTTTCTAAAAAACAGATAGTCATTGGAGAAGAAATAAATATCGTGGGACGAAAATGTAAAATATGGCAGGATAAAATAGCTAAATTATTTGCTTTTGAAATAACTGAAACATCAATATCAATGTCAATTTATATCATGATTTCTAAGTTTTGTTATAATCTCTAAAAAGAGTCAGAAAGTATCATTTTCAAACAGGTGTATGAATTTAAATATATTTGCTATTTAATTAAATAACTGATATAATTTTATAATAGTAAGTGTAAATAAATGTGTCTGGCAAATATACACTCTTTGTTTTAGATTTTCTGATTTCTCTTTCAATATAACCTAGAATTCTCTTAACCTAAAATATCCATAAGACTTAAAATATTTACTTTTGGGACAATATATTGAATCTTAATGTTATTGGATTAAAATAAAAGTATCATTAGTTTAAAAAAGAAATGTAACCACAAAGTCTGATTAATGCTACTGTACTGATTAACTAATATCAGCAAGAGTGTAACTGTTCCCTAGTGTCTCTCATTTAAATATATTTCCTGATGTCAAAGGAGACAATATCAAGGGAAGTCATTAGCAACAGTCAAAGATGAAAAAAAGCGTCTTTCCACCACATTCTACGCTTGAGAAATGAACAATGCATTTAGGAAAAAGACAATGCATGTGTGTGTATAAGAGAGAAAGAGAGAAAGGGAGAGAGACAGAGAAAGAGACAGAGAGAAACAGAGAGAAAAAAGCACTGGGGTTTATGGGCGAAATATACTGTCCAGATCAGGGTTTCTTGATCTAGATTTCACTGACCTCTCTCAACCCCTCTGGAAGTTATATAATTCTAAAGAAAAGAGAGTGTCTAAGTGGTCATGAGCTCTTTTCTAAGAGAAGGAATTATCAGAGTATTTTTTTCTTTCCCCCAGCTTTCCAAAATATAAAGTTTCCCGTGTCTAGAGATGTAAATATAGCTTATAATGAACTGTTTTTGGTAAAATTAACTATGATGGAATAGTGTTTAGTGAAATAGAAGGAAAAAAATGCTATCTAATTTATAGTACACACATGCTTAACTAGTATGCAATTGACCAATAGGTACATCTCTGAATCTAACATAATTTTGTTCCAAAAAATTTAGAGAATGATTCCTCAATACTTGTCATTATTTTCACTTGCTCTGCAACATGACAAAGATAACAAATATCATTTTCTGCAATAATTAATAGGTAATATTTATTGATAACTCACTGAATACTCAATGCTGGGCTAAGTACTTTCAATGAGATTTCATGTTTCTTTTAATCTTTCCAACAACCTAGTGAAGTAGGAACTATTATTATATGCATTTTATTGTTTGGAAAACATAAGCTTAAAGAGATGAATTGATCTCCTAAAGTTCAAAGCACTACTATATGAAAAGTAATATGTTTCAAGTGTGGGGTACTCACAAGTCCTACAGTGCTATACTTCTCTATCACTACTAGATGTTAATGTGGTATTGAATTACTAACTAAAGTGAGGTTAATCAAAGGGTACCATCAAAAAAATGTATTCAAACTTACATCAGCCATTGTGTCAACAACTTTTCACAGATACTCAACTATGCCGATAATTTCTGCCTTCTAGATTTTGCAGCCAAAAGCAGTACAAGTATCTAAAAACGTGTGGAAAAAGTTTTTCTACAAACCTGCAACAGAGGTTTTTCTGTTATTGTATAGGATTCTGAGGAAGTCACATGCAGAAATACTAATCATTGAGCAATTGGCGCAACTGCCTTTAACATGCTGGAAGTAGACAAGAAACACTGGAAAAGCTTTGTAAGATAAACGGCATTTTTTCCACTCCACCCAAAGAGGGAATTGGTTTCAAAGAACATCCCAATCAAACACTTGCTCTCCACAGTAAATTGGCTTAAATAATTCACCCTTTGTGGAGAGCTCTAGCAGAATGTAGAGACAAATGGCTCAGGATCACCAAAATCTAAGAATATAGAGACACACCCAAACTAACACATACAAACACTTCAAAGTTGCTAACAGACTAGATTTTAATTGTTCTCACCATGGAAAAGAAATGATAATTATGTGACATGATAGAGGTGTTAGCTATTGCTATGGTAATAATCATATTGCAGTATATAAATATATCAAATCAATATCTTGTACACCTTAAACTTACTCAATGTCATATGTCAATTATATCTCAATAATAATAATTATAATAATAATAAAAACACTGCCAGGCAAGCACTTCTCTTTCAGAAGACTGCCTTGACTCAGCTTATTTTTTCTATGCATGTCACTCATTGCATATACTCAAACTTTATCTCAATTAATTCAAACTCCCTTAATTTAAGTAAAATCTATGTGAAATAGATAGTCTTTTCTTTACTTCGTATACATGGAAACTAAAGTTTAAGGATCAAAACACTTGCTCAAAACCTGTTTTCCTGATGCCATCCTCTCACTGTTTTTATCATTGTTTTATAGCCTATCCTAAATTCTAACACAGCCATCTAAACAAGCTCTTAATATACTCTATTGTTTAATATTGTAAATTGAATCACATAATTTTACAGTTGAATGTCCCTTTGAGAACATATAAACTGGATGCATGATAAAATGATGAAATCACCTGAACACTAAATTAAGATCTCCAAAGTCATAAGCTATCTTTTAAAATCATATGGAATATGTCAAAATGGACATATAGAAGATAAAACTGACTTTATTTTACACTATTGTTCTAAGTGTAAACTTAGAAGAGTAAATGGACTCAATGGGAAAATAGAGTTTGGAAGAATTTTCTAGTAGCCAAAAAGAAATTACTTTGCTTATGTGACATTTAGATGCCTCCACTTCTGGTGTTCCAGCAAATGGACAATGCCTTGGAAGACAGAATATGCAGTCAACTTCAGCGTCTAAATAATTTCTTCTACTAGATTTTTTCAACTACTCACATTCAACTCGGATGTTATTTCAACCACTTTGTCGTTATTCTAATTCAATGAAATTTTAAAAAGCCACATTCTAAAAAAGCCAATACAAATAATGTCCTATGTATACAAGAGTATTAGAATGCAAGTTAACCCTGACTATCAAGCAATCCAGTTAAATTTTTAATGTTTCCATGCAAATAACACCAGAGATTAATCAAGTCTTTGGCATGGAATACTTTTGCTCCCTGTCTTCATGAAGTTTAATGTCTTTAAATTTCCAAATCAGGTATTGCTTAGTTTATGAAGACTTCTTTCACCCTCTCTACTGTCTTTTTAATCCTGGCTGAGGCAACCAACCAAGCAACATTTCCATTGTAATTATTTGCTTCCATGTTTACCTCATCTACAAAATAATGTGCTACATAGAGAAGAAAATAAACAGTCAGTTCTTATTGGTCTTTATTCTCATCTGCCTAGCACAATATTTTGCAAGTACTAGGTGTCAAAAAAGTGTTTATTATATAGATGAAGAAATTAATGATTGCATAAATAAAAGTCGTTTGATATTATATAATATGTCAGCCACATATAAGTGTAATAAGGTGTTTATATTAATTTAAGATTTCATAAAGACGCCCAATATGTTAATAATCTATTCTAAAAGAAATAAATTATCAATTTTTAAAGAAGATATAGCAAGAAATTAGACCAGGAAGCATAAAACTTGGACTTTCATTTTTGTTTTATCCCTTAACTCTTGAGTCCTTGCTTCCTTCAGCTTTAAAGTGCAAGCATGTTATGCCTGCATGTTATCTACAAATAGCCTTTAAATTCACACTGTACATTGCCCTTAACCACTGAAAATACCTAATTAAAATTTCAACAGATTTAAGTTCTCTGATTACAAGGGAGCATGATATTTCTAGAGTGAAGATACTATTTTAATAGCATGCCATATGCTAGAAAATATACTTGAAGTATTAAGATTCAGAGAATAAGGTATGTTTACTAATTCATTTTCATACTATTAAAAATAATAATGTTATTAGCACATTTGGCACATTAAGATGAATTGTCTTGAAAGACTGTGGAGAAAGGAGTGACTTTCTTTTTCTTTTTCCCCTATATGTTGTAAACATTAATTCAAAATATGGGTATAATGTGTATACCCATATAGCCACGTAAGCACAGGTTCAAAGACCTCATAAAACATTACTGATGAATCATAACAGGTTCAAACAAGCTGTTACAGCCTAGTGGGTTAAAACCTCTTTAATATTGATTTATAAAGCTGTAAGCATTATTAAAGAACAAAACATGGTAGTATTTTAAAAATTCTTTATTTGTTTACCTATCAGCTAAAAAATAGTAAATAACAAACATTTTCTAATAGTGCATGCCTGTGTGAAAAGTCTGTATTTCCATACATTACTGAGCAGATACAGCCATTCAGAAAGGGGGTAGTTTTATTTTTGTAGCAAAAGGAAAAAAAACTGAGAAAAGATATTAAGGATTTGAGTTTTAAGTCAACCTCCTTCGCTTTAGTTTAGTATATTTTAGAATATATTTTCTTTAGATCAAATTTGTATCTTTGTGTCTCACCAAAGCACAGCTGAAGAAAAAAAATATCTTCCATGTAGAAGACAAGGATTTTTTTTTTTAAAAACTTCTAAATTTACAACTAGGTTCAAAGATGGAGTTCTTAAATCAGGATATGGTTATAATTTTAGGAACATAATTTCAAAATGTCCTTAACTGTACTAAGTAAACTTCCATTTTAAGCTATACAAAGGCAAATCATATTTCCCAAAGACCATAATTTAGCAGCATTTTTTTTTTTTTTTTTTTGCTGGAAACAGATACATCTTTTTAGAAAACAAGAGAAAAGTAATCATATTATGAGATCATTGCTTTTACATACTGTATGGAAATACATGTAGGATTTTGGTGCATTCAGTCCCATGTTTCTTATTTTTCTCTCTTGTGCAAAGAATTTTATACTCTTGACAATATATCAAGAAATATTCACTTTGGTTCTTAAATACAATCTTTCTTAAAATTATACCCTTGAAATATATGGACAAAAATTTTTGATTTTTCAGGAATTTTGGTATAAGTTTTACACTTCAAATTGTATACCTTTTATTTGGTAAAATTTGTAACATAAATTTAAGATTCTGAAATCTGAAATATAGTACTGCAAGACGTTTTAGGAGATTTTTGTAATATCACTAAGGTTTACTCTGAATCACTTTAACATCTCCAGATTTTCTAGTGTTTAGTTACTTTGAAAACAGTAAGATAGCTATTTGGGCAGCTAACCAGAGGGGGTTATTTCTATGCATTTTTTAAACAATCCAATAACTGTTAAGTGAAAAGGATAAACTAACCAATCTAAGTCAAATGTTTTATAAGGTCTCTGGGCACAAAATAAATATTTTCTCTTTCTTTTGCTGCAGTTGAAATAAATTTTTGTTTTTACTCCTTTCATTTTTTTAATGGTTTATGTCTTTGCCCTTTAAAAGTATGTGGCAGGTTTGCTCTCTACATCACCATGGTCTATATAGACATACTGCACTATATTATATATATATATATATATATATATATATATATATATATAGTGCAGTATGACCTGGTACGTACATGTCAATAATATATAATTCAGGAAATACTGTAAATTTACTAGTTTGCCTAATGGTCAGAGAGAATCAGAACTTTAGGTAATAAAGTGAAAAGCTTATTTTAATTGGACATTTTGTATTTTGAGGAATTATAAGAGGAATTATAAGGAATTATAGGAGGAATTATAAGTAAAATAATTTTTTTCAGATCATACATGCTTTTGAAGAAAGCTATTCTTTTATAATTTTATCCTTTTGCCCAGTGTGACTTTTTTTTGCCGTTAAAAAGCAAAGGGTTTTAAAATAATAATGATAAAGAAGCAAAGGCAAAAAATGTTTCAATTAAAAACATTAAAACATGTGTTAAACATAAAATGTGTTTGTTATTGAGAGCTCTTCCTATCAGCTTGCAAGAATTAATTGTATTAGTTTGTTAATGGTGCATAACAAACTACCCCAAACTTAATATCTTAAAAAGATACTCATTTTTTAGCAAACAGTTCTATAGATAGAAGTCTGGCATGTTACGGTTGGATTCTCTTCTTAACGGTATAACAAGGTTAAAATCAGCATGTTGGCTAGACTAAGTTCTTGTCCTGAGGCTTCAGGGGAAAACTGGCTTTCATGCCCATTCTTATCGTTGGTGTTATGATCTAGTAAGTCAAAAGGATAAACTAATCCCCCTAAGTCAAAATGTTTTATAAGATGGTCTCTGCAGAAGATAGATATTTCCCCTTTGTTTGGCTGCAGTTAAAATTCTATTTCCTTGAGGCTGTAGGACTGAGGCCCACATTTCCTTGCTACTTGTCACCAGGTGCCACTCTCAGCTGCTTGAGGCTGTCCTCATTCTTTGACAGGTGGCCCCCTCCAACTTTAAGCAGCAATACTGCTTAGACTCTGCTTAGACTCCTTCTACTTCAAATATCTAACTTCTCATTCAATCAGCGTAAGTAAACTCTGTGCTAATAAAGGGCTCATGTGATTAGATCAAGCCTACCCAGATAATACACATATCATAAAATGAACTGTACCATTTAACATAACCTAAATCATGAGAGTAAAACCCATCATATTCATTATTCTAGAGACTGTCCATAATTTTTACATAGGGTAGGGGTGAGAAATCTTGGAAGCCGTTTTCTTTTCTTTTTTTTTAATTGAAGTATAGGTGATTTACAATGTTGTGTTAGTTTCTGGTGTAGAACAGAGTGGTTCAGTTTTACATACACACACACACACACACACACACGCACACACACATATTTTATGGTGGCCATTTTAGAACTCTGTCTACTACCATCCTCCCCCCATATCCTCACAGGTGCAGAATACATTCACACACTCCCAGTGTTTCCAAGGTTCTCATCCATTACAACATCAGTTCAAAGTCCAAAATATACATTTAAATCTCTTCATTGTAAAAAGTCCACAATTTCATTTTCTAAACCATCTCAGTCAGAAACAGATGAGGCTACTGAGTGTAACCTATTATTAAGTATAACGCCTACATATAATTCAATCTATGAAACTAATGACACAAATAACCTGAGCTGAACATTTCCAATATCCAGTGGAATGATGAGAATAGAGTAATATTTTTTGACATTCTGGTTCAAAAAGAAAGAAAAAAATGAAAAAATGAATGGTTAGAAAGGGTCATCAGATCAAAGTAGTTTTGAAATCCAGACAGGAACTCAATCTGTATTTCCTTGATTAGGAGTTAAATCCTGGGAATAATCCTCTATTAGCTTTTGGATCCACCCTCTGACCTCTTGCCTCTGCCATCTGGAATTTTGGCTGTGCATAAATGGTAGCAACTTTTTTTTGAATCTGAGTTGTTTTATCAGCCTGGTCACTGTAGGTAGAATCTTTGGGTTTTAATAACCTTCTTTTATTTTCTACTTTCTCAGTTCCTATCAGTCCAAGTTGCCAGTGTTGTTGCTTATATAATTTTCTTAAAAACCTTATGGGCCTTTGTGGATTTCACTGGTTTTCATTAGTAGAACAAAGCCATGTCTACAGATCTGAGATAATCACTTTGGTTTCTACAGATATGAATTAGGAGCAATTCCTTTAAATCTCCTACATGTCCTATGGCTTAATCAAGACTCTCATGATGAACCTTTTCCCCCTTTTCCCCTGGAAGCAGGCCCTTAGCATTTTCTCCCTATGTAATGTTGCCAGAAACAATTTCTGAATGTTAGCATCTTTGCAATTTGGATAGGCTGAGAATTTCCCAATTCATCAAGACTTCATTCATTTTGTTTAAAAGTTCTTTCTTCAATTTACCTCTTTCCTCTTACACTTTACTAAAAAACAAAGAAGAAACCAGGGCACATCTTCAAAATGTTGCTTAGAAATCTTCTTAGCTATATACCCAGTTTCATCACTTATGATTTCTGCTTTACCCGAAACTACAGGACATGACTTTGCTAAGTTTCCTGCCACAACAAAACAAGAATCACCTTTCAGTTTCCAACAACATTTTTTTTTCACTTCCCTTGGAGCCTTCTTCAGCAGTGTTTATGAAGTTCATATTTCTACCAACATTCTATTTATAGTGTTTTAGGCTTTCTCTAGGGCTATTTAGAATTTCTTTATAATGTTCTTTACTTTTTTATGAACCCTCAGCTATAACATCTTTAAAAATCTATATTTTTACTAACAATCTGCTCAAGAAAATCTAGATTTTTTTCTATCATGCGCTTTGAAATTCTTCTGGCCCTCTCCCACTGTCCAGTTCCAAAGCCATTCACCCATTTTGGGGTTTTCCTAAGGAAGCACCCTACTTTAGGTACCAACATCTGTGTTAATCTCCTATTGTTTTGTAACAAATTACCACAGACTTACTGCCTTAAAAAACACCCATTTAAAAAAGACAAAATAAAAAAACACCCGTTTATTAACTCACAGTTCTATAAATCAGGAGTCTGGCACAGCATGACTGGATTGGATTCTTTGCTCAGGCCATAACAAGGCTGAAAATAAGTTGTTGGACAGGCTCTCTTTTCTTCTGGAAACACTTTTCAATAATTTCCTTCCAAAATTAATCTTGTTTTTGGCAGAATTCATTTCCTTGTAGTTTTAGGACTGAGATCTCCATTTCCTTAATAGCTGTCAGCCGGGGTTACTCTTAGCTGGTTGATGCTACCTGCATCCCTTGACTCCTATCCTCTAAGGAGCCACATTGCATGGAATCCTTTTTGTGCTTCAAATCTGACTACTATTCCTTTTTCAGTTAGCCTAAGACTCTAACTTTAAAAGGCTCATGTGATTAGGTCAGGTCCACCCAGATGATCTCTTTATCTTAAATTGAACTGTATCATATAAATAACCTAATTACAGGATTAAAATCCATAATGCTCATAGTGGTGGTAATTATGGAGGTCATTACTATCAGAAAATCGCGCAGCTGTCTCAGAATTCTGCTTACTGCCACAAATTGTTACATTTTTAGGAAATATATGAGCTATTCGATGTTACTTTGATGGCTTATATCTGCCATTGTGATAGTATTTACACTATAGATATTGGCAGCAGCTAAAGATCCAGCCTTTTGTTGTTGATTATTGTCTTGTTGAATTTGTGTGCGTGTATAGAGGGTTTACTGACACAACATCAGTTTATGTATGTATAACTCTGTTCATCTATATCTATCTATAATAGATAAATATATATAGATAGATAATTACATAGATAAGTAATAGATTGAAACAGATATACTGATGGACAAGTTGAGAAAAAATACCACACACTACTTTGTATCCTTTGTCTAGATTCATCAAATACAACTTTTTGTCACACTTGCTTTATCTCTCTCTTGCTTTCTCATATGTGTATATCTGCATATTATTATTACAATTCAACAAAAAATGGTTCTTTCCTTGCTTCCCTAAGCTTCTTATTTGCATGTCACCTTTTTGATTGCAAAAACCCTGGCTTCTACAATATCAGTACATTTAATCATTTGTTCAATTCCACAGTACTCACATGAACACAAAAATAGTTTCAGATATCTATGCCCATATCACTACAACAAACAAAAATACTAAGTAGAGTTCAAAATTAGTAAACAATTCCTTTTATTTTTATTTGGCCAAGGATATATAAGCAAAATATTGAGTTTAAATTAATTTAGATGCTTTATATGCTTATTTATTTATAGTACAGTTAAATTTGTTTATGTCTGTATTCTATTTGAGCAATACTTCTCTCCATCTTTGTTAAATTAAATTTCATTTTTGAATATATGAAATATTAACATGTTTATAAAAGTGGAAATTATATATCTACCTATATATATATATATATATATATATATATATATATATATACACATACACACACACACACACACACACACACTGAGAAAACTGTCATGCCTTCTTCCATGACATCCTCTCCGTTCCCACTCATCCACTCCTCTACGTATTGCATAAGTTCCTGGTTACTTTTTCTGTTTTTTACAATTACTCAAAAGCACAAAACTATTCATGCTGTGGTTGTTTTTTTTCTCTTTCATTATTTTACTTAATATTAATATATCCTAAAAGTCACTCCATATCTGTTCACAGTTTATTCAACCATAATTTATTTAACCAATTTTCTATACAAGCAAGTAAGGTTTTTATTTTCTCTCTGTTATGCAACAATAAATAACAGCACAATTAGTCAGATCATACATATATATTATAGTAATTTTTGAGGTTTTATTATCTTGGTAAGTTTCTAGAAATAAGATTTCTGAGTTCAAGGGTAAGGGCATAGATACTAATAATACTGCCTAAATCCCCTCCAGAGGAGATTCTATCACTCTGCATTGCCACAGGCAATGAATGTATCAGAATGCCTGTTTTCTCAGAGCATTGACAATCAAAGGTATTGTCAAGCTTTGGAATTGTTGCCAAACTAGTAAGCTAATAATATGTATTTAATTGTGATTAATCTACATGATCTATGTAATGCAATATTTTTAGCATTTATATGCCTTCCATGAATGTTAAAATTTGAACTATGAAAATACAGTAAGTCCTATATACGAACATTCAAGTTGTGAACTTTCAAAGATGAGAATGAGCTACTACCCAGACATCACTGGATTGTTTTTTCAGAATGGTAGAACTGAATCCAGCAAGGAGCCAGATTCTGTGCCGTCAATGTCAGGTGTGAGCGAAATTGCAGCTTGCCCTCCATCTCCTAATGCTGAAGATCCTTCAGCTCTACCATCTCCCACCTCCTGTCCCTCCTCCAGTCAGTAACTCTTCTTGCCTGTTCACTCGATGCCAGCCCCTGTATGCCAGCTATTGTATTGTACTACTGAACTTTCCAAGGTACTGTACTGTAAGATTAAAAATGTTTTCTTCATTTTTTGTGTTTTTTTAATGTATTATTTGTGTGAAAAGTATTATAAACCTATTACAGTACAGTACTATATGGCCAATTGTGTCAGTTGGGTACCTAGGCTGACTTTGTTGGACCTACAAACTGGACTTACGAACACGCTCTCAGAACGCAGCTCATTCGTATGTAGAAAACTTACTGTAAACTCATTCTAAAGAAATATGCGTGCATACATATTGCTCATTTAGAACAAAGGTCATATGAAAACTTTAGGCTGGCTGGTATTTAACTAGGCATGTAAATGTACTTTTAACATGACCTTTTTCATCAGAGAAATCTTATTAGCAATAGACTTCATGTTCTATAGATAATTAGTATATGATGATCAAAGACTGAGTATGTGAAGTTTGTTGGAGAACGCACCTGTAGAAACTTCACATAATCATTGACCATCATAGAAATATATGTGTGTGTGTATATATGTAGATATATATATATATATATATATACACACATATATATAAACATGTGTACATATATATAGTGGAAGTAGCCCCCTTTTCCTTCCTGCCTGACTGCTTAAACTAGGACACTGCTTTTCTGCCCTTGGTGCTCCTGCTTCTCAGGTCTTCCAATTTGGACTGTATGACACTACTGTCTTTCGTGGGTCTTCAGATTACAGACAGCAGGTTGTAGGACTTCTCTGCCTCCATAATTTCGTAAGCCAATTCTACTAAATCTTTTCCTATAATATGTCCTATTGATTCTATTTCTCGGGAGAATCATGACTAATACATCCTCCTAAGACTGTGGTCACCAGGAGATTCTCATTTTCAAGCTAGCTCACAGTTCATTCTCCATAAATTTATTAAAATGATCATTTAAGTATTCCTCTAACTTTATGGTTTCAGCAGCTTCTGCTCCAGGCAATCAGATCTTGGCAGTGTCTCTCTGCATGTTCCAGATCTTAAAGCCAGATTTTGGGGTAGTTGTTTGCCCTGCAACCTCAATTCTCTGAAGAAATTGAGAAAAACATTTATTTCCAGTCTATTCAGGTTTTATTCTTTACAGTTGAGAGTGAGAGCGATGTGTTTCAAGATCTTTACACGATAGAGGTGAACCTGGAAGTCTCACAATATTCCTTAATAAACTAATTTTTTAGTGTTCCATACAAAATACCTATTATGAATGTATAACTGAATGAATAATTACAAAGTAATTATATTTGCATAACCATGACCTAGATGAAGTCATAGAATATGAACAGTACTCCAGAAGTAGCCCCATTTCCCCCTCCCAATCACTATGCTATCCTTTCTCCTCAAAGGTAACCATCATACTGACTACATTGTACTACTGCAACCTTTGAACAGTATTGCTCATTTTTGTAATTTATATAAGTGCCATGACTCAACATTTATTATTTTATGTCTGACTCTTTCATTCAGTCATTTATTTTGAGATTTATGCATGCTATTGTATATAGCAGTAATGTTTCTATTTTCCTTGATATGTAGTATTCTACTGCCTAGAGATACCATAATCAAATACTTTTTACTATTCAATGGCAGTTTATCCCCCCACCCCGCAGTTTTTAATCTGTTTCAGTACTGCCAATCATTCTTGAATATGTTGCTAAACAAATACACACATATACTTTGCTATTATTTAGGAGCATGATTTCTAGGTCAGTTATATGAATATTTTATTTTAATGGATAATGTCAACCCGCTTTTCAAAGTGGTTGCACAAATTTACACATTAATATATTTCATTATATGCAATATATGAATTTGAAACAATTAACTTCTTTTGGTATACAGGGCAGATAAAAATCATATGCAAGATAAGTTCATTCATTACAATTATATTCTTTAAAGTTTTACTAAATCAAGTTTTAATATCTGTTACTGATGACCTGTCATTTAAGAATAGATAACCATCTGCTATTATGCTTAGATGAAATTTGCTGGAATGTTATGAAAAAGATATTGTGATTTTAAGTTATTAATACATTCCCTTACCTATTATTCATCTTTGGTTATGAATCATTATTTTCCACTAATTAACTATGATGCATACCTGTTTTATCATAGCAAATTTATAAAAAAGTGTCCTATTTGTATTAGTAGGTTTAAAATGCAGTGTTTAAAATGCAGCTTGAGAGAGCAGGAGAGCCCCTGAGAGCAGTGTCCAGAGGGGGATCCATCATGTAACCCAGCTGTTCTTCCAGAATCGCCACACGCACCCCATGGTCTGCACTCTGACTTAGCTGACTGCAGACCCAGAGGATGGGGATGAGGAAGAACCACCCATGGGTGCCCACACCCTGTGGCCTGAACCCTTTTGTCCAGCCAGGCCTCTGTCACCCGAGCCCTCTGGAGCTGGAGTTCAAACAGTCTGTATGCACGGCAATAGGGAAGGCAGATCTTCTCAGCATGTGGGGACCCCAGGTGTCATCTGTGACTTGTGGTGACTACCAAATGCAAAAGCAGCTTGGGGTGGCATCCATTGGCCTCTGAGGACCTCTGGCCTCTTGGTTCCCGGGCCCAGCCCAGGGCAATGTTCCAAGGCAGTCTTGGTTCCTGACCTGGGGGTGGGTGGACTCTGGGATGGGCAGGTGAGCACCAAAGCTGGAGAAAGGGTATTTCCTCCCAGGCTAGATCTGGTGTGCTGTGTCCCAATGGCTCCCATAGGATCTTTCATAAAGGTGATTCCATTGTCCCTGGCTCACTTCTGTTATGATGTCATGCAGATGATTTTGTGGTGGCCTGACAGGCACTGTACCTCTGTTTTAGCCCTTTTCAAGGGGGTGACGCCTTAAAAGCCGGGTCCCTTCCTTGGTGGGGGGCCTCAGTGGTAGCCTCATGGGGGCTATAAGGGGTCCAAGTATGGGGGTCATAAGCTGAGAAATAAAGGAATTATACTCATCCCCACCACAAATCTACTTCAGTGAGGCAACTGATTCAATGCCAATCTCATTCAGAAACATCGTCACAAACACATTCACAAATAATGTTTAATCTGAGCACTCTGCGGCCAGTCAAGTTGACACATAAAATTAACTATCAGTAAAGCCCCCACTCTTTCATGGGCTTTACTGCCAGGAATTCCACCAGGTTTTCAAGATGAAGATCCCAGAAAGATTCCCTCTTGGTTCTGGCAGAGGGAATAATCATTTTGAAACTCCTTCAGAAATTTCTGCATAACAGAAGCCTACTTCTCAGGGGAAAAGATGTTAGCAGAGTCTTTTCCCTCTGAGGGAGGCGCATTCCACCAACTATAGCCTCCTTTTACCCTCTTATCTCACCTCAAGTGTGAAAAAAGCTATACCACTGGAGAAAGAATTGTGAAGGTCACACCACAGAGATGCAGGCCCATCAACAGACTGAAATTTGATCATAAGATTCTCCTCCCACATATCTTACTATCATACTAACAGCAGCAGGGTAAAATATAGTCAATTCTCCTTATTTGCAGATTCTGTATTTGTGAATTCACCTACTTCCTAAAATTTATTTGTAACTCTCAAGTCAACACTTGTGGAGATTTTGCAATCATTCGCAGATAAGGACAGAGTGGCGAAAAATTTTAGTTTCCTGACATGCATGCCCCAGCTGAGATGGAATTAGGAGACGCTCTGCCCTCTTGTCTCAGCTCTCATACTGGAAATATATCTTTTTTTAGGGTCTTTTTAGTGTTACATTTTAAAAAAATTGGGGGGCTGGTTTTGGTGATGTTGCTGTTTAAAATGGCCCCCAAGTGAATTGCTGAAATGCTGTCTAGGGTTTCTAGAGCAAGAAGAATGTGATGTGCCTTTCCGACAAAATACATGTGTTAGAGCAGCTTCATTCGGGCATGAGTTACAGCGTTGCTCCTTGTGAGTTCAATGTAAATGAATCACAATATGATACCTTCATAAAACAGAGGAGGAATTTCACTGATCTGTATCTGAGGCTGCTCTGGAAAGTGCTAAAGTAACATCTATAGTGTGTCATAAAACTACTGGAGATATCAAAAAGCGCCTACATTTTTGGATTCATGAGAAAAAAAAGAACAAGAAAACAAAAAGCATAGTGGACAGCAGTGTTGTGAGGCTGAAAGCTAAAGAAATTTAGGGTCACGTTACCCAGGGTCAGGAAAGTGCTAAAAAGCCTTCTCGGCTAGTGCTGGCTAGCTTGCACGTTTCCAAAGGCAATGTAGCATAAAAATGCTTATCTTACAGGCAAGGCAGTTTCTGCAGACCAGAGGCTGCAGAAAACTTGTTCAAAAATGTCTCCTAAATGTTGTACAGGAAAAGGGTTATGCAAAAGAGCAGGTTTTCTATGTTTTGTGACTGGCTTGGTTTTAAGGATGTTGGCAAATGGACCTACATAACCCAAAGAGCATTTCAGTTGGTGCAAAGGTTCTGATCAGACTTACAGGAACCTCTCCCTGTATGTACCCTAGCAACAACAGTTCAGTGTTAGTTCATTCAGTGTCTCTGGTGACTTTATAGAACACAAACTATGGTGAGGATAATAAGAATGGGTTGTATGATGACAGTGGATTACAGCTCAAAGAGCTGCAAGACACAAACTGTCCCCTGGGAGGAGAGCTCAGGCAAGACCAAAAGCAAAAGGACAAAAAGGAGGACATTGGAGGGATTTGATGTCTCTAACAGCTATAGATACAGCAAACATTAAACACAGCCCACCTCCTAGCCCAATTAATCCAGATCCTTACACTAAATGACTAGTTGGACAATATCAAGTGGTCTAATGTATAAGTGAGAAGTAGAAAAGTAACAGTAGAAATAAAATATATTTGAAGAAAAATAGCCAAAACTTTTTCCAATTTTGAGAAAAATTATAAGATCTTACACCTAAAAAAAAAAATCAAAAAACTTAAACCCCTTAGCAAACACAAAATTAACATGAAGAAAAATAATACCCAGGTATAACATAAACATATTTCTGAAAAATAGTGATAAAGGGAAAAATCTTAAATTTTATTACATATCCAAAATCTCAATGATTCCCAAGCAGAAGAAATATGAATAGAGCAATACAAGAAACATCATGATCAGATTTCTGAAAAACAAGAATAAAATGTATTAAAAGCAGCCATAGAAAAATGACACATCACACATAGGAATTTCAAAAAAGAATTTTAGCCAACTTCTAATCAAACATTATGCATGCCACGAGACAATTAAGTGAGTCTTTAAAATCATGGAAAGCAAATAAACAAGTAAAAACATAAAAATCCTTTTTCAGATAAAATATTTTTCCAAGAATAAGGGCAAAATGAAATCTTTTACATCCAAAATAAATATGAAGAGAATTCATCAATAGCAGACTGCAATATAATATGTGTTAAAGGAAGTGCCTCATGTATTGTAGAAACTCAGTTTTAGAAAGTGATAATGTGTAAGCTTGTAGAGAGCCCATGATTCTAAAATAGGAACACATATTAATGAAACTGGGTACTGATTATTCCAAAGCAACTAACTAATATTATCCTCAGAAGCAAACTACTCCAAAATGTAGTGGTTTAAAACTACAGCCATCAATCAATCAATAAATAAAAAGAAAAACTATAGCCATCTTTTTTTTTTTTTTAAATATTCCTGGATTCTCTGGATAAGGAACTTAGACAGTGTACAGCAGAGGTTGACTGTCCTTGCTCCTTAGTGTCTGGGACTTCGGCTGTAAGACCTGAAGACTAAGCTAAACACAAGGCTAGAGTTTAGTATTAACTGGAGGCTCCTTCATTCATCTGTCTGGTACCTGAGCTGGAATGACCTAAGGACAAACACTGCCAACCAGAGAACCTAAAGTTGGCCAATCTGTGTCTGGACCCTCACAGCATGGTGGTCTTAGGATACTCAGATTTCCTACATGATACCTCATGGCTCCCACTTCAAATATTCCAGTGGCCAAGGAAAAACCTGCCTTGCTTTCATTACCTGATCTGAGGGTCACACGGCCTCACTTCTCCCATGCCCTACTACAGTCACAGCAGTAAAAAGTTGATGCAGGTCCAGTGGGAAAGGGTATTGATTCTCTCAATGGGAAGAATATCAAAGACTTTGCTGTCATTTTTCAAAACATACACACCTAACTACCCTCTCTGATTAGCCAACAGTTTCTACCACTATCTTTTTCCTTTTCTGGAACCACAAGGTCTGTAACTTGCTGCTTCTCTCTCAATATCTGCTCCAACTCTCTCCTCATCCATTCTCAACCAGCTTCCTTTTCTTCTTGAATATAGCAGAAATGACTACCAATGGTCATTCAACATCGGAACATAGGACATACTACCTACAATAAGAGAAATTATCCTTTCCTGTCTTTTTGAGAGAGTATATGAATGGCCAAGCACCATTTGAAAATAAGGCCACTTAATTCATGAGTCAGTGACCAGCACTGAATTAGACAGGACCAAGAAAGGGTAGTAAGAAATGGAGTGGAAGAATTTTATGGCTTCCCTTGATAGAGGGAATCTGTCTGATGTTTCTTGAAAGCCTTCCTGAAATGTTTATAGCTACACACTGTGGTAAATGTTTTACCAAGGTCATAGAACTCTTGGTTTATGAGAGCAAATCACCAGGAAATAAAAGTCTGCTATAACAGAACTTTTAACAGCACAAGTCACAGGACAAATATTTAAAATAGCATTAAATATACAAAATATGACTCAAAACTATCTATATAATCTTCTCTTTTGAAATGTCAAGATTGTTACACATTTGGATAATCTATAGACAAGGTAATTAATTCATTTGAGGTAATGTTAATACAGAACTATTTTTCTGCTCTTTTAAAGAAAAATGAAGTATCCAATATCATACTTTTATATTATAATAAAATCAATCTCCTTAACAAAGAAGATGAATAAAGGACAATGTTAAATAGAACTTTTAGTGATTTTTTTTTCAAAACTTCAAGTTGGGAATAAATTAGAAAAAAAAAATCTCCTTTCTTATTGAAATGATTTAATAAAAACCTTACTCTCCAAAAACTTTATTAAAATATATCAAACTTTTACCATATAACAGATCTTACATAAGCAGTTCATTTTTCCAGTCCATATTAAAAGTCACAAAAAACCTAGAAGCCAGCTAGTATTATCTCCGTTTTCTAGATAACATTACTGAGATTTAGGGTTTAAGTAACTTAACTGGTACAGTATATCAATAAGTACAGAAGAAGAAATTAGATTTAAATCTATCTTATTCCAAAGTGGAGAAATTTTTAAAAATGCCTGATTGCAGACCTTCTACCAAACTAGTAGATAACAAGTTTAAAGCCTTATTATAATTGTATTTGCATAAATAAAGAGATGTGACTTTTCTTATATCCAGATATTAAAAAAGATCAAGTAGATTGCATAAAAATAAGGATTCTGAAGCTCAAGAAGTTTAAGAAAATTACTAAGTGCATATATCTTGAACCATGGGCCACAACTCGAACTCAAGTCTCATTTCTCCCATGATGTGACACTCTCACCTTTTCACTTTGTCATAATACAGCATTCATTTGGAATTCCTATTGCAACACCTTTCACAACCTCTGCATAAATTATTTATTACCTGTCTACTCCACAGATCTTTTTTATGTTATTTCACATAAAAGTGACTTCCTAGAGCATTTATTCATGTTAAGACTCAATAGTGTATTTGCAGTAGCTTGGTATATATTATACCAATTAATTACCATGGTAGCATCACTTTTGTTAATTTGGTACTTTCTAGAAGATATGGAAATATTTTTTTCAAAGAAGATATACAGATGGCAAACAGTTACATGAAAAGATGCTCAACATCACTAATCATCAGGGAAACACAAATCAAAACCACAATGAGATATCACCTCACACCTGTTAGAATGACTGTTACCGAAAAGATACCAAATGTAAAATAGATAGCTAGTGGGAAGCAGCTGCATAGCACAGGGAGATCAGCTTGGTGCTTTGTGACCACATAGAGGGGTGAGATAGGGAAGGTGGGAGGGAGAGGCAAGAGGGAGGAGATATGGGGATATATGTATATGTATAGCTGATTCACTTTGTTATAAAGCAGAAACTAACATACCACTGTAAAGCAATTATACTCCAATAAAGATGTTTTAAAAACAAAATAAAGAAAGAACAAGTGTTGTCAAGGATGTGGAGAAAAGGGAATTTGTGAACTGTTTGTGGGAATGTAAACTGGTGCAGCCACTATGGAAAACAGTACAGAAGTTTCTTAAAACTTTAAAAACAGAACTGCCATATGAGTCAGCAATTCCACCCTGGATACTTATCCAAAGAAAACAAAAACACTAATTTGAAAAGATACGTGCACCCCCATGTTACTTGCAATATTATTTACAATGGCCAAGACATGAAAAGAATTTAAATGTCCACTGATTGATGAATGGATAAAGAAAATGTGCTATATATAGATACAATGGAATATTATTCAGCCATGAAAAAGAATGAAATCATGCCATTTTTTCAACAATATGGATGAAACTCGAGGGCACTATGCTAGATGAAATTGTCAGACAGAAAAACATAAATACTGTACTATCTCACTTACATGTGGAATCTGAAAAACAAACAAACAAATGAGTTTATGGATGTACAGAGCAGATTGGTGATTGCCTGAAGTGCGAAATAGGGGATGGGTGAAATAAGTGAAGGTTATAAATAGATCAAACGGTATAAAAAAGAAAAAAAAAGAGTTGGGTCAATATTACTACACAGCACTTATAAGTGTACCTTTATATGGAAGTTTATTAATGCAAACTAACATGGAAATTAAAGCAATCTTAAATTGCCAGTTTAAACTAACAAAAACTGTCTCAAGCATACTATACAGTAGTTTCTGGAAACAAAACAATTACCCCAAGAGCAAAATATATTTGCTCAATTATATTAATCTTCGATATTATTTAAAGGACTTATTTAGATTAAGTATGCTCTAATGTGCTGTTTTGTACTCTTAAAAATGTGTTCAATATTTATTTTAACCACTGCAATAATATTATTAATTATAAGAAATTAAGAATATTTTAATAGATGTTATCTTGCCAGTGTTCTTTGCTTAAAGATTGTAAAGAGCACAAGTTATGAGCAACTTTCATCTAGTGCAAATAATCTATCACAGAAGAACCATTAAAATTATTTTCAACAAATCAGTTCTGTAATTCAGAAACACCTGCCTATGAATAGATTTTCCCCAAGATCATTTTAAGTACCTAGTTGAAGTTATTCAGCCTGCCTCATCAAGATTTTAACAGATAATTCATTCTAAATTGTTACATACATGTCTCCAGGCACTACAAAAAATTATTTAAATATATTAGAATGAAATGTGTTAAACACTTTCATCATTATCCTGAATTGGAAACAAAAGATATAGACATTTTTTCTAATTAAAAAAAGTTTGCTCACAAAATATTAAGAAATTCAAATGATTGCTTTAAATATGCCAGATTAATACAATCTATTAGTTTTTTAAATATTTATTTTGGAGTAATCAAACATTTGCCAAAGTTCAAGGTTATTTAGGTAAATACACACACACACACACACACACACACACACACACACACACACACACACACACAGAATGAGAATATCTCCATTAGAAGATGCTTTTGTAACCCAGATAATAATACATCCTTTGAAATGCATACGACTCAGAGACTATTTAATGTTTAATGGGAGTACTACATCCATGCTTATATGGAGAAAGTTGGCAACCATAATATCTTTAAAGCTGTTTAAATTTTCCTCGAGTCTGTATGCCTTTTTTTGCTGTTGTTGTTCTATTTGATTGGTATCCTGCTCCTTGCTTCTACTTACATACGGAACTCAGTCATTTTGCATGGATTCTTTTAAATTAATTATGTAAAAGGTGAATGGACACAGCCTTTACCTTGTAACATATAATAAATAGTCAAGGTTTCGTTCTGTGGAAACGTTACTGAAATCATGGACGATGGGAATTTGAATTACAATGCAACAGAAAACATAAACTGAAACGGGGTATTCTGACAGTCCGCAATTCTTTCCACTCTGCTGTTTCCATCCTCCTCCTACACTCCAGCTCGTGTCCTCAAATCACACCAGTGCCTCCCCAACCACGAGCACAACCCCGATGCCTCCACTATCACCACCGCCAGTGCCACTCCCTAAGGAAATTTCTTTAAAAAGATGCTACTGTAAATTAAATAGAAATGAAGGGAAAGCTTCCTACTTCTGTAAGCAAAGCACTTCAGCTCTTAATAGACATGCTTTGCCTTGACCCTCCCCTTTTAGACCCTGCCTAGGTCCAATCATTTCAATACCTAAATAGGCCAGCAGGTGTTTTCCTAATTAATTCATGTTTCTCCACTAATAGGTGCCAGCTTTCTAAACATATATTGTCTCAATTGTATGTAGTGAAGAACAATTTTATATGTAACCATATTAATGATAAATTAAGCATATTGTTTCTATAGGGATTTATAAAGAATGTATTAATCATACAACTCATTTCTTTAAAATGTAACTGAATTTAATCCCTGCTGTTAGTGGTTACATAGGATGCTAATTTAAGAGAGTTTATAGGTTTATTGAATCTTCAAATATTTTTAATTAAAATTGTAATGTGTATAGAGATATATCCATAGGTACTTAGGTTAAAGATAATGTTTTTTCATTCACCAAATAGTATTTCAAGGAATAAAGAAATGGCTTAACGTCTTGCTCATGGTATAGAAGAAGGGAAGTGTATATTTTAAAATTAAAATCAAAGGGGTATTCTCTGTCGAATAAGAAAGGAAGTATAAGAGATATTCTTTCTTGCATTTTAGCACAGCATCTTTCTTACAAAACACCTTTGACTACCTGTGATTTAGGTGGCACAATAGCTTTCTTATGACACTTATGTTAATCTTTTTTCCCCTTTCCATTACCTGAACATATCAGTATGTTTTCTTGTTGAAATAATTTGGACTAGCAATTTGAAAATTTCCTCTGACAGCCCTTAAGGTACAATAAATTTCTCAAATCAGTGGGAGCCCTTGAAATGTGTTTTCAATATCTCTGCTGCAGATGAAACTAGCGAGCTACAAATGTGTAAGTGCACAGAAAATCAGAAAGAATGAATTTTTCACTTACACGTAATCAGATGTTTCCTTAATTATGTGCAACCCCGGGCTATACGGAAGTTTCTCATTTCAGAATTAGATTTTACAACCAGGATTTTTTTTTGTTTATATGCCTGTACTATATTTAATGAGTTTGGATCAGAAAAAACAGAAAGAAAAACTTGACCAAAAAATACATCACTCTTTTTAAATGTTTTAAGGTATTTCCTATAAAGTGTTACTTCAACATATAAAACTTTACTGAGTGCCCATGGATAACAAAAGGCTATGTCCAGTCTAAAGTTTTGAGGTACGTTAGAGATTTTCTTTTGTGGTTTTGACCATGGCAGGTGCAGGCGGAAGGGAATCCAATACTGATAGTATTCCATAGCCTCTATATTTTTAGACTTCTATGATTATGATATATTTTATCATTTTTGGTCTGTAAAAATTTTTGTTTTTTCCCCATTTTTGACAATTGCACTTTTGCCCTTGAAGCAGTATGTAGTGGTGATTAAACTGTAGGTCCTGAAATCAGACAATTGGGGTATAAATCCCTGCTCTTCCACTTACTAATTTGGGCAAGTGACTTAGTTTTTGTGGGTTTTTTTTTGTTTTTTGTTTGTTTCTTTACTATGCATGAATCACATTTAGGATTGGTAACACATACAAGTAAACCCATTAGATATCTTAATGTCTTAAATGTCTAAGTAGCTACTTTTCTCTCTTATAGCTTAATTCCAAAGGTCTTGAATTGCTAGGATGACTCCATTAAAACATCAGGGAAGCAGGTACCTTCTATCTCTACTGCCATCCTCAAGGCTACATGGTAGTTGTTGGAGCTCCAGCATTTACATCCTTATTTCAGGAAGAAGGGTAGATAAAGAGAAGGACAAACAGTACAACCTATCCCAGGAGTTTCTTTCCTTTAATGAGGCTTTATGTGATTTCTAACTCCCACTTAGATCTCACTGGCCCAAACTTATTCACTTAACTATACAGTCAGCTACTATTCCATTTAGTATCACTGACTGGCCACCGCAAACTAACTGGAATAAAGGAACAACTATTTTATTACACTGATAGTTTTCATCAGTTAGGGATTTAGAAAAGCCATAGGAAGAATGGCTTGTCTCTGGTTCCATGATGTTTGGTGCCTCAGTTAGGAAGACTCAAAACCCAGGAGTAACTTGATGACTCTGGGCTTGTATAATTTGAAGGCAACTCACCGACATGCCTGGAAGCTGATAATCACCGTTGAGTGAGATCCCAACTAAGACATCTAGACAACATCAAGATGACATCTGTGTTACCTCCACAAGGTCCCTGGGCTTCCCTAGAAGATGGGCTGGATTCCAAGAGTAAGCATTCAACATAAAACAGGCAGAAGCTGTGTGCTCTTTTCTATTCTAGATTTGAGTAGCACACAGTGTCATTTGAATACAGTCTTTTCCTGCAATCATACTAAAACCTTCCTTCCTATAGTAAAGAGGAGAATTATTAGACTCCACTCTTAATGGGGCTAGTGGCACATTTGTATTATATAAAACTGTTTGTTGTGAGAGATATTGTTTTAAGTCATCTTTGGAAAATTCAATCACCTGCCTTCATAACTGAACTGTTGAAAATCTAATCCTTTATCTGGGTGCATTTTACCCCTATGAAAATTACGGTTTGGCTGCTTCTAAGAAGAAGGAAAGAAAGGATATTCATCAGTCTTTGAAAGACCTCTATTTACCCATTTGCAAAATAAGTAATATAATATTATATAGCTCTAAAAGTTATTATCAGAGATAGGTGAAATAATGCCAGCTATCATTTTGGGGATATTGTAGTATGGTAACTAAGAGGGTTCCCCACAGCATGCTTTACTCCACATGGATACCATGGGCACTTTGGTGACACACTGACCTTTTACTGCCACGGACATTCTTCTAATGTATTATCAAAACCTAGTGATTCTCAAACTTTTTATATCACATCTCACATAGACAATGACATTTTACAGAAACTGGTGCGTCAAAGGTTGCTCATGGTCTGAGGTGACAGACAAAGAGCTCTGGGTCACTCAGGCCCAATCCAGTTCACCTGACTGCTGAGGAAATCAATGCACACCTTTAACACACTATCATTATCAACTTTCCTCGGGTCAAGAACCTCTATTCTATAAACTATATAATTTTTTCTTTTACCTCCAAGCTAATGAACTACTTCATCAATCAAAGATACAAAGTTTCATTAGGAATTTATATAAACACATCACTCTCTCTGCCACAACATTCTTCCTTGATAATAATATGAGAATCAAAGTTGCGGTTTGAGCAAGGAGACTCAGCAGAAGGAAGACACCTGGAAGTGTAGCTCTACTGAAGAGATTTGGAGCAAATATACCTGGACAGGGGCTTCCCTGGTGGCGCAGCGGTTGAGAGTCCGCCTGCCGACTCAGGGGACACGGGTTCGTGCCCCGGTCCGGGAAGATCACACATGCCGCGGAGCGGCTGGGCCCGTGAGCCATGGCCGCTGAGCCTGGGCGTCCGGAGCCTGTGCTCCACAACGGGAGAGGCCACAACAGTGAGAGGCCCGCATACTGCAAAAAAAAAAAATATATATATATATATATATATATATATATATATACCTGGCCAATAACTACAGTTTTTCTATGATTTGCTGAGCTGTGCTAATATATTAACTGCATTCCTGGGGTAGAGCACACATGAATCCAAATCGAGCCATAGGAATGTCACCTATGGGTGTCTGATTTAGGGATGACTGACTGTCAAACTGGAGGCTGTAGGATTTGTGCTTATGCATATTTCCGATTTACTTGTTCTTTGCATCCTTTTCTATTTATGCCACTCTTTTTTTGCCTTTATATAGACCATTATTCTCTTTCACTTCACATTGCTTTCTATTCATACACACTTCATGAATTCTTTGTCTTACAAGCTACGTGTTACTCTCCCTCTATGCTAAACACACCCTATATAAGTTTTCACTTTTCTAAATATTTTTATTATCTTCAGCAGAATTGAATGTTTTTCAATGATAGAGAAGACAAACATTGCACTTCAGTAATATAATTGTTTGAAACTATGGTTACATTTAATGAAAGAGAACCTAGGCACCGTGAGGATTCTGAACTCCAGATAACCCACATCTCATTCTGAAACTCAACAATACTGATCCTGTTTCATTGGTCATTGAAATCCCATGAAATTACTTTTCAGTAACTAGAGATAAGGACAATTTGTGTACTTACTGCAAGGGCACTTCTCTGGTTCACTGACAAATGGTGCCTTTAAAAGTTTTTACTTGCCCTTTTGTGAAGTTTGAATGAGGATTCAGGTATCTTCTCAGGTCATTAATCTTTAGTGCAAGATTGCCAGTAGCACTTAGCAGAAGGTTAATATGCAGGAAGATACTTCAGGAGATATAAACATCTATTTTTTTCCAGAGACAATTCACTTATTCATATGCATTTATTGACTACTACTATGATCCAGGTACTGTTGTAGGTGATGCAGATAGGGAAGAAAACCTGTGCTTGAATAGGTAGAGACAGTCTGTGGCATCCTTGAAATATGCTTTTCAGATCTCACTCAGGACTCTATTTGCCAAGAGTGTAATTGACAACCAGTACAGCTGTTGCATTATAAAATCTATCACTAGATTTGTGATATATGAGGACATGCTTTCTGTGTGCATTTCCCTGCCAATGACTGAGTGCGGCTAGGATATTCAGGCTCGCCCATTGCTGGGAGATTTGGTACTGGTCTCATGGGACGCTTTGGCTCAAGGACTCTATAGTAGCCTTGCCAAATTCTCTTAGGTCTGTATAGAAATCTCAGGTATTTCACTCCTCTCCTCCCCTCCCCTTCCTCCCTCCCTCCCTCCCTCCTTCCTCCTTCCTTCCTTCCTTCCTTCCTTCCTTTCCTTCCTTCCTTCCTTCTCTCTTTCCTTCTCTCTCTCCTTTACCCAGAGCCAACTAACATTAAGATCTGACAACTTTTCAGACTCCCCCAGATCCCTTCTATTTTTCCTCACAGGCATTGTCCCTCACAGAGCTCTTGAATGACTAATTCTGTCCTGATGTCTGTATCTCAGAGGAACCAGGCTAACCCACAGAACAACAGCAAAGAAACAGTAAAAGATAACTGCTATGGAGAAAAGATAAAGCAAGAAAATAGAGGTAGGTTGTACAAGGTAAGTAGAACTGCTATTTTATGTAAAAAAAAAGTCTATTTTATAGACTTCAGAAAATGAAGCAGAAAGTATAGTAGTCCCTGCTTATTTGTGATTTTGCTTTCTGAGGTTTAGTTACCCACAGTCAACAGTGGTCCAAAAATATTAAATGGAACATTCTAGAAAGAAAAATTCATAGGTTTAAAATTGCATTCAGTTCTGAGTAGTGTGATGAAATCTCCAGGACTCCTGCTCAGTCCCTTCATGGATGTGAATCTTCCCTTTGTCCAGTGTATCATGCCCCTTAGTTACATAGTAGCCATCTTGATTATCAATCAGGTTGACTGCCACAGTATCACAATGCTTGTGTTCAAGTAACCTTATTTTACTTAATAATAGCCCCCACATGCTAAAGTAGTAACGGTGGCAATTCGGATATGCCAAAGAGAAGCTGTAAAGTGCTTCCGTTAAGCGAAAAGGTGAAAGTTCTTGACTTAATAAGGAAAGAAAAAATCATGTGCTGAGGTTGCTAAGACCTACAGTAAGAATGAATCTTCTATCCATGAAATTGTAAAAACAGAAAAAGAAATCTGTACTAGTTTTGCTGTCACACCTCAAACTGCAAAGGTATGGCCACAGTGCATAAGTACGTAGTTAAGATGGAAAAGGAATTAAATTTGTACAATAAGATATTCTGAGAAAGGCAGAGAGACAGAGTGGAAAGAGAGAGCACAATCACATTCACATAACTTTCATTACAGTATACTGTTATAATTGTTTTATTTTAATATTAGTTACCATTGTTAATCTCTTACTGTGCCTAATTTATAAATTAATTTTTTTCATGGGAATGTGTGTATAGGAGAAAACATAGAATTTATAGGGTACAGTACTTTTTATTTCCCTTAGGAACTGGCATTTTTTAACATTGTAAGCATGTATAAATATTAATTTTAAATGGATCTGGTAAGACATAAAACTGTAAAGTTCCTAAAAGAAAACTTAGGGAAAACTTGCCTTGACACAGTTCCTGACAATGGAAACAGTAAAAGGATTTTGCAGATGTCATTAAAGTCCCAAATTTGTTGACTCTGAGTTCATCAAAAGGAGATTATAGTGGATAAGCCTGATTTAAAACAGGTTAAAGTTCTTGAAGAAAGGACTGGGAACCTCACTGAGGTGGGAGACTCTCCAACTGACATTGAAGAAGACAGCTGCTGTAAGTTCTTCATCAACAAGGAAATGGCTTTGGCCACAACCCAAGGAAGCTTGAAAGGTAACCTTTACCCAGTAGAACCTCTGAGGAGAATGTACCTCTGCAGACACCTTGACTGCAGCCTTTGGATGCCATGGCAGAGGACCCAGGTGAGCTGTACTCAGATTCTTGACCAATGGAAAGTGAGATAAAAATACGAGACATTTTAACCCAGTAAATTTTTGGTAATTTGTTATGCAGCAATAGAAAACTAATACAATTACCCAAGAGTGCAGGAGTGCTTTAAGAAAAATAGAAAACCCTAATAAATTAATGCCTTTTACAAACCAAATCAAAAAGTGAAAAATTTTCCCTCTGAAAACATAGGTGTTTTCATGTATTATTAAAGTATAATTTTAGAAAAAAAAATATCTGGAATAGTGATAATCCCACATATACAAATTTGGACAAAGAGTAAAAATTAAAAGCTGTTAAACTCATGACCTAGTATAATTTGCCCTAGGAATGCAAGAATGGGTTGCTATTTTTTAAAAAATTATCACTGTAAATCACATTAACCGATTAAAGACAAAAAGAAAAACTCTCAGTAGATCCTGAAAATATATCTAATAAAAATAACAATTATGATAAATCCTAGCAACTTGATAAACCGCTCTGCCAAGAATCAAAGCAATATCACACTTGAGAGGGAAGAACATAGTCATTTTCTTTACTGTAAGCAAAATGCCAGCTTGCTCACTTATATAGCTCATAATCAGTAGGGTACTGGAAGTCCTAGCCAAAGAAATATAACCAAAAAGTTGAGGGATAAAAGTGGAAAATGAAAAAAAAAAAGTAACTTTCTTAAAAATCACATAATGATGCTAAAAATCTAAGAAAATAAATATTAACTCCTCCATAGCTAAGATGTACTTAGCAGAGTAACTGTATCAAAATATGAAAATAATAGCATTCAAACAAATCAGCAATAACAAAGAATTAATATATACAAAAAAACAAGAAAAAGTATCATTGAACCTGACAAGCAAATCAATATATTATATGAAGCTACAAAAATTTTCACAAGTTAATGGAGAAATTTGCTAAATCTCATTGCATATAAAATTTTGACTCAAAATTTTAAAGTCTCTGTGATGTCAAAAGCATAATGAGTAATCTAAAACTGTTAAAAAGAACTGGGAAAGATATTCACATATAGGACAAAAAATGCTAATTTAAATACAAAATTAAAAAACAATAACTATGTAACCCCCTGCCCCCAAAAGACAAATATGCCAGTAAGACAAAAAACAACAAAAAGCCAATATCAAAAATGATAATCAACATAAGAGGAAACCAAAGGCTAATGAACATACTAATTTATCTATAACCCTGAAAATATTTTATTCTATTAAGTTAGTAAATATTAGATACTCTCTAAATCCCATGCATTGGCCAGGATGTGGGAAAACATAAAAGAAGTAATAATAAACTGCTGGTGGGATTGTAAATTTTCCATTTATTTAAGAGACCATTTCTTTACTATATGGTAAGATTTAGTGTTCATTCTCTACACCCGTCAAGAGTGTCATAAGGAAACAAAGATTCCATGTAGCATTGTTTGAAAAGGCAAGTTTGGAAGAATTCTTGTTAGAAATGGAGAAGAATGGATAGGAAATATACATAAATGATAATCCCATAATCTGTGTGTACACTATTCTACCTTTATACTTTTCTGGATAATTTATGTATTTCATAATATACTTAAAAGTAAATAATAATAGTGAACATCTTGTAATGAATGTAAGAAGCCATATACATATGTAATAATCTGAAAAATGTATCTACAAATGAAAAGCTGAATGGCTTCATGAAACCTCAAGCCCCCAAATTCTCAGATAAAGAAATGAAACACAAATTTCCTTCAAAAAACAAAGTAACATTCAAGCTAGAGATAATAGGAAGTGTTTGCTATCAGAGTACAGCAACTGATATGTGAGAATACCATCAGAACACAAAGAAAATATGTTAGATTTGGTCAGGAAGACTAAAGGAGGTAAAGCTCAAGCTGAATTTTAAAAGACAATAATAAGATCACATCACTCAAGACCAGTGATTGGAAAGAGAACAAAGCTCTAAATGACACCTGTAGGAAAACCTAATTTTAAGGAGTACAAGAACAGAAGCAGACACTTCAAAGAATACAAAAGTACACACTCATTTATCCTGTGCCTGGCCATGTACTAGGCCTTTCACACGTATTTTTTTTCCTACAAAATTATTATAAATAGATATTATCTCATGTCAAGATAAATAAATTAAGCTTAGAGAATTTAAAATGGTAAAATAAGTTACTCTTGATAGACACAAATAAGACTTTCCTGATTTTAAAATTCCTCTCTAATAACTAAACTTGATAAGCATTATAAAATTGTGGCTTCACAAAAGGCAATGAAGAAAGACTCTCAAAAGAATTATAGATACAACAGAGGAGTGAAGTGAAAATTATACAATTTGAGGAAGTGACCAATGGCATATACAGTGTCATAGAAGGAGGATGGAGGAAATCAGTATGTGTTCAGTTGTAAAATGACAGAGAAGTGAGGAACAAGGGATAATAAGTGTGCTATTTTGAGTGACTCCACTATGAAAGAAAGAAAATGAGAGAATGCTTATTAAAAATAATTATATGGATTTTTCATCTGAGAACATGTTACAGGTATGTAACAAATGATATTGTGATCTGTCGTTATCATACTGGAGGTCACAGCCAGTGCAATAAGGAAAGAAATTTTTTAAAAATGTGGTATAAAAATTGGAGACTTGGATGGTAATAAATAAAAGTGTATTTCTTTTACAAATAACAAATAAAAGTGTATTTCTTTTACAACTAATATATATATGAACTACAATTAGACAAATCAAAATAACAGAATTTAGCAATGCAATTTATAAAAACCAAGTTCTAAATATGAGGAAAAGCAATCAGGAAATAAAAGATAACATTTCTGAGAGCATAAGAAAGATAAGATGTACAGCAATAAATCTAGCAGAAGAGGAACATTAGCCCTCCCCTAAGAACAACAAAAATAGAGATATTCCAGGTTCAAGGTTTGGAAAAAACAATACTGTGGACACATAAATTCTCTCCCAATTAATATACTGACTCAAAGCAACCCAATAAAATTCCCCACAGATGTCTTAGCAAAACTTGGTTAGCTGTTTCCAAAATTACATGAAAAATAAAAGTCAAGAAGAGCTTAGGCAATCTTGCAAAAGCATTAAAACATTAAAACAATCTGAGGAACTTTTGTTCTCAGATATACAGATGAATTATAAATATATAATAAATATGACAGAATACAATTGTAAACAAGCAGGACCCTATGGGGCCCTCCCAGGACAGATCCCACCCCCCAACCCATGTCCTCCACCTGCCTCTTATTTGTAGAAAAACTTTAGCCCCTTAGCATTCCTCAAGTTCCAAAGAATAAATTTAATTGGAGAAGTGAGAAAACGCAGAAGCAAAGGAAAACAGTCAAGCAAGACAAAATAATAATAGTTTAGCCACTATACAAAGTCAAGGGCCTTTAGTTCCTTCTCAAGGGCTATAGATAATATTCTGAGCAATAAGCTTTGAGCTGTTTTACAGATACTGAAACCCCCACCAGGTGGAAGAAGTTAACTGTATTCTGACCACAAGCACAAAGACCCCAGACTGGTTGGAACCAGAAGGTTGATGATGTTGGTTCCTGACTACCTCACCACCAACCAATCAGAAAAATGTCCACAAGTTGATCATGTGCCCCACAACCCCCTCCCTCACCCTGGTTAAAAACCTTTCCCTGAAAGCCATCAGGGAATTCTGGTCTTTTAAGCACTAGCTGCCTCCACTCCTTGATTGGTACCCTGTAATAAATGCTGCACTTTCCTTCAGCACAACCCAGTGTCAGTAGACTGGCTTTATTGTGTGCAGGCATGAGAACCAAATTTGGTTCTGTAACACAATTAGCTCAGAAGACAAGAAGAATCCAATAAAGTGCCCAGAAATCTGACATTAAAAATTTGATATACAGTGAAATGGGGAAGAATTTGGCTTTGGTAGTGTAGTGGGTCCATTGGATACCCATTTGCAAAATTATGAATCTGGAGGTGGCAGCACTGCAGTGGTGCTTTGGACTTGGTCCCAGCACTGTGTGGCTCTCCAGCTGGGGCCCTGTTCCAAGCCCTACCACTGACAGCCTGAGCACAGTGGCAATGGAGTGAGATGAGCAAAGAGAGCAATAAGAGAGCTCCAAAAACAGCAACCCAGAGACTGAAACAGGACTATCTTCCAATTTAGAAAGACTGGTACCTTACATGTGTGCTGAGCTCCTCCTTTCCAATATTCTTGAATGGCACTACAGGTCGGCTGCATCCATAAGGTTATGCATGGCAGATTCAAACAACTACAAATGAAAAATACTGGGGAAAATATTACAGAGAATTCCAAAAAGCAGAACTTGAATTTGCCACCATGGGGGCAACTATTTACATAGTATTTACAACTATTTACAAAGTATTTATATCGTTATTAGGTATTATAAATAATCTAGGGATGACTTGAAGTATAGGGGAGGGTGTTGATAGGTTATATGCAAACACTACCCCATTTAAAATAAGGAACGTGAGCATCCTCTGATTCTGTGGGGTTTTGGAACCAATCCTTGGCAGATACCAAAGGACTACTGTATATGCACCAAAGTCCTGGGATGACTCCTTGTGAAAGTAGTTATTATCATGGACAACTAATTTTTTTCCAGAGAATTTTCTTTTAAACCTCCTAGTATTTATACAACTCCCAATGGAAAGTTCAAGTGCAATACAAAGCTGAGTCTTTTCATCATGGATTTCCCCACAGACAACCTAGCCTAGTCCATATCCACCATCCTGCCTGGGCAGTACAGAAACGTGGGACTTCAGCAAAAGACAACCGCCAGCACAAAGTTTAATGTTTAACTAAAAGACAACGTCTTTTTTGAATTACTGCTGAAGTCATATAGGAAATTGAAAACATATAGCACAAGACGAACTCAGCAGCAGACCCCAGACTTTCCCCTTCCAAGACACGGTTCCAGACAGAGAGGGACACACACCATGGCCAGAAGGTGCTTCAGCTCTTCCATGTGGTTGGGTGGGCCTAACCTTGCTGGGCTAAAGCAGGCCAATCTGCACCAAGGTCCTGGAAGGCGCCCTGGTGACCTTGTTTGTTATCATTGAGTTTGCAGCCTTGCCTATGCTGTCAAGTAAGTTAATTACATGCTGAGAAGGGACAGTGCAGGAGGAGCCCAGATGTGGCAGAGGTAGTTGGCGATGCTGGGTCCCAGCTTGACACAGGCTGGCGGCACGCACTATCCAGTGTAGGGCAGACCCACCACACTCCTGGGGTTAGCTTATTAAAAACCTTAGGCAACAACAGCAACAAAAACAAAGTGTGAGGTTTGAATTTGAAGGAGATATGAGATTCTCAGCCCTTGGGTGTACATTATCAGGTGTAAATGACGAGCAGTCCTCGTGCTTTGGTTTTATACCTTATCTCCTGTCTTATCTTTTGAACTGTTTTAGTAAATCTGTTTCATTTTATTAGATTTAGTCACTTAAAAATATAAAACTTGGGACTTCCCTGGTGGTCCACTGGTTGGGAATTCACCTTCCAATTCAGGGGGTACAATGGTCCACATCAAAAATATCTTTAAAAAAATATAAAACTTGGTGCCTATCAAAATATCAGATACAAACATTTCTAAGTATTAAATGAAAGCAACATTGGTTAAAGTACCTAGCAAACAAAAGGCACCTAATAATGTTTGTTGCTTCTCAAACTGAATGACTTTACCAAAGTAAAGTAACAAATGCACCTGTATGTAACTATTTTATAACAAACAAGTGTAAGTTATTTCACAGATCCTTTTAAATACTTCATCCTTAAGAGAAAGTTTGGGACTTCCCTGGTGGTCCAGTGGTTAAGACTCTGTGCTTCCAATGCAGGGGGCACGGGTTAAACCCCTGGTTGGGGAAATAAAATCCCACATGCCCTGTGGCGTGGCCAAAAAAAAAAAAAAAGTTCATTAATCATTAGCAAAATATTGCTTTCAAAATATTTTAAGGCACTGAAATAGATGCATACATGCCAAATTTTCAATATAGTAAAATGTAATGAAAAGTATTCTGAATTAGAGAAGTATATAAAATAAATAAGATCACTTTTATAACCTGGATAATGTATACCTAATTACTCACTGCATTCACAAAAATCTATTCTAGGTGCATTGTAGGCTTAAAGATATAACCTATTATCTAGAAGAATATAGATTCTTGATATTTAAGATCTTCATGATATTGAGGTAAGGAAATATGCATTATATGGACTAAAAAAGATAATTTGATGTACATTAATCTAACCAACTTTTATTCATCAAAAGATATTAAGAGAATGAATAGGCAAGTTATAGACTTATAACTGTAAGTTATAACTTACAGTTCGTATTACTGACAACTAAAACCCAGAGTATATATTGTACTCTTTCAAATCAATGAGACAGTGTATTAAGTTGCTAGGGCTGCTGAAACAAAGTACCATAAACTGATGGTCTAAATAACAGAAAAATGTCACCTCAGTTCTGGAGGCTAGAAATCCTAGATCTAGGTGTCAGTAGGGCTGCAACTTCCTAAGGGCTGTGAGGGAGAATTCTGTTCCATATCATTCTCCTAGCTTCTAATGCTTTGCTGTCAATCTTCATCTTCACATGGCAATTTTCCCTTGTATGTATGTCTAAATTTTCCCCTTTTTATAAGGACAGCAGGCATATTAGATTAAGGTCCACCCTAAGCCAGTAGGACCTCATCTCACCTAATTACATCTGCAAGAATCCTATTTCCAAACAAGGACACATTCTGAGGTACTAGGAGTTAGGTCTTCAACATATGAATTTCTGCAGGACACAATTCAAAGCAAAACAGACAACCCAATAGATCAAAACATGTAAAACATGTAAACACTGGAAGAGATTCTTATGAGTCAGCTAATAAATGTGAAAAAGTACTCAACTATTTAGTCAGCAGGAACCTGCAAAATAAAATTAAATTTCAGTATACCACCACTAAAATGAATGAAATGGAAAAGACTGATAATATTGACATCAGATTGGAAGTCTTATATGCTGATAATGGTAGTTTAAGTCAGTCCAACTGGTTTGGAAAACTCTTTGGCATCCTCTACTAGAACTAATTATTCGACAATTCCATTCCCCAGCATGTGCTGTAGCGGCACTGCTTGAAATAGATAAAAACTTTAAAAAGCCCATTAAGTGTGATTGTGTGTATGTATTTATATATGTATACATATTCGCATATTTATATATGTATATATATGTTTTTGTAGATTTATATAAAGTATATCATAATAAGGAGATAAAATAAATATTGTTTGGATGCATCTCACAAACAAGTTTGAGTAAAAGAGGCCAGACACAAAAGAATATATACAGTAAAATTCCATTTGTACAACATACAAAAACAGACCAAACTATTTATGGTGTTAAACATCAGAGACATTATTATCTTGGTGGAGAATTGTTAGTGATTGGGAAGGAGCCTGGGAGTGGCTTCTGGGAGTTCATGATGTGTTATTTCATGAACTAACTGCTGGTTATATAGAGAATTCATTTCATAAAAATCCACCCACCTGTATATTTATGATTTTTGTTCAGTTTCTGTATTAATGTTATATTTCAATAAGAATTACTTAAAATAATGGAAAGTTACTATCTACTGTAATATCCAAAATCACTTACAAAAGAATCACAGGATAAATGACATATTTCTGTATATTCGGTTGAAGAATAAATGTTTAAAATGAACGAATTTGTTTTTAATAAAAAGATGAACAAACATGTAAAACAATATACGACATTTCTTTTTAAATAACTGTTGTGCTTTAGTTGCAAGAAACACTGGAATAAAAAACATACAATTTCACACATGACTTCTTCAAATTTTTTCACTCCTTTATCTTGTATCATTTTTTAATGAATTCACTTTTTGGCTACAAAGAAACAATGTTTTTAAATATTGGGAAACTAACATACATTCATTTACTAAAGTATGTTTTTGATCTCAGTGCATGTACTCTCTATATATACCCACTGAAAACTTCCCTGTGGTTCTTAGATTATGGGAAATATGCTTAGGTTTCAAATACAATTTCTGGACTCATTGATGAGATTTTGTTGTTTATTTTTTTAAATTTTTAAACTTTTTTACCTTTCAACCCCCTATTGTATCTTTAACATGTTTTATTTGAAAGTTGTTTAAGCCATTTCTGTTGTTCCCACTATTTGGGACAACAGAAAGTATACTCAGATCTGTTTGTACATTAGGATATTTATACTTAGATTCAGTTTTGGGTAAAAAACATCACATAACTATGAATATTTAAATAAACTTAAAGACAGGAATCAAAAATACCTGTAAAAATGTAAATGCCTTTGCTTTCTCCATCACCAATGACTAATACTAATTTTCATATTTTGATGATAAGCCTAGTTGTAATTTTAAAAGTTTTCTTAACATAATACTACAGAAATAAATATAAAAAATTCAGAGTTGGCATTTAGATGAAAACCTTATTCATTTGAACTTAAGAGTTTTATTTTAATTTCAGTAAAATATAATAGTGTATATATATTGTTTTATTCTTGTGGTTAAAATCTCTCTTAGTATTATACTTTTTCCTAAAGTGAATGATATAAAACATTTCTTAGTGAAGAGAGAAAATTAGGTAGCCAGAGCCCTCATTTTATTGTTGTATTTTAGAGTTTAGGTTAAACATTGAACTAAAATATTATATAAATATATATGGAATATATATATATATACACACATACATTTGTGCTATATATCATCTGTATATAGAAATATATATTATATATATTGTATATGTGTCTATATTCAAAATAGGATGCATAAAGCACCATAGCTTACTTATCCTTGTGAAGCTGACACAATTTTGTCATGTTTCCAAAGACTTCTAAATCTTTGGGAAAAGGAAGAACAAAGACAATTAACTCAAAATATAGCTGGCATTTTTAACTCTTCCACTCCTCATAACTACACATCTGTATCTTAACCTGACTTAATTTGATAACTATAGTTTTATTTTTTTTAACCATCTATTCCATTTTTTTAATTCTTTGCTGGAAACCTGATAAAATGGGTTATTTCTTGGGGCAAGGGTGACCGAAAATCATGTTTTTCTGAATTATCTAGGTCTAATTCATTACTGCCTTAATAGAAGTAATTTTCCATTGGCCAAGTCTACTGAGCAAAGGAATATTAAGAATTCTAGTGGATTTCTACTGGTCCTCTTTGCTCCCATTTTGTAACCTACTCAGGAGCTCCCCTTGTGTAATCTGAAACCTGCCCTGTACATGAAAGGCAGGGAGAGACCTAAGAAAGAGGCAGCCCACTCTAGATTGGTAGGTGGCAGCTTTAAGAAGCAAGGGAACTTTCAAGGCTTGTCTTGGGCAGCTGCAAGACCAGTAACTTTTGCACCTACCCACCAAATCTTAAAAGTTTATACAGACGCTTTAACTGGGTTCAATCATGTACACAGTCCAGATGGTCTCAACACCATATTACCATTATTTCAAAGCTGTGTCCTTGGGTAGCTTCCAGCTTGGGAAAGACAAGCAGAGCACACATTCCAAGGTGGGGCGTGGGGATGGTGGTATGAACAGCCTCCAAATGCTCTGGTCCAGCTTGCAGGTCAAACTGGAGGTCGTGTCTTTTTGATGACCTTTCTCAACAAGCAGCATCCCAGTTCATGTTTGGTAATCAGAATTATTCACCTTGGCTAGTAAGTACAATGACCCCTTTTTCTGCCTGTTGTTTCAGTGGTATGAAATTTCAAAAATGTTAGTGAGTGAGTGAGGAGTCAGCATCAGTTTCCAAACCACTGGAGATATGAAACTTTTCCTAAGGGAAATAGTTGTTCATTGAGCACAAAAACATCCAAATACTCCAATCAATTTGATTCAGGATTTGGAAGAAAAATATCTTAAGTAGATAATTAGTTGTAACAGTGAAAGGGACCACATCTCTGTCTTCTGCCTGGTTCTTGGACCCATGTTGTTTCGCTAAGGAGTAGATGTTATCACATCTAACCTATTAGGCATGGGTCCTATTACTAAGTCTTTAGTGTATTCCATTATTCTATTAAATCTGCTTCTTCTAACTGTGTATTCAAACTAATGAATCCTGTACATGTTGACCTCATTGTTGTACTCACTTTACCATAACTAAGCAGAGATATTCTATGGGATTACATGTTGATGGATAAAGCTCTTTGTAAGATCATGAATGATGATGATGGCTGAAGCACTGCAGACAGGAAGGGGATTTAATATTCAGAATATATCTAAACCCATGAGAACAAACCTGTACTCCCTTCATGATAAAACAGTCCAATATATTCAGCTTTCTTGCAGGTGGCTGGCTATTACCCCTGAGGAAAGATCCTCTATCGTGGCTGCATGTTAGTAGTTTAAGCACTTATTAGTGACGGTAAACAGATCATTCATGGCGAGGAGAAATCCATGTTTTAGTGCTAATGAACTGCCTCTGTCTTTGCCACCATGGTCAGTTTGTACATGGACCCACAGTGTAAAACTTAGAGCACCTACGAAAAAGGGCACACAGATGTCCACAGATTACTCATAAATGACCGCTATAAAATTTCTATTCTCCCTGAGTCTTTGGATTTCTTCTTCAATACTCCAGAAATATTTTATAGTATCTTTCTCATTTGACTAAAGGTCATATTGGAGTTCAGGATGTAATTAACCAACTTAGTTCACACAATTACCTGCTGCTTAAACCCATCCCTAATACTGATTTGGTGTATCCATATCAATACATTTGGCCTGCCTAGTCTCATATTTTGTCCTCTTTGGTCAAACATCTCTTAGCCCACCCCCATATATGTTCCCGTAACTCCTGCTGGTACAAATTGGAAAGACCATGTTATTCTTTTAGTGTGTAGTCTGCTTTGTCCCAGACCACTTCTTGTACTTTTCCATTTGGGCTATGCTGGGGTTCCAATTCTTAAAGGTCTTAAAGGCCGACGGCAGAATGAATAGTTATAGTTGTGAATTTTGAGTAGACTAAGCAACTCCTCATGAAGAAACTCTCTCTTGTGAAGTCATTGGAAGGATTTTATGAAGAAAAAGTCAATTTCCTCAGACAGAGAAGGGTAAACTATTTCTAAGACAAGAAACACTGAGTTATTTTGGAGATCAAAATTATCACCTTCATCTGTGTCTGCCCAAATGTTTTTATCCAGTATCTCAGTATTCTACTCTTTCCCCTATTTATTTATATTCAAATGTGAGTTTAATGGACTATCAATTCTGCATCCCTGAAAATAAGTCTCTTGGTTTGGTTCATAGCGGCAATTAACAAGTTTTCTGATTTTTCATATGTGTTCTAAATTTTGTATTCAAGACCTTTATACTGATTCTCTTCCACTCCCTTTAGGAAAGTTAAAATAAGCTAGACCATGTAGAATGTTTATAACTGTCACAACTACTGCTTCTTTTAACTCCTTGCCTCCACCTACACTCCATTCCATGCCGAGAGTAGTGATGTTTTTTGTATCAATGCTGCCACTATCAGTGTTCCATTTGCTCCTGGCTAGAGGTTATCCATGTGCGCTAGACAAGTATCTGATAAGAAACAGGCAGTATACTCAGAAGGAGTAATTTAAAATACCTTAATGAAGAGATGGTTTATAAAAGTATAGGCAGGAATGGTGAAGTACCCTGAGGCTATCTACAGAGAAGAGCCATTAATAGAAATACCCCGTATCCACTATCCAGTATCTGCCATGATTGTTTCATCTAAGATTCTAATTGTTAACATTTTTTTATAAATTAGAAACAGAAATTACTATTATATTTGTTAGATATATTATAGTAAACTATAACAAAGATTGTGTACTCCAAGTGTGTAGCAGCTAAAGTTAGGTTTTTTCTTCAGTTGCATATATCTAAAATATGTGACATCAACAAGACAGAGTTATTTTTCCCTCATAATAGGCAAGACCTAGACAGCCCAGTGGTGATAACATATCTAAGTCCAGAAGCCTTTAGAGACTGAGGTTCCTTTGTGCTAAACAATTCATCCCTCATTAAAGATGCTGTCCACAGCTCCAGGCAATAGGAAGAAAAGAAAATAAAGTCTTCATTTGAACTGTCTTTCATGGAGCGTTCTTAGAAATTTCCTTGTGACACTTTCTATCACTTCTAATTTGCTAGAACTTACTCACAGGCCAGATCTCATGAAGACAGACTGAATACTATATATTTCTAATCTTTGGTGGTTATATTTACAGCTAAAGAGTTTTCTTACCATATAAAGGGGAACACCTTTATTGGAGTTCACTTAGTTGTCTATGACTCACAACAACACTGACAAATTCTAGCCTAAGGCAACATAAACATAAGTAGGAAGAGATCTAGATAAATATTTTTGAGTTTTATATTTGACTCAGCCAAGCCATTGAAATATCATTCAGGAAATATCAGAATAGGGAAAATAATTTTCATACAAATAGTCTATTATAAATATACTCATACTTGAAAGAGAGCCTTAGAGTCATTACTTATAAAAATTGTAAAAAATAAAATGCTTGAATTGCCATTAATATACTTCTTTTCTTGAAACCATCATTATATTTTTCATAATAAGATAATTTTCTAATTCACTAACATTCTACATTTTGTGCAAGTAAAAATCTAACTTTACCTATGGAACTTAATACTTAATATTGGTTACATATATAAAATTTGGTGAGTTTAAATTATCTCTAAATGATTTAATATTATAACATCATTTTGACCACTCAAGGGTATAATTTATCTATTGTGAATAATAAGAATTAAAATGAAATCAGTAATGTCATCATGATTTAATAAAACAAATAGTATATAATGGAAAAAGTCTTTACAGTAGGATTCAAAATATTAAAAAATCTTCAATATCATTAACAACATCGTTACACATGTCCTTAATTATTCTAACATTAGATAATAAAATTCTGCATTCTCGTGTTTTTCTGCTTCTATTTCTTCTTTTACTCACTAATGTTTTCCAAATGAATGTTATTTCCCAGATTAAAAAAAAAAAAACATTAAAAATTGTCACGTGATAAAACTTAGGGTTTCCCCTTTTTTCCCCCATAGAGCTATCTCTCCAACATTGGGTTGATTTCTTTTCAGGGAAATAAATAAATAAACAAATAAATAAATAAATAAATACTACGAAGGGCAATATTTAAGGAATTAAGAAGGTTCTGTAATCCACACATCATAAAACCATTAACTATAAGTAATACTGTAAAAATGAACCAAAAAAGAAAAGTGGCTATTTCTTAATGAAAACTATGAGATTTGTTTGTTTGTAAAAATTTTTTTGCATAAAGCAATTAGGAAACTTAATTTACCAATTAAATAATATGTTATTCAAGTGTGATTTGTTTCAGGTAAATTATCAAGATAAAATTTGAAAAATAAACAAGTAAAGCAGAAATAAGAAATAAAAACAACCAGGAAATAAAAGGCATTTGCTCAAGAATTAAACTAGAAGTCATCACAATATACAAAAAAAACCCCAAACAAACAATTATATCAGACAAAATAAAAGGGCCATATAATTTTTACTGAAATATGCATCAGATACCATTGAAATATGTAAATCTCTAATAATTCACCTTTGAAGTAGTTTAGAACGGATGGCTCTATCAAGCTATAAAGAATCTGAATTACAACACATTTTATAATGTGTGTCTATTCGTTGAAAAGTTTACAAAACGGAAAGTATTAGGAAGAATTTATTCTAAAAAACTGGAGACTTGATCTTAGGCAAGAATCAAACATTTGCTTAGGTGTGATTCAAAAAGCTAATTAAATATAAATCTTTTCTATCTTTAAAATAAAATAAACTCATTCCTGTATAATTTTTTCATATTTTGACTGACGGATAGATCACAATGATCTCTGAGTTTTCATATTTGAAAATGGTCTTGCTCTCCTGATATTATCCTTTATGTTAACTTCTTCAAGAGTAATAGTCTGAGTAATTAAACAATACACACATTAAAAATCACCTCATTAGTATACACTGTAATGATTCCAATCAATAAAAATTGGTAAGTCCACATGAAAATATTCATAATTTGTGGTTAGGTGGCCTTGTATAAGTTATTCACTGATTCCTACATTCATCCTTTTATTTGCTCTCTTATTTCTTAACTCTTAAAATTCTTAACTCATTCCATGCCACACTCAGTTATCTTATAAACTTCTTAAGCGTCTATTCTTTATTTAGCCCTATATGCACAGGCATTAGATATTTTGCTCATGTGCATTTTATTCAGGACAAAAACCCTGAGTATTGAAGGGGATGACAATCAATTCCACCTAAGTCCACAAAAAAGAATTGGACTCAGTATTAATTTTGGAAGCTGTTGGTTTGAGACATGATAACCACTACAGAAAATGCAGGAAAGTAACATATAAATGAATATGAATAAGCAACAATGCTGAATGAATAGACTATAAAAATAGACACATTTTTCACCAGCATTTTTATTTTTATGGAAATAGTGTCTTGTGTTTGAATATATTTGATATGGAGAGAATATAGAGCAAATAATTTACCTAGAAATTGCAAATACAAATAAACAATAAAACATTTATATAAAATGTTTTTACATATTGAAATATTACTCTAAAATAAAAACAACTTTTTGAAAAGTTTAACTCTGTTTTCAGAAATGGTTTTAGATAGACTTGCAAGTAGTGAGTTCAAGAAAACTTAGACAAGGTACGTAACTGCAGATTACTAAATTTAACTGGAAAATCAAATTCCTTAATGTTGAATTTAAATGTGATAATAATATCTTACTTAATAGTCATTACATTAACTTTGTAGAATTTTAAGACATTAAGTTTCTCTTTCCAAATTCCTCTTTCACTCTACTTTTATTAAGTTCTATTCCAGCAGCCACTTTTGATAACTGTTTTGATGATTTGTACTCTTTATAAAAACTGAGCCATCATTTAGCAGTAGATATCTGTGATAAAATGTCATTTTCATTCAATTGCTAGTTTCCTCCTTCACTTTGAGGTTGAAACTACTTTCCTGGGAGACATTCTTAATTCAACTCTGTCTACAGAAGTCCTCTGCATTATTCCTTTTTCACTTCTAGCACAAAGCACCATTTCCCCTATATTGCTTTTTTAATACTTATTATCATTGGCTATTATCAGCAAGAAATACAAACTCTTCAGCACTGTTCGGTTTTCAGGTGGTACACTGACACAATGTATTTTAAATACACTATTAATTTTAAAAGAAACATATTCAATTGAATGAAACCAAGTATTTTTTTGCTCTTTAATGCCTTAACATCTTTATTTTCTCCTTAAAGAATTAATGTGATGAACTGCAGACCTTTTCAGTTTATCATGTTCAAAAGATATGTTTTAGCCCCATTTCATATTCTAACCACAACTTTACACAAGGATTTGTAAGGAGAGTATCTGGGGCAAAGTTGTCCTTATCGTCACAATGAGTTGAATTGTGTCCTTCAAAAATTCAGATGTTGAAGTCCTATACCCCAGGATGGGAACTTATTTAGGAATTGGGTTGCTGCAGATATGGTTAGCTAAGCAAAGATGAGGTCATACAGGATTAGGATGGGACTTTAATCCAGTATACATGGTGTGTTTATAAAAAGGGGACATTAGGCTTCACACAATGCCATGTGGAGATGAAGGCAGAGACTGGTCTGATGTAGCAGAAGCCAAGGAATACCAAAGACTGTCAGAAAACCACCAGAAGCTAAGAGAGAGGCATGGAACAAAATTTTTATCACAGTCCTCAGAAGGAAACAATCCTGCCAACACCTTAATCTGAGATTTCTAGCCTCCAAAATAGTGAGAACATAAATTTTGGCTACATCACCCATTGTGTGCTACTTTGTCATGGCAGCCCTAACAAAGTGAAACAATTGCTAGGCCTTAAAATCACATGAAAATACTATCTTTTTATTTAGTCACTTATATAAATGTCACTTTAAAAGATTAGAATTTAATCAACTAACATTATAATTTTTACTTTGACAGTGTGTTGGTTTATTAAACATTTGTCCCAAATGCTCATTTTCAATATTGTAGATCATTCTGTATAAATATAACATGTAGCAAAACAGTTAAACAAAGAAGTTTTATTTATTTTTCTAGTACAGCCACCGTACATGCCAGGACTTTATCTGACTAAAAATGTTCCCCCTAAATTAAGCAGTTATTGTCTTAAAGTCTATTTCAAATCTATTAATTTATATATTTATTCTCAATAAAGAAATGGTCAATATAAACAGAGTCTAAACACAGACTTTAAATTCTCCTCAAAAATTAACTCAAAATGGATCACAGACCTAACTGTATAACACAAAACTATACAACTCTTAGAATATAACACACAGAAGAAAATACAAAGAATCTTGAGCATGATGATAACTTTTTTAGCTACAACCTCAAAGGCATTATCCATGAATGAAAGAATTGATAGGTTGGACTTTGTTAAAATGAAAATGTTTTGCTCTGTGAAAGACAAAGAGAATGAGAAGACAAACCATATACTACAAGAAAATACATTCAAAAGACATGTGGTAGGGCTTCCCTGGTGGTGCACTGGTTGAGAGTCCTCCTGCTGATGCAGGGGATATGGGTTTGTGCCCCGGTCAGGGAAGATCCCACATGCCGTGGAGCAGCTAGGCCCGTGAGCCATGGCCGCTGAGCCTGCACGTCTGGAGCCTGTGCTCCGCAACGGGAGAGGCCACAACAGTGAGAGGCCCAAGTACTGCCAAAAAAAAAAAAAAAAAGACATGTGGTAAAGGATTGTTACTCAAAATATACAAAGAACTCTTAAAAATCAACCATAAGAAAATGAATGACCTTATTAAAAAGTGGGTAAAAGACATGAACAGACACCTCACTATAGAAGATATACATATACATATATATCTACCTATCTATCATCTATCTATCTATCTAAATGGCAACTAAGTATATAAAAAGATACTTCACATCATATGTCACTAGGAAATTCAAATTAAAACAAAAATAAGATACCATTACACATCTATTAAAATAGCCAAAATCCAAATCACTGACAACATCAAACGCTGGCAAGGATTTGGAGCAACAAAAGCTCTCATTCATTGCTGGTAAGGATTCAAAATGGTACAGTCACTTTGGAAGACAGTTTGGAAGTCTTACCAAAATAAACATGCTTGTGATCATATAATCCAGCAACTGCACTCTGTGATATTTACACAAAAGAGTTGCAACTTAAATCTACACGGATGTGTGTAACAGCTTTATTCAGAATTGTTAAAACTTGGAAGCAAACAAGATGTCCTTCAGTAGGTGAATGAATAAGTAAACTGTGACACGTCCAGACACAGAACATTATTCAGTGCTCATAAGAAAGGAGTTATCAAGCCATGAAAAGACATGGTGAAAACTTAAACACATGTTACTAAGTGAAGGAAGCAAATCTGAAAATTCTACATATTGTGTGATTCCAACTCCATGGCATCCTGAAAAAGATAAAACTATGGAGACAATAAAAAGATCAGTGGTTGCCAGGGGTTGGGAGGAGGGAGAGATAAATAGACAGAAGCACAGAGGATTTAGGGCAGTGAAATTATTCTACTATAATGATGGATAATGTCAATACATTTATCAAAACCCATAGAATGTACAACACCAAAAGTGAACCCTAACGTAAACTACTGACTTTAGGTGAAAAAGATGTGTTAATGTAGGTTCATGGATTGTAACAAGTGGACCACTCTGGTGCAGGATGTTGATAGTGGGAGAGGCTGTGTGTGTATGTGAAGAGGGGAGCAGAAAGTAGCTGGGAATTCTCTTTACATTCTGCTCAAATTTTCTGTGAACCTAAAACTTCTCTAAAACGTAGAATAAATTTTAAAGGAAGAAAATAAATACCTACCTGTGTGTGTGTGCACACTCACATATATTAAGGTATATTCAAAATAAAAATATTGAAATTTGTAGACATCACTATGACATAGTTATTGTTCTTATATATGGTTGTATAGCTAATGATAAATTTCGGTGTCTAGTTTTTAATAACTAAAGAAGTTACTAAAAACTGATATATTTCAGTCCACCTAATTATAAAGGAATTTATGTTATTTTATATTTTTAAATAATCCTTGCTGTGTAAGTGCTAACCAAACTCTAAGCTGTTTCCTTGTTAAAGTCTCTCAAGTATACAGTAAAATAATCATCTAGTGAATCTGTCTTTCTTTAGTATCTTTCCACCATGCTGTTCTGTTTGAGATTAAAAGACAGATTCTCCCAAGTTCAAAGGTAACACATGTCTTGAAAATTCATTTTCTTTTTTAGAACCATGGACTTCAAGCTGCTTCAGTAATAGAATTTCTATTTTCATATAATACCACTGATGGTTTTAGCTTTTTTGAATTAGCAATACACACATATATATATATAAATGAAGTGTAGGGCTTCCCTGGTGGCACAGTGGTTGAGAGTCTGCCTGCCGATGCAGGGGACACGGGTTCGTGCCCCGGTCAGGGAAGATCCCACATGCCACGGAGCGGCTGGGCCCGTGAGCCATGGCGGCTGAGCCTGCGCATCTGGAGCCTGCGTTCCACAACGGGAGAGGCCACAACAGTGAGAGGCCGGCGTACCGCAAAAAAAAAAAAAAAGAAATGTGGACCAATACATGAATGGTTGATTTAACATTTGTAAATTTCTGTTTAGATAATAAAGTGGAAAATTTAAAATAAGACTGTCAGAATGAGTCTTAACATTAAATAACTGTAAATGAAAAATCCTGAGATATATTTAAGAAAAATTTATGTCTACTTTGTAAATTATCCTTTTTTTATCAACAAACTATTTAAAAAGTACAGTTTGCAATAACTGAATAATTTTCGAAAAAGTTACTCATACACTACGTATCCACCACTGTTCTGTAAAACAGTAGTTTTACATCAGAGAACAAAACAGAAATTCTCAAAGTCACAGAGCTTACATTACTGCAAGAGAACATAAAATAATAATAAGCATAATGATTGACTAAATTTTAGAGCATTCTGGAAGGTGATAGGTCTTATGTCTATGAGGTTCTTAGATCTTCATTTCCCAGCATTTTATGTCTAGAGATGGCTGAATGTACAACTGTATTTCAATGGACAATGTGTACATTCCTTTCCTCAATTGGAAGTTCTTTTTCTAATGGACTATTTCAAATTATAAGAAAAAAGGAAAATTCATTTGCAAACACAACTAAATTATTTTAGTTACAGTTAAAAGGAAGTATTTGTTTTTCAGTCTCAAGAGCATCAATTAAAACTATTATACAATATAAGACAATGTGACTGTTAATACAAGAATTTTGCTTTTATTCTGCATTACCTTTCTATATCTAACAACAGATAAACTTTATTACAACACTATTACCAGGGAATATTTTAATGCAGTGTGATTATTCTTTTCCTATTTCCTTGTCCCTAGCAATATCAAGAATTTCTATTTGACAGTAACATGTGTGTACTGAATGGAGTTTGTGGAAGGTAAGAGAGAATAGAGTGAAAATGAACCAGTACATTCTGATAGTACTTGATCTCTCCATAATAAATGTAGACATAGGAATGGATCCAAAGTGTTACTGATATATGTGTGTTATATACATATTACATATATATACATATATATAAAATTATGTTATATATATATATACACACATTATATATATACACACATTATAATACTATATATGTCTATATATTTTATATATAGAAACTATTTTTTTAAACATCTTTATTGGAGTATAATTGCTTTACAATGGTGTGTTAGTTTCTGCTTTATAACAAAGTGAATCAGTTATACATATACATATGTCCCCATATCTCTTCCCTCTTGCATACAGAAACTATTTGAATGAAGTTGTCACAACATGTAAGAAATTTGTGCCATTTACAGATATAGAAGTAGGAAAAGCAAGGCAAACCAGGTAGACAAAAAGTTTAATTTTGGATATGTATACAACAAATCCAAGCATAAATACCCATATAAATTTGAATTAATTTCATGGACACAAAATTCACAAAAGATAAAAGCCCTTAAAATTGATTTTGATTCACAAGGCTTATGTTGTAGTTACCACTATAAGAGTGAAGTAGAATGGGTATTGGGGATATAAATTGACTAATGATAGAATATTGAAAATTACAGCACTTGAAAAGCTGTAAAAGAGAACACTATTATTAAAAAATATATAAAACATAGCAAGTGAAGGGAGAAGGGCAGGATACCTGGAAAGGAAATAGACACGTTAAATAAAGTTCTACAAATGGCTAATAGTGTTTAATTCTAGAAGAGTACAATTATATAAGGACAGGAAAATCTCCATTTTTATTTTGCTACTGGTATGATATTGGATATATTTGCAGAGCAATTTAATAGAACAAAAAGATAAAAAAAAAACCAATGCATTGACCAGTTTCTGTATCTGAGGAATTAGAGGCGGCAAGTATAAAGCAGTCTTTCTAGAAGTGTGAGTGTGAGGGTAAGCAGGGAGGTAGACAAGTTGCCAGACTAAGGAGAGGGTAGCTTATCTGTTTGTACACATGTATTGTGAAAAGTGATACTCCTGCATAATTTAAATGACTAAAGTGACCATACAGAGAATGAAGTTCAAGACACAAGACAAATGTAAACCGACATTTGGAGAAAGGTCCTGTTAGAAATGAGAAAAGAAAGTGCTTCAGGTATATATAAAAGAGGACAAGAGATTTCTTATCATTAAAAAAAAATAAAAAACTTTTCAGAAATAAAATCATTAAATATATTTTTTTGAAAAAGTATACACTTTCTGATTTGAGAATGGGGGTAGAAAATGGACTTTCTTGCAGAGAGAAGGCATAGCTGCCTTGAGATACACATAACACCAAATTTCATCTAGGTCTGTTTCATATTTTTATTTCTTTGGCCATAATTCCTCTGCATTTATCCTTTTCCTCCTTAAAAACTCCTATTTATTTTATAAAATAGCAATAAGACATAATTTCCTCTGAATATCTTTTTCCCTTATCTTAACACTTCAAATAAAATGAATCTCATCCCTTATTCTCCTTTCACTCTGTTATATGTATCCACCAACACACAACATATATTTTGGTAACTGTAACTGGTCAGGTTCTAAATTAACTGAGAAATAAGGCAAACATTGGTTGACTCTCCATTCCTTTGCAGCCTCAGTTGCAAAAATAGTCTAAGGTATTACCTTTATTACTGATAATTATCTAATTTGTCTTTGTAGTATATTATAAAAGAAAGACTTTTTTCCCCAGGAAATACAACACTGGACCTGGATGGAATTCAACCTCTCTATACTCTTCAATTTCCAACCCTTCAGAGGAAGAATTTTCCTGAAAAATCAGCAGAATGTATTTTCTCTGCAAATAGCTTGCTTCCAAGAACAAAACGATGTCAAGAATGTTAGCTTCATATACTCTACACAGCCATCATCTACTACAGTCACTCATCTGGCCTTCAAGCCATTGCTAAGGGCTACATGACTTTGGAATAGGTCCCTCTCTATAGCAGACCAAAATCAAGACCCACACTATGTCAAAACTTAGTCACCTCTCTATATGACAGCAATCCAAAGAAGGCCAAAGAATTCTCTAAGAACAACCAAGGTCAAAGTGTAACACCTTTATGTTAAATTTTTACCTTTATGGGTAAATGCTACTAAATTACAATTACAAAATGCTATTAAATTACAATTAAATTATTTATACTATTTCTCCTCTTGTTGCTTAACTTTTCATCAGTAAATTAAAAACAAGTTTATCAACCAAGAGTGGTATAAAAGAGGAGCTCTTGGTTGTTTGAGGAGAACAAAGAATATTGAAGAAAAAAAGTAAGGTACTAGCAATTATATTTCCTGTTTAATTTTCAATATTCACCTGTAATCTGTTAAATGTTGGTCTTTCCCCAAAAGAGGAAAGAAGCCTGCCCCTTCATAAATCTTGTAGTATAGAAGAGTACAATGTTGAGCAATGCTCTAGCAGACCTGTTTTAAAAATATAATAAAGTAGTGCTTCAGGCAGAAGAAATATGGTCCCAGAGGGAAACACAGTAATGTAGAAATAAATGAAGAGCAACAGGGATGTAACTACACAATTAAGTTAATATTCACTTAAAACCAAGTTAATGTTGTATACAGTTTAAATATATATAGATACAGAATTAATTAAAACAATCACATAAATGTTGAGGGGGTACAATGTTTTAAGGTAATAATATTATCTGAAAAGTGGTAAAATTCCTCATTTAAATGAGGATCTAATATGTCAAGAATTCACATTGCTAGGGTAACACTCAAAGAGTAAAGAGTGTACATTAGTACTAGTAGAAGGGAAAATAGAGTTTAAAAAATCTTGATTAATCCCAAAGGAGTTAATATAGGGGAGAAAGAAGGCAAAAAGTCAAGACAAATGGAAAATAAAATGTAAGACAGTAGATATAAATCCAAATATAAGAAAGATAACAATGTATGTCAATGAATTATACATTCCAATTAGAAGACAAAACTTGTCTGTCCTAGTATCTTCAATTAAACCAGAAAACAGAACTAATAATAGATTTTCCATTGTTTCTTACGAACATCTTTATTGTCCTAATTTTCTGTTTATTCTTTTCTCTATGCAGATTTCCTACCACATGATGATGATGAGATTGATAGGGAACTGTCAAAAGACACAATATATTTTTAATGCTAAGTTATATGAATATTCAAAGATTTTGACTCAAACCAGACTTTAGATAATCAGAATTCAAACGTTCCATGCTATCCAGATTCAATCATTCCCATCAGAAAAAGCCCATTTTTCAAAATAAAGATGTCCCATGCATGGTATTCTAGCCAGGGTCACTCTCTTAGTCACCCTACACTTGAGATTCTGGCCACATGTTACCTATTCATCATACACAAGTAACTGGCCCCAAATGACCCTAACACATTTCTTTCTTTTTTTTTTTTAAGGCAAACAAGATAGCTTTCATTGGCAAATATTTATCAGTAGTTATTTTATACAAAACGCTGAAGCAAGATTGACATTGGACTATTCAATGGACATAACTTTGTCGCGATGAAAATATTTCTGAGAGTCTACAATAAGCCTGGGGAAATCAAAGGTCAATGTCTTCATTAGGCCATTCCTTAGCAAAACTAGATTTCAACCTTGAATGTGATTTATTACATCTAGCTTCTCTACCTTTTTCTCAAGTTCTGCCTTGAGTCTTTGCCAGACTGATTTTCTTTTTGTCTAACTTATGAAGTTCCTTTATAAAAGCCTGTTAATTTTACCCTTAAAATTATGTTATACCTATCCTTCCATTTTGTGGAATTAAACTAGGTTAGTTCTTCTAAGAGTGATCTGCTTGGTGATCTCCTCTTCCTTCATCTTCTATCATTTATTTTGTTGCCAGAGTAATCTTGCTTACACCAGTACTGTTTATCTCATCTTATCCTACCTCATCTCACCTTATCTTGTCCTCTGCAAAATAAATTCAAAAATTATCTTTTCCTGAATTTGGTTCTCTTCATAATTAGCTTTCAACCTGCTTTCCCATTTTCCTACTTTTACTTTTCCTATACTCCTCCATCTTACCTATGATGTGTGAAAATTGGAGTAAAATTGAATATGCTCCCTTTACTAGAGTTGAACAACATCTGATGCTATAACAGATTATATCTCAAATATCAAAGGTTTAACACACACACAGATTATGTCTCACTCATATAACTGTCCATCATGGATATTCACTAAATGGTGTTTTCCAAGCAGACGCATCATGTAATCAGGGTCTTTCCATTACACAGTTCCACAGTCTCTACGGCTTTGAAACTTTTGCTTCCAGCAAGAACTTGAAGGAAAGTAGAAGGACAGTTTTATGCAAGGGCCTAGATATGTTCCCCAGGCTAAAACTCAGTAATATGGATACACTCAACTGCCAAGGAGGCTGAAGTATGGTGTACTCTTGCTGGGTACCAAGGAAGAGTAAGAATGTGATTTCTATGAACACACTGCATTTGTACCACAATGCCATGTTCGTATGTTCTCTCCATAAAATATGCTTCCTCCTAAATCTTCCCCTTATATTCTCTATGATTCAGTATCCAACCTCATCACTTTCATAAATCTAACTTGATACTTCTAACAGATTAACTGAAATTTATTTTTGTATGCATCAGATCTTTCCTAATAAATTGTATTATTCCTTAGGTCAAGTATTGTATTTTAGCTAGTTGTTAATCCCACACATCATTTACAATATTTATTTATGCATGATAGGTATACAATAAAAATGCTTATTAATTATTCTTCCCTAAAAGCAGAATTTTTCCAGGCATATCAGAGAGATCTTTATTTCAATTAATTATTTTTGTATGTTTGTTAATGACAAAATAATTAGTAAAAATATAACAAATATTCAATGCATCCTGAACAAAAATAATCTCTTAATTAGAATATGTTTTTTTTCCCACAAATGAATTGGCTACAAAACATTTCATAAGCCACTGGAAAAAAAATCCCCATTCATTCTTGTTCCAGATTTTTAATTAGTTCTGCCACTTTTGTTTTCTTCAGTTAATTTAACTCTCTACATATTGAAGCAATTATTGCTGCCTACTCAAGCACATTTGTAAAACTGCTACATATTATGAATATTCATGCCAATATATGAAAGTTAAACTGGCCAGCAAAGGACTTGTACCAGAACATTTACCATTAGACTGATGTCTCATACATAAAATATAACGACCCATTATCTCACAAACATACACACACATACTTTATGTATGTACAGAAATAACTAAAATGTATGAATATAAACGTGTAAATATTAACACAGCCATTCAAAGAGTTTCGAGAAGCTATAGTTTAGTAAATGCCATGATATTTACTCTTAAATAAATGTTGTTAATCATCCCCTTAGATAGCTCCATTATTTATTGAAATAATAGAATGCAAAGCAGAGCAAAATTGTGATAATATTCATACAAATGAAAATATCTAAACAAAACTTGACTTGAAATGTGAGCCAGGTAATTTGAAGCCTCTATTGAAGATGTTCAATAATATTAGGAAAAAGCTCAATTTTACAAAAAGTATTTTATTGATAGAAAAATCTTGACATCTAGTAAATAAAATCACAAATATACACTCATTTTTAAAAGGTTAATTTCTAACAAGATATATAAATGGTTGGAAGGATAAAAGAATTTGATGTGTGTAATAATTCACTAGGACAATTAACAGCAATTGATTTTAGTGTTAAACTAGAAAATACACGGTATGAATTTTCAGGAAAGAAAGTTTGGGAGTCATGTATCATATATTAGGCTGTTTTATTTGTTTGCTGACCAGTAAGCATTTAAAAGTGGATATCATCAAAAAACATTAATCGTAGAAATAAAATGATCACATCTGTGGCAAGGGTACCATCTGCGGAAGAAACAGGAGTCAGAAAAAAACGGAAGAAAGGCCTACGAATACGGCAATATTAATAAGTGTTCAAAATAATAAATGGCAGATTGCTATCAGTAGGAAATTGTCAGGCAGAAAATGGCATTATAGATAGAAAAGAATAATTGTGAGTTGGTAACTCTAAAATTGGGTAATAGGATCAGCACTTATATTTTTAACTGGATAGAAAATTGAGAATTAAGAAGTTTTTAGCAGGAAAAGCGATTGCCACTCTGTTAGCCTTGTTGAAGTTACTGTAGATCATCATCTAGGAAAGGCAAAACTATGGAGGAGACAATAAAAAGATCAGTGGTTGCCAGCAGTTGGGGGATGGATGAATAGGCAGAGCACAGATGTGCTTTAGGGCAGTGAAAATACCCTGTATGATATTATAATGAAAAGTATATGTCATTTTACACTTACCCAAACCCTTAGAATGTACAACAAAGTCAGAGTGAACCCTGACTTTGGGAAAATATGGACTTTGGGTGATTATGATGTGTCAATATGGGATTATTCCTTGGTAAAAAATGTACCTTTCTGGTGAGTGATGCTGGTAATGGGAAGCTTTGCATGTGTGGGGGAAGGAGGTATATGGTAAATCTCTGTACCTTACTCTCAATTTTATAGTAAACCTAAAACTGCTTTAAAAATAAAGTCTTAAAAATTAAAACAAAAAATTTTAAAGGTATACACTGAGCTGTTATGGGTTGTTACCTCTGAGTAGGGAAATGGAAGTGGGGGTGTCTAAGGGAATATTTTAAATGTGGAGAAACAAAACTAAGAACAATGATTCTGTATGGTTTTCTTTTTAAATTTACCTGCTACTTGTGTTAACACAAATACAAAAGGGTTTTAAAATGTTCTAACACATTGCACAATGGCGCTGACTACAGTAGTTAAGCATTCAGTTTTAGACTCAGACTGAATAGACATAAATTCCAGTTTCAACTGTCTTAGCCTTGTTTCTGCAGGCAAACAGCATCTTTAAATCTTTGTTTTCTCAACTACAGAATAAAGATAATAATCACACTTTTCTCAAACAGATGACCTGGATATTAAATCAGTAAATCATGGGAAGAATATAATATAAAACAAATATCCAAAAATGTTAGTTACTGTTATTTATAATGTATAAAATAAATTTTCATGTAAATAAGTATTCAATATGTTAACATTATTGTAATGTATAAAGTACAAATTCTGAATGTTTAAGCCTATTATCATTTTAAAAATTCATTTGAAGTTGTCCTTTACTGCCCACGTAGGTGTCTGCTCTCAGTGTTATTTTACTTTATTATGTATCTGTTACGGCATCAACAAAGAGCTGAAATAAATTCCCCATGTCACACATTTGGCAAGTTGGGGTTAGAATCTGAATTCAGTATTTCATGCCATAGCCTATGCTTTAACCAATACATACACAGACACACATGTATACAAGTATACACGTACTTGCACTGTTCTGCCTCAAATTATCTCTGGGTCTTTCTTATACATCCTCTCTTTATATATCGCAACTTAAATGTCACCTACCTGGCTAAACAAAATCACAATACCCTTCCCATTTTTTCATAATACTCATCATGAACTGTACTTTTCTTATATTATCCTTACTTATTGTTTGATTCTTCATCTTTTCCACCTAAACATATCTTTATAAAAGAAGGGAGGAAGAGTATCTCTCCACTGCCTATACATGAATCTGGCACAGAGTGGACACTTGGTATATCCTGTTCCATGAATAAATACAAGTACATAAGGGGAAAGTAAAATTATTCCTTTAGTGGACTGCATTATTATCTTCACTTATTTACCTTCCTGCAACCACTCTTTGCCATGATACCATGTAGACCCTCCTTAGAAAAGGGCAGTTCAACTTGGTATACAGCTTGGGATATTAAAATAAGACAGGTCTGACAGGGTGCCAGTTTTCAGCCTAGTTCTTAAGAGATCTTACAATTTTTCACTTTCAAGTAAAAAGTGTCTGCCATCAGCTGAAATCTTTCTAAGGACATACATTTAAATTCCGGTGGACCTCAGGGTTTTTGGCCTGAGCACCTGGAAATGTGGGGTTATCAATAATTGAGAAAGTCTGTCAAGGAGCAGGTTTTGGGGAGGAGTTCTGGAACTCCAGTTTGCAGATGTTATAGTTGATATGACTATCATACATCCAAATGGAAATGTGGAGAAGGCAGCAGGATATGTAAGAGTTTGAAGTATTCGAGAAAGATTCTATCACCATGTCTTTCCAACTTTGTCTCCTAACAGTTTTCCTCATTTACTATCTTCTAGAACATGACTTAGCAAACTATAGACTACTAGCCATAATAGCATGTAATAATTATAACTGTTATAGACCTGTTTCATATGACATTGCTACTAAGAGACGGAGCAAAATTTTAGTTGAGATCTTTTCATTTCAGTTTTGTGTTTTCTCTAAATCTCCAGGAATTTGGGCAATGTGGATTGCTTATGGTTGTTGTTATTGATTTTGTTGTTCATACTTTCCCCCACAATAGTGCCTATAAGTCTTTCAGAAACATTTATCTCCCTGGGATGCTTTTATGATCATCAGGGAACAACCTCTCTATGTTACCCAAACTGATGGTGTCCAAGCTGTCTGACTGGCTTCTCTGCTCTACTCTCTTACATTTATTTCTTATGATAATTTTTTCATGAGGATACTGGCTTATTTCTGAACCTCAGTTGATAATCTTGGGCAGACTGACTCAGTCAACAAGTGTTTCTGGTCCCACTTTCTGAGGCACTATTCACGTTAGCTAAGATGTGGAAACAACCTAAATGCCCATCAACAAATAATCGGATAAAAAATGTGGTATATACATATACATACAGTGGAATATTATAAAGCCTTAAAAAAGGAAATCCTGTCATATGCGACAACATGGTTGGACCTTGAGGACATTATGCTAAGCAAAATAAGCCAGTCACAGAAGGACAAATACTGCATGATTCTACTTATATGAGGGTCTAAAATAATCAAACTCCTAGAATCAGAGAGTAGAATGGTGGTTGCCAGAGGCTGGAGGGATGGAGAAAGGGGTAATTGAGTTGCTGTTAAACTGTATGTTTCAATTATGCAAGACGAATAAGATCTAGAAATCTGCTGTACATTATGCCTATTGTTAACAATACTGTATCATGCAATTAAAAATTATTACGAAGGTGGATATCATCTTAAGTGTTCTTACCACAACAACAACAAAAAAGGAGAATGTGTATGGAAATTGATGAGCACATTGCTTGTAACTTTAGTTCCTTTTGTTTCTTTTTTTCTGTGGACTTAGATTTGAAGCATTTCCTCAACCTGGAGAGAGAAGATGGTACCCCTGCTATCTTGATCAAACTGCACCAGCCCTGCCTTTAAAACTATCTGGTTTGATCTCAGCTGAATAATAGGCAGTATGCTGCAACAAAATTTACTATATTTGAAAGGGAAATAACATAAATTCTTATGGCAACAGAGCTTAAGGTTCTTCACATAATGATTTGTACATATGGTAGTGGTTTAAAAGCATTTTAATCAATTATTATATCATTGTAAACATAGGAATAATTAATTTAGCCTTGTATTTTACTCTTCCCATCTAGGGAATTTATTTACCTTTAGCATCATTGTAAAAGTACTGGTGAATTTGAGGGTAGAAGAGGATATGTTAGTGGAAGATCCTTTATTTTAGCTGACACTTTCTTTGGACTCAAAAAGCAGGCCTTCAGGCAATAAACTTATACTTTGACCTTTGATGAAAACTCAGTCAAAGCCCAAACATAATAAAAAAAGGAAAAATTATAATGGAAGAAGTAATAGCCTTAGGTGCAGTTATGGAGCCCCTAGAGACTATAGTACCTGTAAACACCAAAGAGGGCTATAGATGACTTTGTGTCCATGCTTACTGACACTTGAAAATTGTCATCAATTCAACATCTAACAATAGAAGGATGATTGTGTTGGTTTCTACCACAAAAGATTTTTTTTTTTAAACTAAAACACCCTTTCTTTCTTTTGCCTTTGGTGGAATACTATAGAGAGGGCACTCTCTTCCTTTACCCTGCCATTCCCCATCTTTGTTGAATTATTTTCAGCATATACTGAACTGTGAAAATGACATTTAAAAGAAAATACATTCATAATTTAAAGAACAATAAATTAAAATAATTGCTAAGCTATTTTTTTAATTTCTAACACTTTTTAAAAGGATACCAAACAATGAGGTCTTAAAATTTCAGAAATTTCCTCTTTAGAGAATGAAAGATGTTTACAGATAGTGCTGCTTGACTCAGAGCTTTTCCGTGATAAAAAATTCCAGTTACTTCTAGAAGAAATAACTTCTATGAAATAGATTATTCATAAAGTTTAGCTCTAGAATTTATCACTGATTTTTAGAATACAATACATTCTTGGGTCCTTTCATTTACAGAATGAGCACATTTCGACATTTTGATTTTGGAAGAAGGAAAAAAGATATTTGTGATACTAGATATTAAATATGCACTTATTTGTATATTTTTATATATATAATATACATAGGAATGGTCAGCTTGTAAAGCAACATATAAATTAAATATTATAAATTTTAATATCTGATACAAGATGATTTAATTGATGTAAACTATGTACAGTTATTATTAAAGTAAGTATACTTAAGTTAAAATTACTTAACATGTATGTTTATTAGGGAAAGTATGTATATGTAAATATTTATGCACCTGTAATAATGATGTACCTCACTTATCCAGTGATATTTATTTGCTAGACTTACTGTGATAGTGAGAGTTATTTGAGTAGAGGCTCATATCTCTATTTGCATAATTACCATCCCTGGAAGCTCCATCTGAGGTTCTCTCATTCTTTTCAACACATAGTCTACTCTAGGGGCACCCCACTGGCTCCACAATATATTCCCATACTGCAAAATCTATCTGTGTGTGCAAATTCCAGGGGCTACCACTGGATATTTGTGCCATCACTTGCTCTCTACCCCATTTCTGTCTTCAGTCCATTTCTGCACAGTGGCAGAGTGTTTTATTTAAATTCTGCTAATCAATTTACTTATTTTTCACCAAGCAAGTTGTGCTTTATCGTTCATGTTTTTTAACATAAATTGGATATTTGTTTTCATAATCCTGTCCTGACTGTAGGATCTTTGATATGAATAAATGTAATTTTATGACACATATCAAAAATTTCCAGAATTTTCAGAAAGTATATAGTTTCCAGATCTTTAGGAACTCCAATAATTTATAGGAGATACGGTAATGATTGTTATGTAAATATCAAACTCAGATTCCCATTTTAACTTATGCGACACCATGAATTTCTTTCTCTTGGCTGACAAAATTAAGTAACTAAAGACCTTATGGACTAATAAAATTGGCTCTACTTTAGGATACAAAGTTGCCAATTATTATTTGGGTTTAAATATTAATATTCTGAAGACATATTACATACATTAAATCACACATTAAATCAATTTGTTTTAGTTATAATCCAGCCTTACATGATAACTATAGAAAGATTCTGAGTGGGATTAAGAACTATTTAATAACTAAGTGCATGGATTTTCATTATTATTTTAGAGGATAATACCCATGAAATAAAATGATAAAAAAAATTTGTAACAACTGATATTTCGACAGCTTACAAAATATGATACAATTACATTTTTCTAAACAATCAGGGATATTTATTCATAGGCTCTACTGTTGAGCATGTTCATTGACACTTTTATACTGAACAAATTAAATCTTCCCAAATCAACCACTAAAATTCTACTGTCCATATGTTAAGAGAAGAAATAAATTTCTTATGATGAAGACCTGGGGGCAGGAGTGCTGTAGTAGAATCTAAAGCATGCTAAATGAGGGCCAAGTTGGGAAGATAATTAAATTCGATCTAAAAAACATTTAAACTTCAAATTACATGCTCCAAGAAACTGGGGTGAGTTTTTTGAGTACTGAAGTTGCACTATCAGATCTCTCCATTAGATAGTAAATGTGGAGGCAATATGCAATACATACTCTAGCAAAAGAAAACTGAATGAGTCTAAGGCAAGGAAAGCATGTTCCAAAACAATGACATACTCAAGGAATCAACTCTTAAAAAATGATGCAAAGCTGTTCTTTTGTATCACAGAGCTTGCCATTAACTAAAGTAAAAGGAAAACCTTAATATCTTTTTAATGTTTGGCAATATGATCAGCCATATAATATTAACATGCAAATAATAGAAAAGTAAGCAAATAATCAATAAAAGAAAACTAATATATACTAAACACTATGTGCCAGCCTAAATACCTTGCATTTGTAATCTCACTTAATTTCGACAGAAAGCTTTAAATTATGTATATATATATATTTTTAACATCTTTATTGGAGTATAATTGCTTTACAATGTTGTGTTAGTTTCTGCTTTATAACAAACTGAATCAGCAATGTATATACATATATCTCCATATACATTCCCTCTTGCGCCTCCCTCCCACCCTCCCTATTCCACCCCTCTAGGTGGTCACAAAGCACCAAGCTGATCTCCCTGTGCTACGCAGCTGCTTCCCACTAGCTATTTATTTTACATTTGGTAGTGTATATATGTCAACGCTACTCTCTCACTTCGTCCAGCTTCCCCTCCCCATCCCTGTGTCCTCAAGTCCATTCTCTATGTCTGTGACTTTATTCTTGCCCTGCCCCTAGGTTCATCAGACCACTTTTTTTTAGATTCCATAAACATGTATGAGCATATGATATTTGTTTTTCTCTTTCTGACTTACTTCACTCTGTATGACAGACTAGAGGTCCATCCACCTCACTACAAATAACTCAATTTTGTTTCTTTTTGTGGCTGAGTAACATTCCATTGTATACATATGCTACATTTTCATTATCCACTCATTTCTCGATTGACATTTAGGTTAGTTCCATGTCCTGGCTATTGTAAATAGTGCTGCAATGAACATTGTGGTACATGACTTTATTTGAATTATGGTTTCTCAGAGTATATGCACAGTAGTGGGATTGCTGGGTCATAGGGTAGTTCTATTTTTAGTTTTTAAGGAACCTCCAAACTGTTCTCCATGTATCAATTTACATTCCCAGCGACAGTGCAAGAGGGTTCCCTTTTCTCCACATCCTCTCCAGCATTTACTGTTTGTAGATTTTTTGATGATGGCCATTCTGACAGGTGTGAGGTGATACCTCATTGTGGTTTTGATTTGCATTTCTCTAATAATTAGTGATGTTGAGCATCCTTTCATGTGTTTGTTGGCAATCTGTAAGTCTTCTTTGGAGAACTGTCTATTTAGGTCTTTCACCCCTTTTTGGACTGGGCTGTTTCTGTTTTTGATATTGAGCTGCATGAGTTGCTTCTATATTTTGGAGATTAATCCTTTGTCAGTTGCTTCATTTGCAAATATTTTCTCCCATCCTGAGGGTTGTCTTTACATCTTGTTTATAGTTTCCTTTGTTGTGCAAAAGCTTTTAAGTTTCATTAGGTCCCATTTGTTTATTTTTGTTTTTATTTCCATTTCTCTAGGAGGTGGGTCAAAAAGGATCTTGCTGTGATTTATGTCACAGAATGTTCTGCATATGTTTTCCTCTAAGTTTTTATAGTGTCTGCCCGTACATTTAAGTCTTTAATACATTTTGAGTATATTTTTGTGTATGGTATTAGGAAGTGTTCTAATTTCATTCTTTTCCACGTAGCTGTCCAGTTTTTCCAGCACCACTTATTGAAGAGGCTGTCTTTTCTCCATTGTATATTCTTGTCTCCTTTATCAAAAATAAGGTGGCCATATGTGTGTGGGCTTTCTATCCTGTTCCACTGATCTATATTTCTGTTTTTGTGCCAGTACCATACTGACTTGATTACTGTAGTTTTGTAGTATAGTCTGAAGTCAGGGAGCCTGATTTCTCCAGGTCCATATTTCTTTCTTAAGACTGTTTTGGCTATTTGGGGTCTTTTGTCTTTCCATACAAATTGTGAAATTTTTTGTTCTGGTTCTGTGAAAAATGCCAGTGGGGGCTTCCCTGGTGGTGCAGTGGTTGAGAGTCTGCCTGCCGATGCAGGGGACACAGGTTCGTGCCCCGGTCCAGGAAGATCCCACATGCCGTGGAGCAGCTGGGCCTGTGAGCCGTGGCTGCTGAGCCTGCGCATCTGGAGCCTGTGTTCCGCAACAGGAGAGGCCACAACAGTGAGAGGCCTGCGTACTGCCAAAAAAAAAAAAAAAAAAAGCCAATGGTAGTTTGATAGGGATTGCATTGAATATGTAGATTGCTTTTGGCAGTAGAGTCATTTTCACAGTGTTGACTCTTCCAATCCAAAACATGGTATATCTTTCCATCTGTTTGTATCATCTTTAATTTCTTTCATCAGTATCTTATAGTTATCTGCATACAGGTTTTTTGTCTCCTTAGGTAGGTTTATTCCTAGGTATTTTATTCTTTTTGTTGCAATGGTAAATGGGAGTGTTTCCTTAATTTCTCTTCCAGAGTTTTCATCATTAGTGTATAGGGATGCAAGAGATTTCTGTGCATTAATTTTGTATCCTGCTACTTTACCAAATTCATTGATTAGCTCTAGTACTTATCTGGTAGCGCCTTTGGGATTCTCTATGTATAGTATCATGTCATCTGCAAACAGTGACAGTTTTACTTCTTTTCCAATTTGGATTCCTTTAATTTCTTTTTCTTCTCTGATTGCTGTGGCTAAGACTTCCAAAACTATGTTGAATAATAGTGGTGAGGGTGGGCAATGTTGTCTTCTTCCTGATTTTAGAAGAAATGGTTTCAGCTTTTCACCACCGAGAACGATGTTAGCTGTGTGTGTGCCATATATGGCCTTTATTTTGTTGAGGTAGGTTCCCTCTATGCCTAATTTCTGGAGAGTTTTTATCATAAATGGTGCTGAATTTTGTCAAAAGCTTATTCTGCATCAATTGAGATGATTATATGGTTTTTCTCCTTCAATCTGTTAATATGGTATATCACATTGATTGATCTGTATATATTGAAGAATCCTTGCATTCCTGGGATAAACACCACTCGATCATGGTGTATGATCCTTTTAATGTGCTGTTGGATTCTGTTTGCTAGTATTTTGTTGAGGGCCTTTGCAACTATGTTCATCAGTGATATTGTTCTGTAGTTTTCTTTTTTTTGAGACATCTTTGTCTCATTTTGGTATCAGGGTGATGATGGCCTCGGAGAATGAGAGTATGCCTCCCTCTGCTATATTTTGGAAGAGTTTGAGAAGGATAGGTGTTAGCTCTTCTCTAAAGGTTTCATAGAATTCACCTGTGAAGCCATCTAGTCCTGGGCTTCTGCTTGTTGGAAGATTTTAAGCCACAGTTTCAATTTCAGTGCTTGTGATTGGTCTGTTCATATTTTCTAATTCTACCTGGTTCAGTCTCGGAAGGTTGTACTTTTCTAAGAATTTCTCCATTTCTTTCACACTGCCCATTTTATTAGCATATAGTTACTTGCAGTAGTCTCTCATGATCCTTTGTATTTCTGCAGTGTCAGTTGTTACTTCTCCCTTTTCATTTCTAATTCTGTTGATTTGAGCCTTCTCCCTTTATTTCCTGATGAGTTTTATCAATTTTGTTTATGTTCTCAAAGAACCAGCTTTTACTTTTATTCATCTTCACTACTGTTTCATTTCTTTTTCATTTATTGCTGACCTGATTTTTATGATTTCTTTCCTTCTGCTAACTTTGGTTTTCTTTTTTTTTTTCTATTTTTCTTTCTCTAATTGCTTTAGGTGTAAGGTTAGTTTGTTTATTTGAGATATTTCTTGTTTCATGAGGTAGGATTGTATTGCTATAAACTTCCCTCTTAGAACTGCTTCTGTGGCATCCCATAAGGTTTGGGGACACTGTGTTTTCATTGTCATTTGTTTCTAGGTAAATTTTTGATTTCCTCTTTGATTTCTTCAGTGATCTCTTGGTTATTCAGTAGCATATTGTTTAGCCTCCATAGATTTGCAGTTTTTACAGTTTTTTCTTGTAATTGATATCTAGTCTTATGGCATATGGTTGGAAAAGATACTTTATATGATTTCAATTTTTTAAAAATTTACAAGGCTTGATTTGAGACCCAAGATATGATATATTCTGGATAATGTTCCATGAGAACTTGAGAAGAAAGGTATTCTGTTGTTTTTCATTGGAATGTCCTATAAATATCAATTAAGTCCATGTGGTCTAATGTGTCATTTAAAGCTTCTGTTTTCTTATTTATTTCCATTTTGTATGATATTTCCATTGGAGAAAGTGGGGTGTTAAAGTCCCCTACTATGATTGTGTTACTGTCAATTTTCCCTTTTTGCCTGTTAGCATTTGCCTTATGTATTGAGGTGCTCCTATGTTGGGTGCATAAATATTTACAATTGTTATATCTTCTTCTTGGATCAATCCCTTGATCATTATGGATTGTCCTTCCCTGTGTCCTGTAATAGTCTTTATTTTAAAGTCTATTTTGCCTGATATGAGAATTGCTACTGCAGCTTTCTTTTAATTTCCATTTGCATGGAATATCTTTTTGCATTCCCTCACTTTCAGTCTGTTTGTGTCCCTAGGTCTGAAGAGGGTCCCTTGTAGACAGCATATATACAGGTCTTGTTTTTGTACCCATTCAGCTAGTCTGTGTTTTTTGGTTGGAACATTTAATTCATTTACATTCAAGATAATTATTAATGTGTATGTTCCTATTTTCTTATTTGTTTCGGGTTTGTTATGTAGGTCTTTTCCTCCTCTTGTGTTTCCCGTCTAGAGAAGTTCCTTTAGCTTTTGTTGTAAAGCTGGTTTGGTGGTGCTGAATTCTCTTAGCTTTTGCCTGTCTGTAAAGGTTTTAATTTCTCCATAGAATCTGAATAAGATCCATACTGGGTAGAGTAATCTTGGTTGTAGGTTTTCCCCTTTCATCACTTTAAAATATGTTGCCACTCCCTTCTGGCTTGCAGAATTTCTGCTGAAAGATCAGCTGTTAACCTTACAGGGATTCCCTTATATGTTATTCATTGCTTTTCTCTTGCTGCTTTTATTTTTTATTTGTATATAATTTTTGATAGTTTGATGAATATGTGTCTTGGCGTGTTTCTCCTTGGATTTATCCTGTATGGGACTCTTGCACTTCCTGGACTTCACTATTTCCTTTCCCATGTTAGGGAAGTTTTCAACTATCTCTTCAAATATTTTCCCAATCCCTTTATTTTTTTCTTCTTCTTCTTGGACCCCTATAATTCGAATGTTGGTGCATTTAATGTTGTCCAAGAGGTCTCTGAGACTGTCCTCAATTGTTTTCATTCTTTTTCTTTATTCTGCTCTGTGGTACTTATTTCCACTATTTTATCTTCAGGTCACTTATCCATTCTGCTTCCTCAGTTATTCTGCTATTGATCCCTTCTAGAGAAATTTCAATTTAATTTATTGTATAGTTCATCATTGTTCATTTGCTCTTTAGTTTTTCTAGGTCCTTGTGAAACGTTCCTTGTATTTTCTCCAATCTATTTCCAAGATTTTGGGTCATCTTTACTATCATTACTCTGAATTCTTTTCAGGTAGACTGCCCATTTCCTCTTCATTTGTTTGGTCTGGTGGGTTTTTACCTTGCTCCTTCATCTGCTGCATATTTCTCTGTCTTCTCGTTTTGTTTAACTTACTGTGTTTGGGGTCTCCTTTTTGCAGTCTGCAGGTTCATAGTTCCCGTTGTTTTTGGGTGTGCCCCCAGTCCATGAGGTTGGTTCAGTGGCTTGTGTAGGCTTCCTGGTGGAGGGTACTGGTGCCTGTGTTTTGGTTGGTGGGGCTGGATCTTTTTCCTCTGGTGGGGAGGGCTGTGACTGGTGGTGTGTTTTGCAATCTCTGTGAACATAGTATGACTTTAGACAGCCTCTCTACTAATGGGTGGGGTTGTGTTCCTGTCTTGCTAGTTGTTTGGCATTGGGTGTCCAGAACTGGAGCTTGCTGGCCATTGAATGGAGCTGGGTCTTCATGTTGAGATGGAGATCTCTGGGAGAGCTCTTGCCGACTGATATTTCGTGGGGCCAGGAGGTCTCTGGTGGTCTGACGTCTTGGACTCAGCCCTCCCACCTCGGAAGCTCAGGATTGACACCTGGCCAAGCAACAAGACCCTGCCAGCCATATGGCTCAGAAGAAAAGGAAAAAAAAAAAGTGAACAGATAGAACCCCAAAACAAATGGTAAAAGCAAAGCTAAACATACAAAATCACACAAATAAACATACACCCATAAAAAGAAAACAAAGAAATAACAAAAAAGAAAAAAAATGAACAGGCAGAACCCAAGGACAAATAGTAAAAGCACAACCTAAACAGACAAAATCTCACAAAGAAACGTACACACACACACTGAAAAAAGAGAAAAAAGGAAAAAATAATAAAAGAAATTTAAAAATAAAATTTTAAAATAAAATAAAAAGTTAAAAATAATAAATAAATTTAAAAAAAGAAGAGAGCAACTAAACCAGTAAACAAATCCAGCAATGATAACAAGCACTAAAACCTAAACTAAGATAAACATAAAAACCAGAAACAATTCAGACACAGAAAGCAAACCCCAAGTCTACAGGTGCTCCCAAAGTCCACCGCCTCAATTTTGGGAACATTCGTTGTCTATTCAGATATTCTCCAGATGCAGGTTCATCAAGTTGATTGTGGGGATTTAATATGCTGCTCCTGAGGCTTCATAGAGAAATTTCCCTTCCTCTTTGTTCGCACAGCTCCTGGGATTCAGCTTTGGTTTTGGCCCCTTCTCTGTGTGTAGGCCACCCTCAGTTGTCTGTTCCCTGCCCAGACATGAGGGGGTTAAAGCAGCAACTGATTAGGGTGCTCTTGCTCACTCAGGCCGGGGAGAGGGAGGTGTAATGTAGTCATAATTGGAATGCAAGGCGAGCCTGTGGTAGCAAAGGCAAGCCTAACATTGTAACAGCCTGAAGTGCACTGTGCATTCTCCCAGGGAAGTTGTCCCTGGATCTTGGGACCCTGGCAGTGGTGGGCTGCACAGGCTCCCGGGGTGGGGGGGGTGTGGGTAGCAACCTGCGCTTGCACACAGGATTCTTGGTGGCAGCAGTGTCACCATTAACATTTCATGCCAGTCTCTGGGGGTCCAAGCTGATAGCCACTGCTTGCACCCATCTCTGGAGCTCGCTTAGGCGGTGCTCTGCCTTCTGTGGACACATGGAGCAGGAATCCCCTCTCCTCGTGCACCCCAAAACAATGGTCTCTTACCTCTTCAGCAGGTCTAGACTTTTTCCCTGACTCCCTCCCAGCTAGCTGTGGTGCACTAGCCCCCTTCAGGCTGTGTTCATGCAGCCAACCCCAGTCCTCTCCCTGGGGTCTGAACTCTGAAGCTCAAGCCTCAGCTCCCAGCCTCCATCCACCACAGAAGGTGAGCAGACAAACCTTTCAGGTTGATGAGTGCTGGTTGGCACTGATCCTCTGTGCGGGAATCTCTCCACTTTGCCCTCTGCACCCCTGTTGCTGTGCTCTCCTCCGTGGTTCTGTAGTTTCCCCCCTGCCTATCCCCTGTCCCCATCAGTGAAGGGTCTTCCTAGTGTGTGGAAACTTTTCCTCCTTCACAGCTCCCTCCCAGAGGTGCAGGTCCCATCCGTATTCTCTTGTCTCTGTTTTTTCTTTTTTCTTTTGCCCTACCCAGGTACGTCGGGAGTTTCTTGGCTTTTGGGAACTCAGAGGTCTTCTTCCAGCTTTCAGTAGGTATTCTGTAGGAGTTGTTCCAAATATAGATGTATTTTTGATGTATTTGTGGGGAGGAAGGTGATCTCCATGTCTTACTTCTCTGCCATCTTGAAGGTTTCTCCAAATTATGTATAATATTTAAATGACATATAATGATTTATAATATACATAAGTCAAGTTGCTTGGTACTCCCAGATATAAATTGCAATGCCCATACTTGGTCCCACTTGCTTTCAAAGCCATTCCTCTGTCACTCTCTGCTAAACTGCCTCCCTGTAATTCCCTGAGACTTTGGACAAATAATAGTAAAGACCATGAACTCAATCCACATCAACTGAGCACTTGAAAAAAGTGATAGTTAATTCTTCCTTATTCATAAATTCAACAATTCCATGCCTTTATTTCAATATTCATTTTGCCCTACTAGCCTTTTCTTTCTTATGTTACCCATTATACAGGACCTGTTGAAAGATCAATGTATTAATTAGTCATATTGTCTCTTAAAACAGTATTATTTTAAATAAAATAAATTATAAAAACTCTGAATTCAGTATAAAGTAATTAAGTAAAGGAAACAAGATTTTTGTAGTAAATCAAACTTTAATGGTATTATTTAACCCTGATATGGGGGGGACATGAAAAGTATCATTTTGGATCAAAGATACGTAGTTTGAAATAGTGCACATACATCATATCTAGTTTGCATGAATAACAGGAAGCTGTAAAAGTCTTTCAGCGCTAATTACACAATCTAAAAGTAGGTTTAAAACCTTACATTCATTTTCTGAATAATTCAGAGTTAATTTCCATCACTGAAAATCACCTAATTTACAGTAAACTAATTTCCCATTAATGCTAGGACTGCTTATGTCACTAAAACCTCCTCAATTTATTTTTCATTTTTCATACATATACATTAGCTCCTCTCTTTCCTCAGTCTCACAGGTTATCAATTATCCAAAAATGTATTTTTTCTGAGAGATCACTGGGGTCTAGAATAGATTTTAATATTTGGTTCTGGTCTTCACTGTTCCTAGCACAGAGGCACATGGGAATCATATACCTAGGTCTTTTCACTTTTGAGATACTGAAAATACCTTTATTATTCTTCAACATTCTTCAGCATCTTTTGACATTAGAATTGATTTTTTCTAAGCAGATATAAGTATCTCACAGACCTATAAAGCTGAGACTTGACTTCTTTAGAACACGATTATACCAGCTTCTGGACAGGCTGGAGAAGGAGAGTTACTTTCTCTCCCACCTAAGAAGATTAGCCATCATGTGCTTTAACATCTAGCACCTCAGCTTCCATGTCTTTACTGTAATTTTTATTATTTTTCTTCAACTATATAATTCCTAGTTTCCTCATCTATATACATAAAATATTTCAGAGCAGTGTTACGAATTGAATGAGACAAATAAATTTTCTAACAGAGTAGCCAGTATATAACTGTATTTGTTATTAAATCCCAGATATACTCTATTTAATATTTATGAATCAGAAACTGTCCAAGAGGGACCTCCCTTGTGGCACAGTGGTTAAGACTCTGTGCTCCCAGAGGCAGGGGCCCTGGGTTCCATCCCTGGCCAGGGAACTAGATCCCACATGCATGCTGCAACTATGAGTTTGCATGCCACAATTAAGAAGCCCGCCTACTGCAACTCTGTGCAACAAAAGAAAGAAAGAAAGAAAGAAAGAAAGAAAGAAAGAAAGAAAGAAAGAAAAAAAGAAAGAAAGAAAAAGAAACTTTCCAAGAATAGTGAAATGGTTTCATTTATGTTTGATGAAATAGTGCATGTGTTCAATAAATATTAGCTATCATCCCTATTTTGTACACGGTCTCAAAGAAATTTATGCTGGTCAAATGATATCAAAAATAAAGATGAGTGCATAAAAGTACAGAGATAGTGCAAAGTAACTGATAGAGCTAAAGAAAGAAAGATAATATAGAAGACAACAAATTTCCATTACAGAAACTAACTTTAATTAGAAGCAACAAAAAGATGAGACAAAAGCTGACTGGTAACAAAATCAGTAATCTGACAGAAAACTGTATAAATCAAAATATAGAAAAATGTAAATAAAAACTGATTTGAAAGAAGTTGAAAGATATGGGAAAGAAATAAAAGAGAAAAAGGAGTGCTGTCCCTGAAGAAGAAATGATTACAAATATAAGAAAATTTATACTGAAGAAATATTAAAAGAAAACACTCTTGAAAGGAAGACTGAATTAAATATTCATAGGGAACACTCAATTATATTTTTTAAAAAGATACACATATTAATAACAATTCTAAAGAACTGATATTGCTCATCTGCATAGGGAAAGAAAATAAAATCACCTTCATAGGTGGATTACCCATGAAGTAAAATGCTAGCTTCAGAGTTCTCAAAAATAACATTCAATGTCAGAACACATTAAGATCTGTAGATTATAATTCTTTATTTTATTTTATTATATCTTATCAAAGGACCATACTCAGAACTTCTAAGAAGAGTAGAGCAAGCCAATGAGACAAATTGTGCTCATCTACTATAAAGCAAGAGCCAAGAGTTTTCTGTTAGAATCACTGATTGATAGACTAACCAGCCCAGTTTTGGAGTTGTGAAAGGGGGTGGCAGATCAGAGAAGTTAACAACAGGAGAATTTAATCTTATATTGGAGATAATTGTTCAAAACAAAATCCTGGAGGAAAAACATCAACTAAACCAAAGTTTTTGGTTTGAAAGTTCAATGGACCAAATCAAGTACACAAGTGCTTAGCAAGATTGAAAGGATCAATGCAGTGAAATATCTCTGATTTTAGCTCCTTTCTGAAGCCTTTAAAATGCCAGAGGCTTTTTTACTCAATTTGTATCCTCATTCATACAGTAATCAAATGAAAATGTTCTCAAGAATTAAAGAACTCAGGCGATATCACTTCCATGAATGCCTCCAATAAAACAAACAAACCCATATATAACAACTCAAACAAACCAAGTAAAACAAAGAACTGATTGATTACAGTATCTGCACAAACAAAAGATGATTCAAAAACAACCAAAACCACCACTTCCAAAACACTTGTTACTTCTATGGAATTTACTTAGTGATAATGGATTAATAATTCAGATCCTCAATTTTGGGGGGTGGTTTTTGAGATCATATAACATTAGGAGATAGAAAAATTGGCATACTGCAGCCTGTAGGCCAAATCTAGCTTGTCATCTAAATTTTTTTTCCCTGAGCTACTCAGTTCATGGTGGTAAAATTTAGATTGTTTTACATAGAGGTCATCCAGGTTTGTGAAAAAGCAAAGAGCTTTATTTTGTCCATGTCAAGTTAAGGATGCCTAGTAAAGAACAACATGAGGAGTTAAGTGGATAGTTGGATATATGAGTCTGAAATTCAGGGGAGAAGCTATTGTTGTTTTTAAACAACTAGTGGTTCTTTAATTAACACATCTTATTTTTGTGACCCATATGTGTTATCACTTCAGATTTTAAAGTGTTTTGCTTTAGTGAGGTTTTCATTTAAATTCAGTGTTTCCTTATTTGATAAAGTTAAAATTGTTTATGAACCCAGCAGTTTGATTTGACGTATTTAACAATAGCAACAGATAATAATTTCTGCGAGATTTTTTCATTTAGTTTTAGAGAAATTCATTTTAATTGTGACACAGAACTAACCGGTAAATTTTAAAATAAAAAGCAGGAAATATCCACCCATCATTACTAAATAGATCACTTTATGAGATTATAAACTTTATGATATAGACATTAATCAAATTACCTTTAGAAATTTTGTGTCAAAAGTATTTTTCTAGCTATTTATTTTCTACAATAGACTTTTTAGATTAATTAATAACATTGTTTATCAAACTTGTGGGTCAAGATAATTTTTAAAAATTTGAAGGCATAGAATAACTTTTTATATGGATTATGTTTATCACTATTTACCATATAAAAATTAAAATTTATAAAATATTTACATATTACTTTAACAAATAATAGTAATACAATTATTACATGTTAATATAAATAATATATATGTAAATTATTATATTTCCCAATACAAATATTCATGAACAGAGTGACATCACTTTACATTTTTACATTGTCTGGCTTAATAGCAAGCAATCGGATTATCAAATCTATTCCACTTTAACTTTGAAATGTCACAAGTCATGCAGAACCTCTAGAAAACCTTATTTTTTCTCTTGAGATAATGAGTGTGAATAATGTCTTAGTATCATTATGCAAATAGTTTTGAGTTTGAGGTACTCTATAAGTCTCTACTTCTGAGACCTCAGATTTATAACAGTACACCATTCTCTTTTTGCTATTTTTCTTTCCTCATTTTAATCTTTTTAAAATGTATTTCTGCTTTCAATCTCTAACATGCTTGAAGTGGTCCAATAACCTTTGGGTCAACACCCTAAACCTTTTCCATGGACATTGTCAGAAGTGACTTCAAAGTGGAGATTCATCGTCTGTGGTTGTTGACATCAAGGACATTTTGGGAGTCACCCAGGAACTTGCCTCATGGAGAATACTTTTAGGAAGGATGCTGACTTTTACTGCATGCGTGCGTGTGTGTGTGTGTTTGTGTTCTGCCTAAATTCTAAATAACTGGATGTCACCAACTAGAAACTGCTCATACATTTATTATAATAATTTAATGTTGTAAACTGCATTCAAGAATGAGGGAAGACTTTCAACTGCATGCATAGAGGCTTCATGAACAAACAATGAAATATTTGTAGTAATTATTTCAGAATCATCTCTCTCTCATTCTGTCTCCATCACCATTAATTCCCACCTTTCATAAAAGTTATGAATAAGAGAATTTCAAAAGCAAATAAGAAATGTACTAAGCTGAGAATTGCTTTAGAAATGCAATACTTGAGGCTACATGGAAGGAATCGAGATACACAAATACAGTCAGTTTGACAAAAATGCTCTTTTTGAAACCACATTTTTTTCTCCACATGATTGATATATTAGTGAAAACTCTGAATGCAATGGGAATTCTGTGCTTGATTATGCATGATTTAACTGGTAAGAAATAAGTAGGTGAAGACAGAAAATTGCACTCAGCTGAACCAAACTGTGTAGGAAAATAAAAATGCACACAACTCAAACGTCTACCAGCTACTTCAGTTCACCGTATGTGTTATCCTATAAGGTTTGTTTTACTATGCTTTCACATTTGTGAATATATATATATATATATTCCATATATATAGTTTTGTTTTTGTTTTAAATCACCAAGAAGTGGGGAAGTAGTGAGCAACTGGAAATGCAGTTTATTTTATAAGGGCAAAAAAGGAAAGCAAAAAATCATCTGAAGATATTTTGCTGTGCAATTTACAGGAATTTGTACAGAGCTGTGGTGTGTGCATAGGTGTGTCTGCATGCAGGTGCTATGTATGTTTGTTTTTCTTACATAAACACACTCAAATGTTTTTTAACATACATAATAGATGACATTCTCATGTGAGAAGCATTTTTATGTTTGCTTTCCACCATTTCAGTGGCTACGGACTAGAAGAAATGAACTGTCATTTCCTGAAGTAACAGGAGCTTTACTCCTTTCCTGCTGACTGACCCAAAGTTGACTACCATCTTATGATATTGTGGTTCTGACTAGTGCTCTATACATATGATAAAACCAAAATAATGCCACTATTTTTGTTTGAAAAGAAGTGAAAAATTTGTACTTTTCCATAGTTTTTGCTAATATTTCCACCTGGTTTCATAAAAAAAAAAAAGGAAATCAGTGAGCTGTCAGTAAAGAGAGATGAGGGGAGTGAACTTTCTTGACTTAAGTCTCCTGGCTATTGCATTTGCCCATTGCCCTCTCAGTTTGAACATATCACAGGAATATCGGATTGCCTGACACACATAATAATTAACTCATATTGGTTATTCTAATGTTTATCATCTCTTTTTCTGCAAATGAAAATGCCCTCCAACTACTCGCAACAAAGAAAGAGGGAAAAAATGAAGGTGAGTTAGTAAACTGGGAAAACGAGTAATCGACATGACTGATTTTCAACCCATTTCTGGTCTTTTAACATTATTCCATGCTACACACAGTAGGACTCAACTCTGAAAGAAAGCCCTGCATTCATGAGTTCAATACTGTAACATTTAATTTCTCATTCTTTTCTCAGTTTACTTGTTTTTGTTTTACTTGTTTCCTTCTTCTGATCACGAATCTCACTGTCTCTCTTTTGCCCATTGCCAGGTGCACGGTAATTAAAAATGCTTATTTGTCAAATGAAGTACTGGACAGTCGCATTGCTTATCCCCTGTCCTTAGCATGGAAGTCCAATTATTATTATTATTTTTTAAATAATTATAACTCCTGAATTTCACATTCTGTTTTCTGTGTAACCAGGATGTTCTTTCTGGCTAGGCATACCATAGAACTTTCCGTAAGTAATGGAAACTACAGGTAACAAACACTGGCACCTACTTTAGCTCTTCTCAATTATCAAGGTAATTTGATTGAGCCCAATTAATTTTGATAATACCAAACAATGAAAAATATCAACCGTATTCTTATTTGAACCTGCTCTTTTGCACTTTCCAAAGTAAATATTAAACTTCCCTAAAAGTCATTTCAGTAGTTGCAGGTCATAAGTTAGCTGGCTGTAGGTTAAAATTAATAAATGTTTAAAGGCATCATGGATGAAATAATGGATAATACCAACTTGAACTTTAAAGTTTGAAAATGAAATTCAGAAAATGTAGAGACTACTGCTAATATACATCTTCCACATTGGGCTAAGTTTTGCAGTTATCCTTTATTTTAGTCATTTTCTTTCTATCCATGTAATTTATTTAATCACCCAAGTAAGCTGAACTTGGACTTTAATTATTTTTCAATTTTAGCTTGAGCCTTTATAGAAAAGAGGGTTTAATGATAGCACAAGATAAAATTGAAATGGTATAAAAATCCCAGGCAAAAGAATACGGTACTTTAGTCACTTTTCACGTGTGTTTCCAGGATATAATAAGATGTAGTGAAGGACAGCTTGATATGCAAACACTCAGATAACTGAAGATTATTCCTTATAGAGAATGGAAACTTTCTCAAATGCTTTTGTATGTCACCAGAGTTAGTGACACTGCTGTGTGTGTCACATTTGTTAAGAAAAAAATAGATTTAAATGCTCAAATATCACTCTGGGGCAAAAACGTAACTGTTCTTTTGTCTAACACAGAGACTATTTTTCTTAATTTTTAAAAAATGTTTCAGTAAGGCAGAACTTTTAATAACATAATGATGATCATGCAATATAAGGTAAATGATTGCAATCTCACTATGCAAGAATACTCAGTATAATTATTTTGGAACCAAATTCAGAAATCAAACAGATACTCTGCAAAGCTATGCCTATATCCATATGTAATTCATTTTCCTCCTCCTATTAAGAAAAGACATACTTAAAGTTTGACTCAGCAAGTCAACACTGGCAAAGCCTGGTCAGTATATTTCATTCTAATTGTTTTACCTTTACAGTGAATACTTTTTTTTTTTTCTCCCATTGCCACTTTGGCAGGTCATTTGTCTCCTCGGTCAGTTAGGCAAAACTGTGCTTGTTAAGCAATCATCAGAGTAAAGTCAATACTAAGCATTATGCTCCCTGCTCTGTAAAAGCGAGAGTGGATAGGATAGAGCTTATCTATGCAAAACTTGGTGATGTTTTGACCTTATCTCTAAAGGTTTTTCAGGGCAAGACAAGTTGCCTAAGAGTTGCGTGGTACTAGATTTCCACTCTCTTTGTCTTTATTTATGCTTCTTGACTCTCCACTATTTGTCATCCACTCATATTTATCGTGCATTCTCAGGTGCCTGACATTGAAACAAGTGGTTTGAGATTTACAGTTTTTATTTGCTCCTTGCCCTCAAAAGGCAGTTTAATGGAATGAACAAACACAGGCAAACAGATTACACTGCTAGGTTCATGCTTAGACTAAGAAATAAATAAACAAGAGAACAAAGAAAACATTTACAAACTAGGGATGAGGATTGACTGAAACTTTTCGGTAAGTCTGAACAAGCCGGGGGCCAATATATAGGTAGAGCTTTGGCATGAGATAGAAGTGCTCATTGCCCCAGAAACAAGTAAACTGTTTCAAACGTGGACCCATAGAGTAGACCTGAACACATAAGAAGATATATTTTAGGCAGAATAGACAATTCATTCACAGTTAATCTAGCAGGAAAACAAATAAACAAAAAAACTAAAAAAATTAAATAACCAACCTCATAAAGATTAAAAAGATTTAAGTTAAACTATATATAAGGTATAGTAACATCAGATATCTCAAAATCAAGAAGTACATCAAATACTGCTATTCTCATTTCAAATATCCATATGTAAAATTTAAGTACATCTCATTAACGTATATAAAAAAACCCTGATATGAGTAGAAAGTTAGAAGCAAGGAGAGTACTGGTACTCAATTTTTCTTTAGACATCTGGATGGTATTGAATTCATCTGATGCTATCCCCCCATCTTCTCTAATTTGCTACTCCTTAACCTCTGTCACTTCACTGTTAATGAAACAATCAAATATCATTATTACCATTATTTTGAATTTAAGTGACACAAAACATATACACATAAATACTTATAAGTAAATACACAAAAATATATAGCTTCTGAAAGTAGAATTACATAGAAATTTGATTTGAATCATATTTAAATTCATGGTCTCAAGGCAGACAGATTTGAAATTACAGGTTAAATCCACCACCAACAAGTTGTATTATCTTGGAAAAATTGTTCAACTTCTCTAAACCTCCATTATCTCACCTGTAAAATAGTAATTTTTAGAATACCTTTCTCTTATGGTTGTTTTGAGGACTGAATGTATTGATTTCAATAAATGAGACAAGAACAGTGTTTGACACATAGTAAACCCTCACCTTAGTCAGTTTGGGCTGCTATAACAAAAATACCATAAACTGAGTAACTTATAAATGATTTACATAAATGTATTTCTCATAGTTCTGGAGGCTGCAAAGTCCAAGATCAATGTGTGGGCAGTTTTGGTATCTGGTGAGAGCTCGTTTCCTAGATGTCCATCTTTTCACTTTAACCTCATATGGCAGATCCCTCAAGGGATCCCTCTGGGGTCTCTTTTATAAGGGCACTAACACCTTCATGAGGGCTCTGTTCTCATAAACTAATGACTTCCTAAAAGCCACCTTCTAAAACCATCACATTGGTAATTAGTTTTCAACAAACAAATTTTGGGGGGGTGGACACAAATATTCAGTCTGCAACAACTCTCAATAAATTTTAGCAATTTGTGATATTATCATTATTTTTAAATTTGGTCATTACTTTTATATATTATTTAATAAATTCTGTGATTTATCATGATATCAACTATATATGATATATCATCATATATCAACAACTTTCTTCCATGATAATATCTGATGTACAGTAGGACTGGAAAAAGAACTAAGTAGCACTATTGTCATGGCAGGTTGTAGGTTTGAAGAATAAATCCTTGGGTGTCTAAAATTGGCACTTTATCTTACTTCTTCATTTGATACAAGGTACCCTGACTGCTCACGGTATATCTACATGTCTGATGCCTTCCCTAGTGCCCAGAAAATTTACCCATGAACTGTCATGGGCTCTTTAATCTTCGTGTTGCCACTAAGACCATCCAACTTCTGCTACTTCCTAATCTACTCTAATCTACTGTGGGAATTCTTTCTTTCTATTCCAATAATCCTAAAGTCAGACTCACAGAGTAGGTGACTCTACACTATGTTTGCTTATATCCCTCACATAGTCATTTTGGATTAATAAAATAATATAACTATATTCTGAGTGGCTTATATACAGAAATTTAATTTTCACAGCTCTGGAGGCTGAAAGTCCAAGATTAGAGTGCCAGCATGGTCAGGTTCTAATGAAAGCCCTCTTCTGGGTTGCAGACAGCTGACTTCTCCTTGCATCTTCACATAGCAGAAAGAGCTAGCTAGCTCTCTGGCTTTTTCTTGTAAGGGTATTAATACTATTCATGAAAGCTCCACCTTCGTGACCTAACTCATTTCCCAAAGGTCCCACCTCCAAATACTATCACATTAGGTTTAGGGTTTCAACATATGAATTTGGGGGGGGGGGCGGACACCAATTCTGCAGCTCACTGCAGCTTCCAAGGCACTTCCCAAAACAATGCTGCAGTACAGATACTACATGGTGATATTTTCTTATAACCTGTAATTGTATGAATGTATCCATATTTATTTCCTATTACAAACAATTCTCCAATGAATAGCCAAGAACACATTTCCTAGGAGTGGTTTAGGTAAAATGCAGATGTTCAAATTTTCAGTTTTACTAAGCATTGGCAAATTGATTTCTAGTCATAATATTTTCATTTCCAATTTCAATGTAAACTATATCAGGTTTTAACAATCTCAGAGTAGTTTCTAAGTAAATTCCAATTAAAATAAGGTAAAATAATTTTGTGAATAAAAAAAGATAATGTAGGTATGGTGGGTGAATTAATGCAAGGAGTTTAATGTCAGGTTTATAAATTTAGATTTTGCTGCTAGGTTTCTGACTTATATGATATAAATATAAAACATATAAAAGTGAGAGACATATTGTCTTGTAAAGTTGATGTACAATGAAAATGAAAAAGACAGATGTAAGAGTTTATTAACTCATATGTAGTAGCAAAAATCCAGACAGGAAATTAAAATAAGCTGGACAAATCGGTCTGTGCAAATGGACATGTGTTGAATAGGAAGGTTCTAGCTGATGATGGTGAAAGTGATATTGATATTGAAGACTGACATTTATCAATATCTACCACATGCAAATGATGTTAGTCAGTTTTATACAGTGCTTTATTTCTAGTATCTTATTACTTCAGATAAGGAAACTGAGACTCAGATATGCAAGAAAAAGAAAAGAAGGAATAAAATAGTTTTCTAGAATAAGGTCTATATGGTATCAGATAAATACTCTTGCCATTGACAGGGATGAAGATTTGGAGAAGAGGTTCAAGTCTGGATACAATGAATTCAGTTTCTGAGAGGATATTTTTTGTTAGTTATCAGAACATCTATTCAATTTCACATTGAATGAGTTCCCTTAAAGGATTTAGATATACCTATTCAGTTTTCAGCATTCTTTTTGGAGCCGAAGTAAAATCATATTTACTTTAAGAAAGATTATACTCAGTTCAGTGTTTCTTATCAAAATACTAACAACAATCTAACTAGAAAATTGAGTGAAGAAAAAAAATGAAGCAACAGCAGATGGATAAAAATCAAAAAAAGTATTTAATATTTAAATATATAGAATTATGCCCTTAAAAAGAAATCACAGTTAATGCATTTTAGAGGCACTTATATTTATAATTCACAGTCTTGATTTCAATGCAAAAAGCTGACTTTCAGAAAATAGATTCTCACTATATATTATGTCTGTAATTGGTACTACTCTTTCTACACTGTTAACTTTTTAAAGCCAAAATGTTATTTTCTAGGATCATTAATAATACAACATACCAAATTGTACTGTTAAATTCACTTAGCATGAAGAATTCACTAAAAACTGCAAACTGAGGTAATATTCTAAAGCTTCTTTTCCTTTCCATACCTGATATATATAATCTCAAAGGTTCATCTATTAATTCAGCCATCCATTTCTTTTGCTAATGATTCTTGGCACAGAAACTGTCACTTGAACAATATTTCTACTTAAAAATATGTAAACATACACAATTTTTTAGTGTTTGACTCATTTTTAATTTCTACATATACTTGCATTTTCTAGGCATTCTCAACATGAACACCCTAAGGATGCTGCACTTTAGTTCTATCATTCAAATTAATGTTTTTTACTACATAAAAATTAATTTAATATAATCCCATCTTTTTCATTCTTTCAACATATTTATTGAGCCTATGCTTTACGCTATACACCTTCTTGGGTGGTGAAAATATAAAAAATTAATAACACTATTTGCTTAGTGAGCTAAACGTTTACTAGGACAGACACTCAAACCATGAATTATGATACAATATCAAATTCTGAATCAGAGATAAACACAAAGTGCAATGGATACACAGTGGAGGAGAGAATTGAGTCTTCTGTAGAAGGAGTAAGAGTAAAGTTTAAAGCAAGATTCAATCTGAGATAGCAGAATCACAACTTTGTGCCATTCCTTCTCTTTCCAATGTCTACCCTGCTGCCTCAGACATGTGGTCTCAGACCAGGTCCCAACACATTCTCCCCACAAATGAATCATATGTGCAAGATATGATCTCTTTGTCACCTGTAGAGTGAGAAGCATGAGGAATGTAGATTGAAAGCACCAAGATGCCATAATAAATGAAGGTTGACTGTACCAGCCACTACAAGATATTAAGTAAGTAATGGGGAAGACTTGTGAAAATTGCTTGGAAACCTGATTGTAAAAATATATTATCAATAGAAAATTCATATGAAAGAGGAAATAAATATCAGTGGTTAATGTCTTCTAAGCAATAAGACATGAGACAGACGTTTTTGAATGAGGCAGTGGGGTAAGGTGTTATCAGGAACCACAGTAGACAACGATAGTCATGAATCTTAAGCCCAGTATGATGTAGAAAAGGAAAAATGCCCTCTTGAAACTGTAAGACACTTTATTCTGAAGTCATTAGTGGCTGCTAGACATACATAAGGATTTTTGTTATGTAACATATTTTATTTTTATTATATAAGATTACTAAATAAATAGGAAGTTTGAAGTGAAGAGGAACTGAAATATGTACCACATTTAAGGGATAAATTTATTTGCTGTTTCTTAGCAAATGAATGATAAATAGCAAATAATTGCTTCATCAGTTTTCTGTTATTTTAACACCTTTTAATAAATAAAAAATTATTTTCTTGTTTTTTGTTTTGTTTTGTAGATTTTATTGAAAGGAAATAGAAGATGGTTAAGAAGTCAAAGAGATGCTTGTGTGAGCCTTCTCCTTGATATTATAAGATATATATCTTATAATATATATGAGATATATATATATATATATCTCCTTGATATTATAAGAGCATGCAGAAGAATGCAAAATACATTTAAAACAAATTTGTGTTTCATTTCCATTTTTTTATTTCTATTCAAGGAGAGTTGATTTGTAGATTTTAGAGAGAGAATCATGTAAAAGAGATGTTCCTGCAGAAAAATGTATAAAACCTTTGGCTATATCTGGTAGAAATTGATTTACTGTAAAACAAGAGGTCCAGACTGAGAATTGGGAGTCTTGGGTTTGATCTAGATACAATCACTAGTTACATCACTTACATTCAGTTATCATAATTGGAAAAGTAGGAATTCTGAATTAAATCAGTTTGTTTGTTTTTTTTTTTTAAGTAAATGCTGTGGTTTCAGAGTTTACAATCTGAGGGCTATTTGCATCCTGAAAGTGTTTCAGAAGACAGAAAAGGGTCTGAGAAACACAGGAATACATCTCAACTAATTGAGTTCAGAAACCATAACCCGCTGCAGGGTATAAATTTTGGGTAATTTACCTTCCTGGTGCCCCCAAAATAGCACCATATAGATGGTTTCTGAGTCCTGCCTACTTATTAAGTTCACTCCTAATAATAAGATGAAGCAAATAGCAAAAGCAGTTACTGGAAGTTGGAAGTCATTTTCAGGGATGTATTTAATAGAAATCACTCAAGTTCAATTTAGTAATGCAATTATTATTGTCTAAAACCTCCTTAGTAAAGAGCCAAAAAATTTTCCCATTATGACACAAAGGAAAATTAAATACTAAGATTTTATTACAAAGTATTTTATAGTGAAAAAAATGACACAGGAATGTATGGAGAATAATGTTTCCAACAACTGTGAAACAACCATCCAGTATTAACTCATAACGTTTCCATTATCTCTCTTCAACTATTAACAGATCAATCTTTACAGGTAAAATTTATGTCCACTTTGCTTGAATCTCTCAAACTTTTATATTCTTTTCTTACCAGAAACAATTACTATCAATAATTTTACATATAGCTATTCAGTCTTTATTTTTATATTTAATTATAAAATGCCTCTAAGTAGATTCAGGCACAAATGGAAATTTGGTATATGATATAGTAAGTCTTACACATTAGAGGGAGAAAAACAGACTCTACATTAAATCACACTGGGACAACGATCCTACTGTTGGGATCCTACTGTCTAACAGTCATAAATTCAAACTGCATTTTAATTGTGTATTTGAAAAACAAGGCTTTAAAACTATTTAAAATAAAAGTAAAAATTAAATAATATAGCTTATTTCTGCATTTGTATTTGGAAAGAAGTTATTAGACAATTTATGAAAAGCAAACCTCAACACAAATATTGATAACTGTGGTCACTTGAGAATTTAAAACTCAAAATAGTTTTCTACATCGGTTTTATTAAAAGAAACAAATCTACTGAAAAGAAATAATAGAAAGTCAATAGAAAGTCTCCGTTTTCATTATGTAGTAGAAAGTACTATATAGAATTGGTGAAATTCCTTAATCTCTCAGTTCTAGCTTACTTGTTACCAAAGTAAGTCTAATAACATTAATTTCACCAATTCTTGTGAGGATTAAGTGAGATAACATGTGCATAGTGCTCCATATATCTTGGTTGTCTCACCCAGATGGGTGCAAAGTGCTGTTAAGAGCTGTAACTTCTATCACTAAAAGTTTCTGGAACTATCGATACATATTTGCTGCTTCTCCTCTGGAGGAGGCTGGGCTCCTAGTTAAAAATCAATGTGTAGTTTTTCAGGCCTGACAATAGGCAATTACAAAAAGTCCTTTCCTGGCAGGCCCCAATGGGGGAAAGCTGCCCTCCCCACAGTGACCTGGTGAACAGCTAATGCCTTGCAGTCTTTGAAGGAAGCTGCGGTCTAGGACTCAGAACCACCCCTCTCCCCCACCTCCTCCCCACCAGTCACAGTGGTGCTCTTCACAAATCTGCATTCCTAGCCCAACGGCCTTCACTCCTAAATCTCTTTATCTGAGGTCCACTTTAGGTGCCTTCGCCAAGGGCTCCTGGGGATGGGGGAGGGGAAAAGGGAATGAGGGAAAACCCTTTCTACTCCTAGTCCTACTCCCCTGCCTTCTCTCAACTCAGGGTCCTGGCCGTAAAACTGCCACAGCCTTTTATTTGGGGCTCCCTCAACAGTGAGACAACCTCATGTCTGTGCTGATTTACCGGACTCTCCACTGGAGCCCTGTCCCTTGGGAGAAAATGGAACACAGGGAGCAAGTGCTTTCTCTGGTTTAGGCTTTTTTTTTTTTTTTTTGGCGGTACGCGGGCCTCTTACTGTTGTGGCCTCTCCCGTTGCGGAGCACAGGCTCCGGACGCGCAGGCTCAGCGGCCATGGCTCACGGGCCCAGCCGCTCCGCGGCATGTGGGATCTTCCTGGACCGGGGCACGAACCTGTGTCCCCTGCATCGGCAGGCAGACTCTCAACCACTGCGCCACCAGGGAAGCCCAGGATGACTGTTTTATTACACAACAGTTTTGTAACACATCTCTTACCTATTTATACAAGGAAATGAAAAGAAAAGAGCAAGTCTAATAATATCTTTTTAAACACTGACAAAATAAATTATTTTCCTTGAGATAAAACTCACAGAATTTATGAAGTTTGCTTAAGAGAACAGAATCAACTAACAGTACAATAAGAACAGTAATACATAAAACAAACTTTCTGTTAGCTACAAAACTGCTAACTCACGTTTGATTTCTTAGAGATTTTTACATTTCAAAGTAATGTTTTGCCTTAGAAGATACGATCAAATATATTTTCACTGAAAAAGTAACAAGTTTATACCACACATACTGTGAAGACATATAGAAAGGCTTAATAATTTAAGGCAAATTACACGTTAATTCTACTCTATTTTATTTCATGAATTAAAATCAACATATGGTTTTGTCTTAAACTGTGAAGGTTCTGTGTATTTCTATACTTCCTTTTCTTTTCAGCTGGAATTTTAATGAATTCGAATAAGCCAAGTGTGGGGAGACAAAGCAGTTTAAAATCTCTGGAAGTTTCATAATTAAAGCCTGTTTTTATATATCATTAACTCTTCTGTGGCCACTGCCAATTGCTCAGAAGGGAGATTGTGGCAGAGTAAGAGTCTTGAGAACACTTGTTTGTGGCAGAAGTATACAGTGCCAGCCAGACTGTTAAGGGAAGAGCATGAGAGTCTGAAGAAAGCTGTCTGAGATCCAAACCCTGCATAAATACAGGTCTTAGTGGAACTGCACTAAGCAATTTCTTAAAAATGGCAAGGAACTATTTCTTATCTAATATGATAAAAAGGGGAGGCACTCCCAATGAGAAAGGAATATATTTATCACCTGAGACACCTATTCTTTTTTTTCTTAGAATGTTTCTAAGAAAATGACCTGGATACTGGATGGATAGTTCTTCAAAGTCTGTCAACTATTCTAGGAAGAAACATGAAAAAGAGGGTAGTACTGGGAAAATAAGAAAACATACATGCAGTTCAAACTTATCTTTTAGTAGTAACAAACTACCGCAAAGAGGAAGAAAATTAGTAGTCTCTTATTGAATTTGCACTCCAGTTCTTATATTTGAGCCCCCAGTTTATCAGTGGAGTATAGGATAAATTATATTAACTATCTGACGTTACTGAGCTATCAGACTTTGGAAACTGCTTTAATTCTGCGAGATACGGTCTTGTATGCACAATATAGATAAATTACTTTTTTCAGAGGGATAGTAGATACAAATTTGCAAATATACACATTTCTCAGAGAATAAATTGTAAATATATAGCTGTTAGATTTCTTTATGCCTGAATGGACTTTGCAAGTCCCTCTTGGAAATGATTTTCTTAGTCTGGAAGCCCCACCATTAGTCTAAAAGAAATGCTGATTCACTACCATTTGTAGTTTCAAATAAAAGCACCAGATGATAGGAGTACCTTTATAGGAGCACCTCTATACATGTAACAGACCAATTAGCTAAATTTCTAATAGTTTTTAATGTAGATTGTCATATAAATAATGGGAAATACACCAAAGTTCAAGCCATGAAACAGTGATTCTTAACGCTTTGGAGGTATATATTTCAACCTATTGCTAATGGGAATCTTGCAAACCAAAGCCACAAAATTGATGGGCAGGGATCAAGCACTTAAAAGCTGTTAGAGCACTCACCATCTAATGCTAAGACTCTCTTGCTAGGATAAGTTGGTCACAGAACAGGTTAGTTTCACACTAGGTCACCTGCCAACCTCAAGAAAATGTCTGTGCAAGGAGGTACACTGCAAAATCCCACAAAACCGCCATTCAGCAGCACATCCCTCTTAGGTATTCATTTAGCTCCAAGAGGCCCAAGTCTTAGCTAAAGAAATGGAATCCTCAAGTTTCAAAGAACTGAGTGTACCACTTTCTGTGCACTTTCAGAACTGTGGTGTGGAAGCTGCAGGTATCTACAGAAATGACAAAGTCTTACTAAAATAACCTAGAATTACAATAGCCACTATGGGAATGTTCCAATTAGACAAGATTGTTCATTTAAGAAGTATACTTAAAAGCAAGGGCTTCCAAATCAAACAGAATGGGATACCTATTTTAATTGGCATGCAGAAGCTGTCAAAAGGCTTCAAGATTCCAAAACAGCTTCATTGAATGATTCATTGTAAAAGGTTAATAAAATATTAAAGATCCAGGAGGTACCCAAAACAAAAGACTCTAAAACTTACATGACTACTCCTACTCTCCTCTATTCTCTAAGGTACCTAGCCAGGAGTGATTAAGGGAGTTTTATAGGTACTAAAATATTTTATATTTATTAAATGCTTACAAATATATTATGTAAGAAAGTCTTAATAACCTCAAAGGTATAGATCAGGGCTGACATTTATACTAGATTTCATGTGTTAACTCTTTTTATCTCATTAGCAAGTTTTTACATAAAGTTTTAAAACTCACATCGCTAATACTTTTTCTTTAAAAATAAAATTCACAACTTATATAGCAAAATACTTCACTAACATAAAAGTGAGATAAATTTATATTGTTTTTCAACCTCTTTTAATTTGTTTTTAATTTAATGTTTTATGAAAACTTTCTCATGTTAGTACATACAGATTTTACAGAAAATTTCTACTTTTCTGACCTTTATCCCACACCTAATATTCTAAGAGAATAATTTGTAGTGATTTTGAACAGTTTATTCCCTATACCATATCCAGTGTCAACAAGAAGGTGTATTCAGTGACTCTAAGACTTATTTCTTATATATTTCTTTCTCTAAAATAGAACATCCAGGGGACTTCCCTGGCAGTGCAGTAGTTAAGACTTTGCCTTCCAATGCAGGGGGTGCAGGTTCAATTCCTGGTCGGGAAGTTAAGATCCCACATGCCTTGTGGCCAAAAAACCAAAACATAAAACAGAAGTAATATTGTAACAAATTCAATAAAGACTTTAAAAATAGTCCACAAGGAAAAAAAAATAGAACATCCATATTTTTCTCAGACCATCTTGGCATGGTTTTATTTGTTCTTTAATCTGCTGCTTTGATTTTCAAACTGTAACAAGTGTGTGTGACAGAAAAGTATATTTTGAAACATTAACAATTATCCTTCTCCAGTATTTAGTTTCCATTGTTGATCTCCATTAGGCTATTCTGAGCTTCCTTTTTCAGAGAAATGATGTGACAAGATATTAAAGAGGGAAAAATCAGGTGTAGCCTGGATTTTGCTCTTCAGAGGTCTAGATTCTTTCAGAACAACAACAAAAAACTTTTTAAAATGATGTGGAAAGGTAAATGATCAATAAGAGCAAGGCCTCCCAGTGTGCTCTCCTCTCTCTCACCATCCTCTCCACATCTGACGGGAGAAGGGACGATTCAGAGGAGTAGTAGGTTGGGGAAGGGGACAGAGATGACATGTAGATATGCAACCTTAGAGAGATGGTGGTTTCCTGAACCACATCTTGACCTCAGTGATCACAGTAAATCCCATGTCCTCCAGAGGACGAGGGGCAACTGAAAAGCTATCAGATTAAAAAAGCAACGCAATGGAGAGCAAAGCTATGCTGGCCCTAAAAGAGAGCCCTAAGAAAACTGGGAATAGTGATTTTAGGCAAATTAAGATTTCAATACTCCAGTAAAATGAGGACTTGAAATAGTAATGACATTTTTTTAAAAGACAAAGAAGATTATGCTTCTCATTCTCTAGGCTTTAGGACTAATGTTTTTCTTATTATACAAGTAAATTAATCTGTTTTGTCTAAGTGAACTTGAATTCAACTGTTATTTGTATCATTTATTTAAGTCTATTTTTCTCCTGTTAATCTGTCTTGTGTCAATTTTATTACTAGTCCAGCCACAAGAACTCAAGAGAGGTAGAATGGAAATTTCTCCTTCCCCAACAATCAAAGTTACTGATACTTTCTTCATCCTGAAAGATAGTAGTGCATTCACTGGTTAATAACTTAGATTAGGAGCCGGCCTGTAGGCTCGAATCTTAGTGCCACCATTTACCAGCTAGGTACGTTTGAACAAGTTACTTAAACAAGCTGTACCTAATTTTCCTTATCCACGCAAGGAGGATATTAGTAGTGCCTACCTTATGGAGTTGCAGTACTAAATATATTATTTAATGTGTATCAAGTGTTTAGAACAGTGTACTGTCTGACAAATATTAAATGCCCAATAACCATTAGCTATTAGACTGATCATTCTACTAGGTCTTACCTGGCTTCTACCTCTGGGTAATTCATAAAAATGACTGTGAGGAAGCAAATTCAATCTGGCTCTTGCCTCATGGCTGCCTCTTAAAACAGAGAAAAGTATTCCTTTCTCAACATAGAAAGTGTGTTTAAAAGAGAAGCTTCAAAGTACAAAAAAGGAAAAATTTCTTCTAGGTTCCAATCTACCCCAGTTTTACTTCCCTACTACAGTTCAAACTAAACTCCATCTAGAAAACCATTATCCCATCCATTTTAAATTTCAGGCAATAGGTAGAAAGGAATTCCCATCAAACCAATCCACGTCTAAACAGGATACCTGAAGTCTGATATAATATCTTTCTAATATAATGCTATTGAAACTGAAAGTAAAAACCATTACACCAAAAATCTTCTTTCCTAATAAGTACTTTAATGTTCCAGATGTTATTGAGCCAGATTTTCATTCCCTATACCTCTCTAGAGCAGGAGTCCCCAACCCCAGGGCCAAGAATTGGGACACAGCAGGAGGTGAGTGTCGGGCAAGTGAATGAAGCTCCATCTGTATTTACAGCCGCTGCCCATAGTTCGTATTACCGCCTGAGCTCCACCACCCGTCAGATCAGTGGGGGCATTAGATTCTCATAGGAGCGAGAACCCTTCTGTGAACTGTGCATGCGAGGGATCTAGGTTGCGTGCTCCTTATGAGAATCTAATGCCTGATAATGTGTGGTGGAGCTGAGGGGGTGACGCTAACGCTGGGAAGCAGCTGCAAATACAGATTATCATTAGCAGAGAGGTTTGACTGCACAGAGACCGTAATAAATCAATTGCTTGCAGACGCATAGCAAAACCCTGTCAGTGAGTGGCAAGTGACAATTAAGCCGCATCTGGTGGCAGGCTTTATAGTGACAAGTGAGTTGATGTACTTCAACTGTACAGCTGCATCTGGTGGCAGGCTGTAAGTCAGAATCCGACACTTATTTTAGTTCGCGTGTGGCCCACCCATTATTTTACTTACCACTTCCATCCACGCCTCTTTCCCACACTATGCACTTGTCTCAGTCACAGTTTTGGTAAGCCCACAAGCTAACCCTAGACAAAATGAGTAAAAAACAAATGTCGCTGGAGAGCTTCTTTACAAAGGGGGAAAGACCCAATGACGAGGCAGCAGAAGACTCTAAGACTGCCAACAAAAAAGGAAGTTGCAGTTAAAAGAAAATACTGAGTCCTATTTAATTATGAGTTCGTTGCAACCAGTGATTAACATTCTCCAAGCCCACTTTGTATAATATGTGGCAACCAGCTATCCAACGAAGCCATGAAACCTTCAAAACTGCTTTGCCATGTGGAGATCAAGCACTCTGCATTAAAAGACAAGCCTTTGGAGTTTTTCAAAAGAAAAAACGTGAACACGAAGAACAGAAGCAATTACTGAAGGCCACCACTTCATCAAACGTGTCTGCACTGAGAGCATCATTCTTAGTGGCTAACCACACTGCTAAAGCTAAGAAGCCCTTTACTGTTGGTGAAGAGTTGATCCTGCCTGCTGCTAAGGACATTTGTTGTGAACTTTTAGGAGAGGCTGCAGTTCAAAAGGTGGCACATGTTCCTCTTTTGGCGAGCATCATAACTAGACAAATTGATTAAATAGCAGAGGATACTGAGGCACAATTATTAGAGAGGATTAATGAGTCACCGTGGTATGCAATCTAGGTTGACACATCTACCGATGTTGACAACAGGCAACAATGCTTGTTTTTGTGTGATATATTTTTCAGGAAGATGTGCATGAGGATATGTTATGTGCACTTTTGTTGCCAACCAACACCACAGCTGCAGAACTATTCAAGTCTTTGAATGAATACATAGCAAGAAAACTGAATTGGTCATTTTGTGTCAGTATATGCCTGGGTGGAGCTGCTGCCATGACTGCATGGATTTTTGGTTTCACCACTCGGGTCAAAGAGGTCGCTTCTGAATGTGAGTCTACACACTGTGTCATCCATAGAGAAATGTCGGCTAGCTGAAAAATGTCATCTGAACTTAACAACGTTTTCCAGGATGTCATTAAACTTATCAATCACATTAAAGTACATGCCCTTAACTCACGTCTGTTCACACAGCTCTATGAGGAGATGGACGCAGAGCACACACATCTTCTCTTATACACAGAAGTGAGACGGCTTTCTAAAGGTAGATCACTGGTCAGAGTTTCTGAGTTACGAGAGCCACTCCAGAGATTTCTATTAGAAGTGCAGTCACCACTGGCAGCACATTTCAGTGACATAGAATGGGTCGCAAAACTTGCTTACTTGTGTGACATATTCAACCTGCTCAACGACCTCAATCTGTCACTTCAGGGGAGAATGACAACTGCGTTCAAGTTGGCAGATAAAGTGGCTGCATTCAAAGCCAAACTGGAATTATGGGGGTGACGAGTGAACATTGGGATTTTTGATATGTTTCAAACATCAGCAGAGATTTTGAAAGAGACTGAGCCAGGGTTTTCTTTCTTCCAGCTGGTGCATGATCACCTATCTCAGCTTTCAAGAGTTTGAGCATTACTTCCCAACCACAAAAGTGCCCTGAACTGGGAAGGAATGGGTCCACGGCCCATTTGTGAATAAGTCAGGTGAATCAACTTTGTGCTAGAAGAGGATCAACTGCTTGAGATCGCAAATGATGGTGGCTTTAAAAGTATGTTTGAGACAACTTCAGACCTCCATACGTTCTGGATTAAAGTCAAGGCGGAATATCCTGAGATTGTCACAAAAGCACTGAAAAGCCTGCTTCCATTTCCAACATCCTATCTTTGTGAAGCAGGGTTTTCTGCAGTGACAGCAACCAGAACGAGATCACGGAGTAGACTGGACATAAGCAACACACTTTGAATGTCACTGTTTCCCCCCACCCCCAGATGGGACCATCTAGTTGAAGGAAAAATGCTCAGGGCTCCCAATGATTCTGCATTATGGTGAGTTGTATAATTATTCCATTATATATTACAATGTAATAACAATAGAAATAAAGTACACAATAAATGTAATGCATTTGAATCATCTAAAACCATCCTCCCCATCCCCAGTCCGTGGAAAAATTGTCTTCCACGAAACCGGACCCTGGTGCCAAAAAGGCTGGGGACCGCTGCTCTAGAGGATCACGCACACCACCACATATAAATGGCTTACTTGTGCTTTTGGTGAATAATTATACTCCTCTGTCTAACAGATGACATCTCAGTCTTGTGACTTGCTTTAGCCCATGAGATTTGAGTCATTAAGCTTTATGCCATAGTTAAATGTTAAATTAGAGCAGAAGATATCACTGGAATTGCACGGTTTAACTCACCCTCTTAACTTCTTTCCCTTTGCCACAAAAAGGGGGTGTTCTTCAGGTTGAATCTTGGAATGGAGACAATTTGAGCTAAAACTGAGTCAAAGCTCAGTTTGATCATCTATAATGTGAACAAGAAATGTATCATTATAAGCCACTTAGATTTTGGAGTTGTTTGCTAGGTGAATGATAGATGATAGAACAGCTAAAATGAAAATCAGAGAAGTTCCACATGTTTCACTATTCCAGACCAGGATACAGGGGTTCTTACTTTAATTCACCATACTTTTACTCAGTTTATTCTGAATTGTTAGAATGGTTATTTCCATTTTTTGCCTTAGTACTGAATTTTTTGGATTGAAGTGACAGAAAATCTAAGCCAAAAGTACTTTGAAAAAAAGTGGGTGGAATTTATTGGTATACATAACTCACAATCCATGAACTTCAAGCAGAAGTGAAATCTGAGATTCAGATAGTTTCCCCAGGACAAATTCTTCTCTAATCCTATTCTGTTCTGGATTCATTCTCATTCTCCATGTGGTATCTTGGTAGCTGCCAACTACTCTTGGCTCATATTCTCAGAAGTACAATTACAATTGTAATAGTCAATCTTTGAATGCTTTCAATGTGCCAGACAACACTGTAAGGAATTTACATGAATTAACTCATTTCATTTTTGTTGTTATTCCATAAAATAGAAACTAATAGTATCCTTATTTTATAGATAAAGAAATAAATGCATAGATATTAAGATGCCTCATAATAGCTACAATTAATAAAGACCTAATAGAAAAAAATAAATTCCTACAAAAGTATTTAAACAGAAGTCGTTTTTTTTTTTTTTTTTTTTTTTTGCGGTACGTGGGCATCTCACTGTTGGTGGCCTCTCCCTTTGCGGAGCACAGGCTCCGGACGCGCAGGCTCAGCAGCCATGGCTCACAGGCCCAACTGCTCCGTGGCATGTGGGATCCTCCCAGACTGGGGCACGAACCCGTGTCCCCTGCATCGGCAGGCAGACTATCAACCACTGCGCCACCAGGGAATCCCTAAACAGAAGTCTTAAATCTCATTTTCAACAGTTCAAATTGTGTCATAATTCGATCATTAGTTTAACTTCTATGTTAAATAATACTCTAAATTTCCACAGCTGAGATGTATGTTTTCTGTTTAGCTGCATAGAATTTTTTCACCTGAAGAATATATAAACAAATTGATGGGGAAAAGTCTTTCCTCAGAGAAAAATAAGGGTATTTGTATTAGATGAAATATTATGTATGCAATGTCGAGAAGTTTTAAGCATCTGAGATATTATGCTTCAAGTTAGCCTGCCAAAGATTCGTGGATATGGAGAAAAAACATGATATTCCTGGTTCAACTACAAAGAACTTTGTTATGACATAGAAGCAGCATTAACTTTGTATTCTCAGAAGTTCCATTTGTCCCAAAGGGGTGAGACAGACCAGTCCAAGTGCATCATGGGAATTTAGGCTTAAAATAAGTGGGCCAATCATTGGCTTATAAAAGCTATATAGTTAGTCCTTCTACATTGTGGGATTTACCAGTAAATCAGAACATAAGAAGACACATTTAACAAATTGCTAGTTTAAGTTCACATTAATAATTAACTAGATAAGTATCTAGAAAGGTATTATCATTAACATCATCATCATTTTTATGAGAGATTTTATAAATAGAAGTTATACAAAATATTACAGAAAATTTTGTGTCTGATTTGGGCGGAAAGGCAAGTGTTACACACTGTTAAGTATAAAAAAGTTATTTTATAAAATTAAGACACAAGATAGTCCCATTACTAATATTCAAAATCAAACCTAGAAAAAAATTTAAAGAAATAGGCTGTCACATTTATTGATACTTAAAATCCAGTTTCCTAGTTTAAATTTATTTTCTTAAGTAGGAGACAAAGAACATTCTTTTGTTGTGGTCTGAATCCACAGATCTTCTTCGCCATTATTTTTGTGCTTACTCTAAGGCTCTTTTCAATACTGTAGTGCCTCTTACAGAGATGCTGTTCCTAATAATTTATAAACTTGCTAAACTCAATTAACCATGCTTCCGTTAGCAGATTGAGCTACAGTCAAAATGGCATAATACTTAGGATATCAAAAGTATCTTCCTTTAAAACTTGCCTGCGGACAGTCTTTCCCATCTCAGTTAATGGTGACTCCAACTCGCTCAAAACGTCCTGAAGTAGAATTATTTTTCTTTTTTTTCTCCTGCATCACACATTCAATACGTTGCAAAGTCATTTTAGTTCTAAATAATATCCAGAATTTAAGACCTTTTCCAATTACAGACACCATTCTCTCATGCCTAGAAGCCAAAGCCTCCTAACTGACCTCCCTGATCCTACCCTTTCCAATGGTCTATATTCAAGAAAGCAGACAGAATAAAATGCTTTTAGAATACTATGATCACATTACTTAAATCCCTCCAGCAGCTTCATGTTTCACTCTGGATAAAAACCAATGCCATTTAAATGGTTCCAAAAGCATACATATTCTAGACGTACATTACATCACTGTCCTTTCCTCCAACTTCCTACTCTTTCCTCTGTTCCAAGCTCTTGACAGTCAAGGGAAACCTGTTCCTCACATCCTTGGTACTTTCTCTTCTATTGCCTGGAATGTGCTTTAGTCATTCGTTTGGGCTATCTTAAAAAATCTATGTATAGAATGAAATGAGGATAAAAATATTGGGTAAGCAAAGGATGGCTTTTGGTGGATACCTTTTGTTTTTAACTGGACTTGAATGTTGGAAGATATGGGGCTGAGTCTGCTGGCAGCTATTGGGCCACTGCACAGACCTGAGAATAAACCACTTTGGATAAGAGTAGAGCCAAGAGTTAGAGAGAAACCAGATCTTAAGATTATAATTTGAGCTACTGTATTTACTGCATTAAAACATAGTGAATAAGGGTTTAATTAATTAAATCCTTAATTCAACAAGTAGTTTAGATGGGATTTATATTTATTTTATAATTAAAAAAAAACAAAGTTAACAAAATAAATTCAAATAATAAAGTATTTTCACAAGTATTTCATTTATATGTTATCTTCTATGCTGATGTTAAAATTTAAGATGAACATCAAGTGAAGTTAACATTAGATAAAACATGTATCATTTCTAGTTGACAACTATCCACAAAGAAAAGGTAGATTCAACTACATTCTTATAATTGGACAAAAATAATTTATTCATTTCCCAAGTTAATTCAAGATAAGGACTGCTGCCTTATAAAATTAAAGTGGAAAGTCTTAAAATTAATATAAGAACTGGGTGGAAGTATAAGAGCAGGGGTGAAAGAATGAGGAATTGAAACCTCTGGTGAATATGAAGTTATGTTAGGATTCTCTACCTTTCAAACAACTAGAAACATGGGAAAAGTTACTATGGTTTCAAAATTTAATATTAAATCTTAAAATGAGGGAATTTGCTACATTTCAAGAACAAAATGTAAATAAAAGGGAAATATCAAGTAGGAATTCAAATCTCAGTTTTTCAGTGAACGTAAAAGATTACAATATGAACTTTGAAAAAAGGAGGGGGGGATTAATACCATCAAAGAAACAAGATAAAATCTATTATTTAGGAGAGGCTAGGAATTGGAAAAGAGATTATACAAAAAGCCGTGCCTTAGTAGATTGTCCTATACATAAAAATTATTTAAAAATCATGAAGATGAAATAAGAACACATTAATTAGATAAATCATGAAAGGACCTAGAATTTAAAGATGATTTCTGAAAGAAACAGAGGTTTAGCTTTCAGTAAAAAGAACACTGAGCTGAGAAAAAAAGAAGTGAGATGCAAGATGCAAAGGTAAGCAAAGACACTGCCAAACAGAATGATAAAGATAAAAAAGTGTTGAGCGTTGACAATTACATACACTAATTTAAGTACAGAAAATAATTAAAAGACAGGTAGAAGTAAAATAATAGCTTCTTTTCACTAGGGATGGCAGGAGGGCAGAAATCTGTGTAAAAATATAGAAGTAAAAAGTAAACCATTCAAACAGGAAGAAATTAAAAAATTGGGAAGAGACAACCACAACCACATTGACTCCCCCAAAATATAAAAATGATTGAAAGTAGAAGCTGAAAAAAACCCACAAAATTAGAAGACTCAGAATAAGTTTGCAGTAATTAGTCTAATGATCAGTAACTATGATATATGTAAGGACTTGGTTTAGGTATTTTTAAATGCAGCTATAAGCATCTCCAAAAACATGATGATATAGTAAAACTGGATATGAATGCATAAAAATTAACAACCAAACTCCAAACTGACAAAAAGATGGTGTCAAAATATTAATATCAGAGAAAACATATTATAAAATAAAAATGTTTTATGAGATCTAAATAGTCACTATTTAATCATAAAAGTGACAAAAATCACTAAGAAAATAACACCATAAATGTTTATACATTTCACTTAGTCTGTAGACTGATGTATTAAGCAGAAAATGAAAGAGTAGAGACAGAGCGAAGGAATGGACATATGATTCAAATAACATAGTATAAGCTTAGTCTAGTACAACAGTCACTTAAAAGCATATTTTTTCTAGCAGACATAATACATTAAAAAAACTTAATCAATAACTATACTAAAGAAATATATGTGTAAAATATAAGAGGAAAATATAAAATGATAATATATGGTCACATTTCTCTAAACATATTAAAATATAATATTAGAGAGCAAAACCAAAAACATTAAAAGAAATCTAATTTTTTCAAGAATTAGAAAATATAGTGCCTGCTATTCCATAGTCAGAGATAATCACATTGCATGTTTATAAAATATTTAAAACTAAACAGCATATAAAATACTGCATTCCCTAATTATGATTTGCAGTTAATATACTAAATGGATGGAAATTTATAGGTTCAATATAAAATTTGGAGCCAGATATTTTCTGAATTCCAAAAAAAGGTATTTCAGTTAAAAAAATAGACAAACGGCAAAACTGAACAAAAAGAACAAATAGGAGAAAAAAGAGAAGAACAAGATATAATGGCGATAATAAAGAAAAAATTGAAATAGTTTTTTGAAAAAAATTAATACTAAGAGAAAATCTCAGGAAAGAATATTCAACAGCAAATTGAAAACACACTTAAATAATGTGAGAAATTATAAAAGAAAACAAATGACCAATATGGAAGAGAATAAAGTAATACACTAAATTTATTCCAATATTCTAAAAGAAATACTAAATTCTCAATCTTGGAAAATATGAATTACCAAAATTATTTAAAACATATATACCTGAAAAACTTAAGGAAAATGAAACCTAAGTCCATAATTTTCCCACAATTCAGGCACAGTAAGGGCACCACCCGAAGGGAATTTAAGCAGAAAATGAAAGAGTAGAGAGAGAGTGAACGAACGGACATATGATTCAACAACTCTTTAAGCAGTATGTATTACCTATCTTATACTGTCTATCTTACCAAATGGAAAAGGAGGGCAATCTATAAGAGCATTCATACTAACAACATAGTATAAGAACTTAGAAATATAAACTTATCTCATTAAAACGTAAATGTCTTAGATAAAAATACTCCCTAACTAAATCCGTATGATTGAATTATATATGTGTGCATGTGTGCATAATATAAATTCAACATGTGTGCATGTATACGTCTAGTGTGTGTGCGCATGTGCCATATATCTTCTCATGATTAGGATTATCCAAAAAAAGTAATGACGTTTTATCATCAGAACATCTGCTAACATAATGCACTGCACAAATTACAGGAGAAAATAATTATCTCAATAGATACAAATGTACACTTGACATTATTCTACTCTAATCTATAATAAAATAATTTTAGATCACTTTAAAAGATTTTTAAACATTTTACTATGGGTAAGTAATAAATTCCACAAAATAAATCACTAGAAAAACATTAGAAGCATTTTCTTTATAAGTATGTATGAAAAAAGGGCTACTATAAAGTACTTTATTCAAAAGTATAATATAGACACCAAGTAGTACAAAAGAAGAGTAATAAAGCAGAAAAACAAAGAAATAAAGCAAAAACATTCTTGTTGGCAAATGTTAAAATGCATACAGATAATTCTTAGAGACTCTACAGAAAATATTTTAAGTAAGACAAGGATAGCTTCAAGATGGTGAAGAGTAAGATGTGGAGATCAATCTTCCTCCCTACAAATACATAAGAAATGCATCTACATGTGGAACAACTCCTACAGAATACCTACTGAACGCTGGCAGAAGACCTCAGACCTCCCAAAAGGCAAGAAACTCCCCACGTGCCAGGGTAGGGCAAAAGAAAAAAGAAAAAACAGAGACAAAAGAATAGGGACGGGACCTGCACCTCTGGGAGGGAGCTCTTAAGGAGGAAAAGTTTCCACACACTAGGAAGCCCCTTCACTAGCAGAGACGGGTGTGATGGGAGGGGGGAGCTTCGGATCCATGGAGGAGAGCGCAGCAACAGGGGTGCAGAGGGCAAAGTGGAGAGATTCCCGCACAGAGGATTGGTGCCGACTGGCACTCACCAGCCCGAGAGGCTTGTCTGCTCACCCACCGGGGCGGGCGGGGGTTGGGAGCTGAGGCTCGGGCTTCGGTTGGATCCCAGGGAGAGGACTGGGGTTGGCTGCGTGAACACAGCCTGAAGGGGCTTAGTGCGCCACAGCTAGCCAGGAGGGAGTCTGGGAAAAAGTCTGGACCTGCCTAAGAGGCAAGAGACTTTTTCTTACCTCTTTGTTTCCTGGTGCGCATGGAGAGGGGATTAAGAGCGCTGCTTAAAGGAGCTCCAGAGACCGGCGCGAGCCGCGGCTAAAAGTGCGGACCCCAGAGATGGGCATAAAACGCTAAGGCTGCTGCTGCCGCCACCAAGAAGCCTGTGTGCGAGCACAGGTCACTATCCACACCTCCCTTCCGGGGAGCCTGTGCAGCCCGCCACTGCCAGGGTCCCGGGATCCAGGGACAACTTCCCCAGGAGAACACATGGCGCACCTCAGGCTGGTGCAATGTCACGTTGGCCTCTGCCGCCTCAGGCTTACCCTGCATTCCATACCCCTCCCTCACCCCCAGCCTGAGTGAGACAGAGGACCCTAATCAGCTGCTACTTTAACCCCATCTTGTCTGAGCAAAGAACAGACGCCCTCAGGTGACCTACATGCAAAGGCGGGCCAAATTCAAAGCTGAAAGCCAGGAGCTGTGCAAACAAAGAAGAGAAAGGGAAGTCTCTCTCAGCAGCCTCAAGAGCAGTGGATTAAATCTCTACAATCAACTTGATGTACACTGCATCTCTGGAATATCTGAATAGACAACGAATCATCCCAACACTGAAGTGGTGGATTTTGGAGAAACGATCTATATATTTTTTTCTCTTTTTGTGAGTGTGTATGTGTACCAATATTTGTGTGACTTTGTCTGTAAAGCTCTGCTTTTACCATTTGTCCTGGGGTTCTGAGTGTCCGTTTTATTTATTTATTTATGTTTTAGTATAGTTTTTAGTGCTTGTTATCATTGGTGGATTTTTGCTTTGGTTGCTCTCTTCTTTCTTTTCATTACTTTTTAATTTTTCAATTTTACTTTACTTTTTTCTTTCTTTCATTTTTTCTCCCTTTTCTTCTGAGCCATATGGGTGACAGGGTCTTGGTGCTCTGGCCGGTGTCAGGCCTGTGCCTCTGAGGTGGGAGAGCCGAGTTCAGGACATTAGTCCATCAGAGACCTCCCGGCTCCATGTAATATCAAACAGCGAAAGCTCTCCCAGATCTCCATCTCAATGCTAAGACCCAGCTCCAATCAATGAACAGCAAGCTACAGTGCTGGACACCCTATGCCAAACAACTAGCAAGACAGGAACACAATCACACCCATTAGCAGAGAGGCTGCCTAAAACCATAATAGGTCACAGACACCCCAAAACACACCACCGGACGCAGTCCTGACACAAGAAAGACAAAATCAAGCCTCATCCACCAGAACACAGGCACTAGTCCCCTCCACCAAGAAACCTACACAACCAAACTAAGCCACAGGGGGCAGACACCAAAAACAATGGGAACTACAAACCTGCAGCCTGTGAAAAGGAGACCCCCCAACAGAGTAAGCAGATGAGGGAGCAAGGTAAAAACCCACCAGACCAAACAAATGAAGAGGAAATAGGCAGTCTACCTGGAAAGGAATTCAGAGTGCTGATAGTAAAGATGATCTAACATCTTGGAAACAGAATGGAGAAAATACAAGAAACGTTTACCAAGGATCTAGAAGAACTAAAGAGCAAACAAACAATGGTGAACAACACAATAAATGAAATTAAAAATTCTCTAGAAGGAACCAATTGCAGAATAACTGAGGCAGAAGAACAGATAAGTGACCTGGAAGATAAAAGAGTGGAAATAACTACTGCAGAGCAGAATAAAGAAAAAAGAATGAAAAGAATTCAGGACAGTCTCAGAGACCTCTGGGACAACATTAAACACACCAACATTCGAATTACAGGGTTCCCAGAAGAAGAAGAAGAGAAAAAGAAAGGGACTGAGAAAATATTTGAAGAGATTATAGTTGAAAACTTCCCTAATATGGGAAAGGAAATAGTTAATCAAGTCTAGGAAGCGCAGAGAGTCTCATACAGGATAAAACCAAGGAGAAACATGCCAACACACATATTCACCAAACTATCAAAAATTAAATACAAGGAAAAAAATATTAAAAGCAGCAAGGGAAAAACAACAAATCACATACAAGGTGGAGGGCCAACTGGCCCGAGGCAGGGGAACACAATCAGATTCACAGGTTGCATCAGAACGAAATTCTCCGGACCACCCAGTTCCAGAAACTGCCCTGGAGACATTCCGGACCACCCAGTTCCAGGAACTGACCTGGGGACTTTGAAACCAGCCCAGCCTTCCCGCCTTTTGAGGGGCGGGACTAACGGTCCCCCAGGATACCCGAAAAGACCACCAAATAAGGAATACCCTGCGCCCTCCCAGATTCACCACACCCCTTTCCCTTCTTCCCCTATAAAATCTTGCCCAACCCTCGCCTGGGCGTGACTTCTCTGGCCCCTTTTCTCTCGGACCAGTGAACCTTGTCCGGGACTGCTCCCTAATAAAGCTCACTTGAAGCTTTCCTCTATTTCGTGGTGCCGTTTGTTAAGATCCGACCTTACACAAGGGAATCCCCATTAGGTTAAAAGCTGATCTTTCAGCAGAAACTCTGTAAGCCAGAAGGGAGTGGCAGGACATATTTAAAGTGATGAAAGAGAAAAATCTACAGCCAATATTTCTCTACCCAGCAAGGATCTCATTCAGATTTGACAGAGAAATTAAAACCTTTACAGACAAGCAAAAGCTAAGAGAATTCAGCACCACCAAACCAGCTTTACAACAAATGTTAAGGAACTTCTCTAGGCAGGAAACATAGGAGAAGGAAAAGACCTACAGTAACAAACCCGAAATAATTAAGAAAAGGGTAACAGGAACATACATATTGATAATTACCTTAAATGTAAAGGATTAAATGCTCCAACCAAAAGACACAGACAGGCTGAATGGATACAAAAACAAGACATGTATATATGCTGTCTACAAGAGACCCACTTCAGACCTAAGGACACATACAGACTGAAAATGAGTGGATGGAAAAAGCTATTCCATGCAAATGCAAATCAAAAGAAAGCTGGAGTAGCAATTCTCATACCAGACAAAATAGACTTTAAAATAAACACTATTACAAGAGACAAAGAAATACACTACATAATGATCAAGGTATCAATCCTAGAAGAAAACATAACAATTGTAAATGTTTATGCACCCAACACAGGAGCACCTCATTACATAAGGCAAATGCTAACAGCCATAAAAGGGGAAATCAACAGTAACACAATCATAGTAGGGGACTTTAACACCCCACTTTCACCAATGGACAGATCATCCAAAATGAAAATAAATAAGGAAACACAAGCTTTAAATGTTACATTAAACAAGATGGATTTATTGATATTTATAGGACATTCCACCCAAAGACAACAGAATACACTTTCTTCTCAGGTGCTCATGGAACATTCTTCAGGATAGATCATATCTTGGGTCACAAATGAAACCCGGGTAAATTTAAGAAAATTGAAATTGTATCAAGTATCTTTTCCAAACCCAACACTATGAGAATAGATATCAATTACAGGAAAAAAATCTGTAAATAATACAAGCACACGGAGGCTTAAAAATACACTACTCAGTAACCAAGAGATCACTGAGGAAATCAAAGAGGAAATCAAAAAAATACCTAGAAACAAATAACAACGAAAACACGATGACCCGAAACCTATGGGATGCACCAAAAGCAGTTCTAAGAGGGAAGTTTAGAGCAATACAATCCTACCTCAAGAAACAAGAAACATCTCAAATAAAAAACATAACCTTACACCTAAAGCAACTAGAGAAAGAAGAACAAAAAAACCCCAAAGATAGCAGAAGTAAAGAAATCATAAAAATCAGATCAGTAATAAATGAAAAAGAAATGAAGGAAACAAGAGCAAAGATCAATAAAACTAAAAGCTGGTTCTTTGAGAAGATAAACAAAATTGATAAACCATTAGCCAGACTCATCAAGAAAAAAAGGGAGATGACTCAAATCAATAGAATTAGAAATGAAAAAGGAGAAGTAACAAATAACACTGCAGAAATACAAGGGATCATGAGAGATTACTACAAGCAACTATATGCCAATAAAATGGACAACCTGAAAGAAATGGACAAACGAGAAATATAGATCAATGGAACAGGATAGAAAGCCCAGAGATAAACCCACGCACATATGGTCACCTTATATTTGATACAGGAAGCAAGAATATACAATGGGTAAAAGACAGACTCTTCAATAAGTGGTGCTGGGAAAACTGGACAGCTACATGTAAAACAATGAAATTAGAACACTTCCTAACACTATACACAAAAAGAAACTCAAAATGGATTAAAGATCTAAAGGTAAGGCCAGACACTATCAAACTCTTAGAGGAAAACATAGGCAGAACACTCTATGACATAAATCACAGCAAGATCCTTTTTGACCCACCTCCTACAGAAATGGAAATAGAAACAAAAATAAACAAATGGGACCTAATGAAACTTAAAAGGTTTTGCACAACAAAGGAAACCATAAACAAGATGAAAAGACAACCCTCAGAATGGGAGAAAAAACTTGCAAACGAAGCAATGACAAAGGATTAATCTCCAAAATTTAAAAGCAGCTCATGCAGCTCAATATCAAAAAAGGAAACAACCCAATAGAAAAACAGGCAGAAGACCTAAATAGACATTTCTCCAAAGAAGATATAGATTTCCAACAAACATGTGAAAGAATGCTCAACATCACTAATCATTAGAGAAATGCAAATCAAAACCACAATGAGGCATCACCTCACACTGTTCAGAATGGCTATCATCAAAAATTCTAGAAACAATAAATGCTGGAGAGGGTGTGGAGAAAAGGGAACCCTCTTGCACTGTTGGTTGGAATGGAAATTGATACAGCCATTACAGAGAACAGTATGGAGGTTCCTTAAAAAACTAACAAAAGAATTACCATACGAACAAGCAATTCCACTACTGGGCATATACTTTGAGAAAACCATAATTCAAAAAGAGTCATGTACCACAATGTTCATTGCAGCTCTATTTACAATAGCCAGGGCGTGGAAGCAACCTAAGTGTCCATCGACAGACGAATGGATAAAGAAGATGTGGCACATGTATACGGTGGAATATTACTCAGCCATAAAAGGAAACAAAATCGAGTTATTTGTAGTGAGGTGGATGGACCTAGAGTCTGTCATACAGAGTGAAGTCAGAAAGAGAAAAACAGATACCGTATGCTAACATATATATATGGAATCTAAAAAAAAAAAAAAAATGTGTTTGAAGAACCTAGGGGCAGGACAGGAATAAAGACATGCAGACGTAGAGAATGGACTTGAGGAAACTGGGAAGGGGAAGGGTAAGCTGGGACGAAGTGACAGAGTGGCATGGACATATATACAATACCAAATGTACAATAGATAGCTAGTGGGAAGCAGCCGCATAGCACAGGGAGATCAGCTTGGTGCTTTGTGACCACCTAGAGGAGTGGGATAGGGAGGGTGGGAGGGAGATGCAAGAGGGAGGAGATATGGGGATATATGTATATGTACAGATGATTCAGTTTGTTATAAAGCAGAAACTGACACAGCATTGTAAAGCAATTATACTCCAATGAAGATGTTAAGAAAGAACTAAAGAAAGTAAGATGAATATTATGAGACCAACTATGTAAAAGTTTAAAACAAACCATGTTGCATTTATTTTGTGGATGCACTTTGTGCTGTATTTTCCATTGTCAACCTGGCACCACCATCATGTTATTGAAACCTGGGGACTACATTTCCTAGAATAACCCTCTTAATGTGTCCTCTGAAAGTCTACCAAAGAAAGGAGCTCACTGATTTTGAAGCTGGAAGTAAAGTGGTAACCAGTAGTTTCAGACTGTCCATACATGGTTCCCAGTGACCACTGGAGGGCAAGCAACATCTCAGGCTGCCCTAGGTCTTTCCCTTGACTGGCAACTTCTCCACCACCACTCTCACTCCAGTGCGTCAGGCTAACTTAATAATAATTTATTTTAAAAAGACTTTATTTTTAGAGAAGTTTAAGGTTCACAGCAAAATCAAGGGTAAGATACAGGGAATGGTTATTTCACTGATTCCCTGGCTTTAGGTCTTTACACACAGCTGTCCTGTTTCCTGTGTTAAAGCCCACTCACATACCACCTGCTGGTGGTTCTGATATTCTGACTGACATACATAGTGGAACTGAAATAAATGGTCTGGAAAGATAAATAGCAACATCTAAATACCAGTTACTCTAAGGCAGAGGGAAGGAGAACAGGACCAGCATGGGATGCAAAGGTGACTTCCAACTGTGTTAGTTTTATTTTATTTACTAGGAAATACACTCGGAAGAAAGTATGGCAAATGAACTAACACTTGTTAAAATTATATTAGGTAGATCAGTGTGTGTTAAAATATTTTAGGTATTATTCCAGATTTTAAAAATATTTCCTTAAAATAGAGGTTATAAACTGGTCCTTCACCTGAGCCCCTTTCCAATATTTCCTTTTAAGTCATCAGATTTCTTTTTAACATACTCAATTATGGCCAAAAAAGTATAATTATACTGATGGATATGGCAGATATAAAGCACCGAAATTATCATCATCTCATCTGACATTAGGTGTCTAGACACTCTGCTATTAAAATGATATATTATTACTGTAAGAGGATTTCATGAATAAACTTGATTTCCATTTCAAATTCAAATTTTTAGTCAACCATGAAATATTACAGCAATGTTTGCTAAATCATTTCATTGAAGTGCTATTTTAAACTATCTCTGAGGAAGCTTGAAATTTGAAACTTCATTGAGAGAGGGAATGAGCACATCCCCATTACTTTTCCAAATGAATATCACTAGGTTCCTTCACCATGTTCACTTTACAGCCCAAATGAAGAAAATAAACCTCTTCAAACGCTGGGTTGAGTGAATTATGCTACAGCTACCCAATAATCTCTTCACAACAAAAAGAACATGGACATTAGTTAAATCAAGTTCACTTATAATTTTCAGAAAAGGATAAAACATTTTTATGAGTTTTATCATTATTATGGTTTTATTGAGATAAGAAGCATTAACATGGAGCAAGGGCATCAAAGTGATTTGAAACATACGGCTGCCTATGCCTACTATGGTGGCCTTGGTCTTACCCTTACTAACACCCTTACCCACCCCCCTGTCATTTCTTCTAATAATTAGTCTTTCTGTATCTCATCTTCTCCAAAAGAATACTGATGTATTTTTTTGTCACCTAAAATTGCAAATAAACTTCATCTCATGTTTAAATGCTTCCAGATGAAAGACTCGAAACACTCTGAGGGTTGTTTAAGAGTTTTCAGTCATTAGTAATGTATTAACCCCATCCTGTGAATCAGTTAGTGATATGCTCACAATCATACTTCATGTGAGCACACCTGGATAACTCAAAGCTATTCTTAAACGTACCTTTCATAAGTACCTTGAAGAACTGCAAATACAACTTGCTTTCTCTGGTGCTTTGGGATTAGGAGACAAAATGCCCTGTTCTCTCCAGAAATGCTTCCAGATATTTATTTTGACAACTGCCAGAATGGGAGAATGAGAGCTATATTTTAGCCCCTGAGAGAATCTGGGAATTGCATTTTGACCCTTTCTCTTCTCTAGCCTCTTTCTTCACCCAACACAATTAAGAGTCAGTGAACTGGCATCAGCCCACTGAAGTTGGCCTGAATCATTCAAAATTTCAAACAGTGTAGATGTTACTCCATAGTACAGCTGCTTCATAGAATAATTTCACTTCACAGCCTAAATATTTGAAGTGATATGACCATTCAAAAAGGAAATGGTTGAAGAGTAGACACTAAGAAATTTGTTTCTCTAAGTCAACATCAACAGGATTTAAAAGGATCTTGAAAGAGCTGAAAGTGATTATGGAGAAATAGTACTCCAAGCTGAGAAAAATGAATTGACCTTCAATAAATGAGATCTGGTCTCTGACTGAGACACAGGGAGTTGGGGAATGCTCATTGTGAGTGTCCTTAGTGTTCCTGTATCATTGTGTCATGCAAATAGTATAGGTATTTTACAGATTAAGTCATTTATAAAAAATTACTTTAATTCATATCCACAGTGTCCCAATCAATGGGTTGGGAACAGAAGCCTGTTGAAAAAGCCCATAAAGTAGTATATAAATAAGTAAACAAGCAAACAAATAAGTACTCCTTCAATACAGTATGAGAGTGTATGAATGGATTACCCATAAAGAAAGAGAGGAGGTTAGCCAAGTTTCTTTCAATCTTAAAATTGAAGTGAAAACCTCAGTGCATTGTTTCTTCAAGTTATGAATTCAATTTGAATATTATGTGGAAGAAGCTACTGAATACATTTGCTAGTTAATTTTACTTGCAATCTTGATAACTTTTTGACTGATGGATCTGTAGGACGCCTGGAGAATCAGGAACAGGGCTAAATAGCGACCAAGATTAAGGTATTTAATGTAGTGTAGATTGTTCAGCATAAACTGAATAGAGCCAAATTCTCCACTTAATAACCTGATTAACTGTTCTCCCTTTTTTTTTTTAATGTAGCACTAACTACTCATTCTATGGAGATGAAAGATTCTTGAAGCATCTGACTTAACAATTTGTGAGGTTTTTTATTTCTTGGACTTACCCATTAATATATCTTGTGAACTAATTTGTGACAATTAACTTCTGTAATAAATGTCTCCACTATAAATAATCATTCCTTTACTCCCACTCACTCACTAAATGGGTGAGTGCTGAAGGTCAGAAAGAAGTATTATCTCCTATTTTGTAAGACACCTAAAATTTCTTCCACATATAAGTAATTTACTGCCACTAACTATATTCTTACTATGAATACTACTTTTTTTTTTTTACTTCTTCTACACAAATTTATTAGGCACCTACTGTGTGCCACACGTGGAGACAGACTGGAGAGAGTAACAGTCAGCATGGCGGCTCTGGCCATCACCTTGGGGTTCAGTCTAGAAGAAGTGGAAGGCATGGGCAGCAAACAAGCATCCAGCAAAGAGACCAAGACGAGGGGGCTGTGACGCCCAGTGAGGCCTGGATGGCCAGGGGGGCTTCCCAAGGGTGGGGAGGGTTGGCCAGGCCAGGTGGCCAGCCAGGGTGAGAGTGAGAAAGAGCCCCAGGAGTGGGGGAACAGGCCAGGTGCAGGTCTGCAGGCAGCTGTGGGCTAAAGAGCATTGGGGGCCTTTGGGGAGCTGCAGATGCTCAAGGCCAAGGTTGGGGTGGGTTGCATTCCAGGTGGTGGGGAGACACCGGAGGCCTGGAGCAGCAGAACAACAGGCGGGTTTTTACCTCAATGCTCACTGGCTACCACGGGGTGGCTGACTGGGCTGGGGCCTCCATGTGGGGAGCAGGCAGACGACGTGGTGGCGCCAGCCTTTCCCTTGTCCAACTCCCCAAGTCCTATCTCCTGAGCACACAGCCTGTGGGTGCAGCACTCCTCAGATACTACTGTTCTTGTGGGCTCTGCTACTGAGACTACTACTAACACTACTGTTAACTGTTATCATTGTTGTTGTTGTTATTTTATTTCCTGAGTGAAGTACTGGAATTGCTCAAATAGACATTTGTTTTGATGACAAATTGAAATTATAATAAAGTAATTGTAGTTCAGGCATACAAAAATGGTAGCCATTGAGGATCTGGTCTCAGACACGTTCCTGCACCAGTGAGAACTCGAATTTTCTCTGACTATATCAAACCCAAGGACAACACCAAGTGTTTTGGAACATCTGTCAGCTCCAACTTTATGGTCTCAAGGCTCCCCCTTGTAGCTATGCAACCATTTCAGACCCCAACCAATCCTTGCTTAACAAGCACCCTTGCTTCTTGGTGGTTCCAATTACAATTCTTGACAAACAACTGTTGTAACTAACTGCAGCCTTTCAGCTTTTGCCTTTGTAAACTTCGTTCATTTTGTAGTCTGGCAGAACACAATTCAAATGTTTCTTGAATCTGTCTCTCGAGAAACAGTCCTAACAAACCCCAAATAAACATCTCTTTATTTCAATCAGGTCTTCATTTCTGAAATTTTGCTCAAGAGTCTGTTTGTTTTGCCTTTGGTTTTATTTTGGTTTTGTTTGTTTTAAAAGGAAAGATGTAAATGTTTCTAGTAATGTGTATTGTCAAGTTCCTTTTCTTTGAGAGTGACCAGTGGTTGGTGCACATAATCTGTGAGACTCTATTTGTTAGACTGATTCAGAAGGTATGTCTGAAAAAGAAATGTCTCAGGCTTCTTGCCACAAACAAATCATGACAGAAGATGGAGAGATTATCTGGTCTAGAGCTATCCATCAGGAGAGGCAATGCGTATTTTTCTCACATAGCTTCCTATTTGCAAAAACTTCTACCATATTCTCTCTCCCTCTCTCTCTCTCTCTCTCTCTCTCTATATATATATATATATATATTACACACACATATAAATATATATGATGCAATAAATACATTTAAATTATACATATAATTTTACAGAAACCAATACACAGTTAACATAACTATCACTGAGTTTTATTTTGTGAACTGAGTTGACTAAAATCTTGGCATTCAATAAGTATTTTATGTATCAGACCAGAACTGAACACTCTGGGACCTATAAAGATAATTAGTATGTACCCCATAGTGTAAGCCTTGATATACTTAATTTAAAGTACTTCCAAATCTTAGGTCAGTCTTGAAATATCTGTAAGGCAATAAGATATATCGAGAAGTGTATATATATTTATATACTGAGAAGTGTAGATATTACACTTCTCAATTTTCTGTGATTTTCCTCATTTATAATCTCTTTGTGTCACATTTTGTTACTTGGTCTTTTCAGCACTTCCTTCTTTTTTCTTATATCTGAGTTGTGAAAAATCACAGACTAGGAAACCAGGAATTGTAAGTATAAAGGCTTTTTTAGACAAAGGAAGTAGTATCACTGACAAGGCTTAAAACTGAGTAAGGCTCAGAGTCACTGACAGGGGAAAAGAGTATGAGAGGTTAACTTGCACTTGTTCTGAAGGCTGGATGACTATGCATGCTCTGCTGTGAACTTTGGATTTTAACCTGCAGTGATGAGCAATCATATAATGATTTTAAGTTTTATGAGTAGGATAACTATCACATCTGAGTTATAGGAAGATAAATTTGAATGCAAAATAAAGACTACAGAGAAGCGTTGTCAAAATAACTTAAAAGAGAAAAATTGTGGCTTTAAATAAAAGATTTTGATATATATCATAAAAAAGATTTTGATATGGATGTCAGATAAAGAATGATTAAAATTATTATGTACTTATTGTCTTACTCTAGGTTCCCCAGGACACAGAACCTGAGTAAAAGCTATGCGCTACTACTTTATAGGTAGTGCAGTCCTAGGGTTCTGGGTTGAGGGAAAAAAAGAAGACAGGAGAGAAAGAAGGAGAGCCAATAAGAGGGCACTTTAATAATCAGGTTGTGTGCTTGTGCTGACAGAGAGACTATGAGATAAGAAGATGAATACATATCCAGAGTAAGTAGAGATACCAGTGAGTATGTACTGCTGCCCTTTTCAGAGCATGAAGGTATTTAAGATAATTGACATGGCACTAACCATATAACTAGTCTTTCTGAGGGATGATGTCATCCTGAGACCCATCATTGGTCTCTGCTAATGGCAGTGTGGTTGTGCAGCAGTAGCAATTAGCTAGATCAGCCTACAAGCACTAGTGCATATATTATGACTCCCATGCATTGATTTCATCATTTACATAATTTTGTTGTTCCTGGACTACTGCCCAAACTTGGGTGGGATAAGAAAGGCTTATGAAAATCATAGTATTAGTCATTCTGGTACGCACGAACATGGAAAAAAAGATCCTTATGCTGTGTGCCCACTCCCATGTGTCTACCCACATGTCTCTTCCCCAGAACTCTACCTTCCAGTTTTCCTTCCTTTTTTTTTTTTTTAATTTCCAAATCCAGATCAATCAGACCTTTTACCGCTGTCCCAGATTTCATGTATACCCATACTTCTGGCCACTTCTCATCCACAAAAAGTGACAACAAGGTGACCTCACACATCTTTGCCCACTGGAATAATGTCCCTCATAACTATACTTTAGTGCCACCCCTTTGTAATACAAAGCTGTAGTGAGGCAACAGTCCCTTTTCACCTAACACAAACATACTGTAATAATCCATCTGTGAATAAGCTGAGATTTATCCTACTCCATCAGTTGGTCAAAGGGAACCCCCATCAACTAACTCATAGCATGAGTTGAAGGAAATTCATTTGTACAAAGAGACAGGTAACTTGGGCAGCAGGATTACATGTTCATGTAATTTAAATATGTATTTGATCTGCCTGAGACAAGTCTCTACTGTGACATTCTAAGTTCACAATAAACCCTTCCTCTTCTACCTGGCATTATGCCAAAATGAATACACTAAAACACACCTCAAAATGGACAGCTCCAATCATGGAAAATAAAGATCCACATGCTTTGTGCCTACCCCCTGGGCAAAGAATAGTCTATACTAGGTGCATAACACCCCCTCTAAATTCATTTCTTATTGCTTTATTGAAGAGAGTAGTATCTAGGCTATTCTGGGTTCTTAAATATTAAATCCATTTTACCTTCCCATATTCTCTGAGTCTTCTGATTTCATTCTCACTACTATGTCAAAGAAGTAATATCATTTATTCCCAATTTACTGTAATTGAGTGCAGGATTTAAGTAGCCAGATTAATAGGTCATTAGGATATTTTACAGTGGAAATAAACTCTCAAAAGTAATTAAGTTGTCCCCTTCTAAACCATATTTTCCAACCCCTGGATGCATACACTCAAGATCTATGCCTAAATATTGTCCAATAATTCCTGCCAGCAAAAATTAGCTGGATTCTTTACTTCCTTTAATGTGTACACTATTTCCTTATTTCTTCCTTATGGAAGAGGGATTTTATTTCCCTGTTTGGACTGTGCTTAATCTGATGTGTGTAATTGCCTTAGCGTCAATGAAGGGAGTCAGGGAAATTTATTTTATGGAAACGATTTTCATCTCTGTAAGCATCTGATTCAAGTGAGGTCATTTCAAAGTCACTATTCAAGGGGAGGCTGTTTTCCTCTAACAAGGGGATGGGGACAGCTTTGGCTGAAATAATGAATTCAGTGGAATTCGGGAATTCAAATTTATCAGACTTGTTCATCCATATTCCTCATCATAAATTTCACAGTTCTACTCTTCTCCTATCAAAGTCCTAACATTGACAAATGAGACTTGTTGAGATTTCACACTTAATTATGTTATACAGAGCCTTACAATTAGGCTCTGTCCTGATACTGCAGCTTCTGGAAAACTTTATAGAAGCTACTCACAGTATGCCATGAGGTAGTATTTGATGCCCAGGTACTGGGAGAGTTAGCTGTTGAGAGTGCCCTCATTCATATAATTGCCATAGCCCAGTGCAGTCCTAACACCACAAACATCACATATCCTAATGCCCTAGATTCCACCTGTAACTCATTCAAAGCATTATTAATACTTTTGGTGCTACTGAATGCCAGGAGTTATAATCACTATATTTACTCTCAGCAATGTGGTCTTTATCAGAACTATAAGCATTTAAGCTCCCTGCTCTTAATCTGAGGGTCTGCTTTCTAGGGCCATACTTAGTTATCAATTGTCTGAGCTTGGGTTCTCCAGAAAGTAGAGCCTGAGAAAAATGTGTATATGTTCTAGTACTTTATTAGGCAAAGCAATCCTGGCATGAATGAGAGAAAAGGGAGAGACAAAAGTAAGAATAAAACACCAAACAATATATTGGTATTATGTTTTCAATTGGCCACTGCATGATATGAAATAAAACTGATGACATTCAGGACTTTCTTATAAAATGCTGTATAAAGCACAAAACTCTAATGAACTAAATCAAAGAAGAATCAAATAAATGGAGAGATATTCCATGTCCGTGGACAGGAAGACTCAATATAGTCACGATGTCAAGTTGTTCCCAATTTGATCTATAGATACAATGCAATCCTAATAAAAATCCCGGCAAGTTATTTTATGACTAACATAGGATAAAATCTAGATGACCTTAGGTATAGTGATGATCTTTTAGAGATATATCCTAAGAGTAAGTTATTTTGGCCCTTTACTATAGGTAAACATTGTAGGACAGTCGTCCCTTGGTATCTGCAGGGGGTGATTGGTTCCTGGACCTCCCACAGACACCAAAATTCATGGATGCTCAAGTTCTGATATAAAATAACATATATAGGTCCTCTGTATCTGTGCATTTAGCATATGCAGATATAGAGGGCTGACTGTATTAAGAAAAACATGGATCCAATTGGTTTCTTAGTCAGTCGGGGCTGCTATTACAAAATACCACAGACTTAGTGGGTTATAAATGAGAGAAATTTACTTCTCATAGTCTGGAGTCTGGAAGTCTAAAGTCAAGGTGTTAGCATGGTCAGTGAGGGCCATCCTTCAAGTTGAAGACTTCTTACTGTATCCTTACATGGAAAAAAGGGCTAGGGAGCTCTGTGGGGCCTCTTTTAAAGGGCACTAATCTCAATCATGAGGGGCTCCCCCTTCATGACCTATTTAGCTCCCAGAGGCCCCACTTCTTAATACCATCACCTTGGGGATTAAAATTAAGGGAACACAAACATTCAGACCATAATATTTTACCCCTAGCCCCCAAAATTCATGCTTTTTATATGCAAAATATATTCATTCCATGTCAATAGCCCCCAAAGCCTTAATTTGTTCCAGCATTAACTCAAAAGTCTAAAGTGCAAAGCCTCATCCAAATATCATCTAGATCAGATATGGGTGAGACTCAAGGTATGATTGAGTCTAAGGCAAATTGCTCTCCAGCTGTGAACCTGTGAAATCAAACATGCTGTGTCTTTCCAAAATACAATGATGGGACAGGCAGAGGATACACATTCTCATTCCAAAACAGAGAAACAGAAAGGAATAAAAAAGAGTAAAAGGTCTAAGGTAAGTCTAAAATCTAACGGGACAAACCACACTAAATCCCAAGGCTTGAGAACAATGCTCTTTGGCTCAATGACCCACCTTCTGGACACACTGGGCAGGGGTTGGGCATTCGCATCCCCACAGCTTTGCTGGGTACAGTCTACTCCTCAGCTCTCACAGGTTGGAGTGGAATTTCTGCAGCTATCCCAGGATGGAATCACTAACTGATGGCTCTACTGGTCTGGGGCTGAGGGGGTGGCCCCATCCGCAAGGCTCCACTAGTATTACCCTAGTGGGGATTCTCTGTGATGGCCCCACACTTGCAGCGGTCCTCTGCCTCAGCTATGTGTTAGTGGCTCCACGTGGCTCCAACCTTTGAAATCTACGTGAAGGCAGTCAGGTCCCCCATGCTTTGCTTGATACAGTGCAAGCCATACCAGGACTCGCTGGAGTTGCACCTGCAGTGGCCGAGGAGTGTGGTGCTGGAATGCAGGGAGTGGAGTTCACAATGTAAGCAAGCATCAAATAGATGCAGCCCCTCCTTCGAAATCGTTGTGCCCATAAACCCCTGCAGCACTCTAGGCTTGTGACAGGAAGGGCAGCCCAATGATCTCTGAAATGCCTTTGGGGCCATTTTTCCGTTGTCTTGGACAATAGGCCCAGACTTCTGTTTACACGGCTGACCAATCTCTCCCACTCTCTTGAGGTAGCTCCTAGTTGCTGTTAAGATGGCCAATCCAGAAGATTCTTATCAAATTTGGCTACAACTTTCATGTTAACTCACAAACTTTTTTTTTTAATTCCTTTTACTATGGATAGGCCAAGATGGTTCCAAAATTTTAAGTTCTGCTTCCTTTTTGATTAACAACTCCATCTTAAAATTGTTTCTCTTCTCACATTACTATAAGCATTCAAGAGAAGCCAGCTGCTCCTTCAACATTTTGCTTAGTTATTTTCTCAGCCACAGAGCCAATTTCATCTCTCACAAGCTCTACCTTCCATAAAATACTAGGTCACAAACATAATTCAGCCAGGCTCTGACATTTCATAGCAAAGGATCACCTTTCCTCCAGTTTTCATTAACATGTTCCTCATTTCTGCCTGAGATCTCGTACGAATAGCCTCTACGGTTCATACTTCTACTAACATCCTATTCACAAACACTTAAGTATTCTTTAAAATGTAGGTTTTCTCTGTAGCTCTCTTCCTTCTGATATCTCATGAGAACTGCTTTTAATGGTCCATTCATGGCAATATAGACTCTTTCTAGCATGTACTTCAAAACTCTTCCAGCTTCTACTCATTACCTAGTTTTAAAACCGCTTCCACACTTTTAGGTGTTTGTTACAGCAGCATCCCCACTTCTCAGTAGCTATATCTTTATTAGTCAAGGTTTTCCAGAGTAACAGGATGATTAGGGTATACAGAAGCATGTAAGAGGAGATTCATTATGGGAATTGGCTCAAGCAATTATGGAGGCTGAGTATGCTACAACATGTCACCTGCAAGCTGAGAAACCAGAAAAGCTGGTGGTATAATTCAGTCTGAGTCAAAAGTCTGAGAACCAGGACCTCCAATGTCCAAGAGCAGGAGAAGGTAGATGTTTCAGCTTAAGAAGAGAAAGTGAGATTTCCACTCTTCCTTTACCTTTTTACTCAGTTCAGGTCCTCTATAAATTGGATGATGAGCTATATATTCAGTGGTCTCATGCATATCCACTCAGAGGAATTAAGCAAAACAAATTTCTCTGGGAAGGTTGTTTTAATTCCTTTCCAACATAAAAAAATAATTGATATTGTCGGGTCTTTAACAAAAATAGAAGTAGTGTTTTGGTAGAAACCTACACTTTTGTCTACAGCATTTGTTTAGAATACAAACTAAATAAAAATATTGATAGCTCACTTTACAAAACTTATCATAAAACATTAAAATCCATATTGTACTTATGTATCCTTCCACCTGTTCTCCCAGGTATTTCATTTTGTAAATCAACTTTCCTGGTCTTTTCTATCTAACTATCTGGAATTGCTATATAGAATGAAATGAGCAATACTATCATACTTTCTAGTACTCATAATTTAAATCTTAAAACAAACGTTATGGGCTTCCCTGGTGGCGCAATGGTTGAGAGTCCACCTGCCGATGCAGCGGATGCGGGTTCGTGCCCCGGTCCGGGAAGATCCCACATGCTGCGGAGCAGCTGGGCCCGCGAGCCATGGCCACTGAGCCTGCACATCCAGAGCCTGTGCTCCGCAACGCGAGAGGCCACAACAGTGAGAGGCCCGCATAACGCAAAAAAAAAAAAAAAAAAAAAAAAGTTATTTAATAGAAGAAAATATAAATATTATCCACCCTAAAAAGACAATGCTAAACTTTATCATGAATTATGTCTAGATTAAATATTATATTTAAAGACAAGATGGTTTCTGAACATTCTAACAGTTTTTCTTAAATTTTGAACATCCCCAAACTTAAATCTTGTCCTTTCTTTATGACCCAGGTAATTTTTCTTTACCTTAATACTTTGGTTTGTACATTTATGCTTGGCTCTCATTTGAACTCCTTCATACCCATAATTGATTCATGAGGGCTCCAGGGAGAATTACACTTACTTTTAAATAATATTGCTTACGGAAAAGTCACAACTTTAAAAAGTGATTCCAATAATTCCCTTCTCTTGCTTTCATGTAGAAATCCATGGATAAGTTCTCACAAAGTTGCCAAATTTGACCAAATAAAGTCACACAACTCCTGGGTGATAACTGAAGTATAAAGGACTAGGACTATATATGCAACATCCCTATAGCTTTATCTGTTTCCTTGCTCTGGATCCAATCAGGAAAATATGGTACTCTTAGCAAATCCACTTATCTGTAGACTTGTAAATTGCACTTGGTACATTTTTCTTGCGAAGAAACTAAGACAGTTTATACACTGGTTAAGCCAAGAGCACTACTTGGGGAATTTAACTGTTTCACCCAGACTACAACTGGCCATCTGTTATTGAAGAGAGCTCTTTAAAGCCTGAGTCATCTACTTAGGTTAAGCCTACTGATAAAATTGCTTGACTAAATACTCGGTTTTCCACTTCATTTTTTAAGATGCATACTGTATGAGGAAGGAAGAACAGGTTTTATCATTTCTTAGCATTGATATTGCATGTCTATAAAGTTATTCAGTCATGGTAGAATCTCTACATTTCAAATCTTTGTGTGTCAGTGAGTGCGTGTGAAGATGTTGCTGCCGTGGCTGGAGTTTGTTTATTTTTTAAATTCAATTTATGATTTACTTGTTCGGTTTTGAATAGTTTGAAAAAACACCAACTGAAAAAATATTGAGGAAGTCATTTAAGAAAATAAATATTTGGGACAGTGTGCCCTGAATTTTGGTTCAGGTTCAAAGTATAAAAGATTAAACATTTTGGAGTAGATATGACTTTTTTTTATTATCCAATTTACTCTAAGAGAATCTGAAACTCCTAGCTCTTTTCTTTGTGATGAAAAAGAGTCTTTTTTAAAAAATTGCCCACATAAGAGTGATGGTAAAGGTGAGTATTAGACTAAAGTTAGGTAACCAACTGTGCTTTTTGAAAATCAAAAGCAGAAAAATAGTAGAAATAAATTAACAGGTTATCAAAAATAAATTGTCAAATAATTCATTACCTTCACTAAGAAATCTTTGATGCATATTTATAATGATATAAAACATTGTTTTTTAACACCTAACATGTACCAAGAAAGGAATTAAAATGCTTCATCTAAATAAACTCATTTAATGCTCCTTAAAAGTTATATTATTATAAAGTCAGAAAAAGTACCTATTTTATTGACTTTCCTTCTTCTAACATGAGTGAGCATACATGTGAACAGCAGTCAACCAGATGTTCCATATAAATGGATATTTTGCCTCAGTTTACTGATTATCTATCAAACATCTACAAGAGTGCTCAGGAAAATAATAATTTTGAATAAGTTATCTGAATAAATAAATGAAAAGAACACAAGCATTTTAGATATTACACTTAACTATACTTAAATATAATGATTATATCATTTTCTTTGATGAAATGATTCTGTGCAACTGTAAAGCAGCCATTGCCCACCTACACTGGCATTTTCCACATGTAGGGACTGTCCTCCCACATATACCAAGAGGCAATGGTAAGGGGAATAAATAGGAACATGAAGGTGGATGATGACATTTCATGACAAATTATTCTGATGGTCTCATTATTATCTCCATTCACTGCAATCATGCCAATCCTTAATAAAATTTCATTTTCTTCCACAATTAAGGTAATGGACTTTACGTGATAGCTAAATAAATGATTTATTTAATTGGAAACTTTATAGCAATATATGTCAATGGAAAAAAAGATATAGGTGTTTTGACCTTTTTACTCCTCAGAGAATATATAAGGATTCTGATGTCACTTTAAAAGTTTTAAAGGGCATTTTTATGTGATAAAGAATTTTCAATATTAAGATCTCATATTTTATGTTAACTTAAGCTCAGAATGATAAATTTACAAAAGTTGAGAGATGATTTTAATTAAAGGCTTTTTAAATAATGTAGCTGATATAGTTCAAATATCCTTCAGCCTTTTGTGGCACCACATTCTTGTTTGTTTGTTTTGTTGTTTGTTTTGAGATTTAAGCTCACACTGGCTGTTCAGAAAAATAATATGTAAGGAAGCATAATGAACTTATGAAAAATGTTGTTTTGAACAGGTTGAAATAATGAAATGATCTGATATGCTTGTTATAACTGCATATGATAAATCAGTCTTCCAGACTTAATAATATGCTTTATCCCTTTGAATTAAAACTATTACATTCAGATTTCAAGTACTTTTAAAGATGGATGAAATGTTTTGTGGACAGATAGAAAAATGATATTATCATTGCATTTCATTGTCAATAACAGTATTTTGTATTATTTCAAAAGCTGAAAGTTCAACTCTAGTTTTTAATTTATATTGCAAATCATCTTATATGGTTTAAAACACAGAATTTGTGGTAAAACATGTGAAATTAATCTTTAAAACATAGGCAATATTATATGTATAAAGATGCCATGTGCTTCTCCCAATTTTATTAATTTAAAACACTTCTTAAATTGTTGTGCTAAAATACTTTTGGGCTATTTGACCTCTATCTTGAAAGAAAATGAATGTCTACAGGTGGCATTTTAAAAACAAACAGACATACACTCATTCTTTGAGAGGGTTGAATACTGAAAGAGAAGAGGAAAAAAACACAGAGTGCAAATGTGATCCAAATTTAACAGCAACAGGACAAACTAACTTTACTTAAGGTGGTATATACAGATTATTAATATTTATAATGAAACTAGCATATATTTAATGGGATTATTCAAAAGCAACAATTAGAGAAGTATATTTCAAACATGAATAGCATATTTTAATAATATTGGATATTTTAAAGGGACACATTTCTGAAATTCCCTAAATGTAAACGTAGTTCCCCCAGGTGTCTACCACTTCCAATTTTCAAATACTAACTTAAGAAACTAAAGTCTTATTTTATGTAATTGGCTTCCAAATGAAAACTGTAACTCTAAATTTGAGAAGGTCTGCCTTTACACTTGATTTAAATAACAGTAGCAACAAATGTAAGGGCCCCACCAAAAAAATACAAGAGTCATTTGCATATGGGGACTCACCTGACTTCAAGATTGTTCTTGTGAACCCTAGAGTAAGATTCATTCAACATATTCTGTATTGTTCCATTTTTATCATCACACCCTTATGCTTTTAATAAGATATTAGGTGAAACACTCTAAGAGAAACACTTCAGGGGGTGGTGGTGGTGGGATGAATTGGGAGATTGGGATTGACACATATACACTAATATGTATAAAATAGATAATTAATAAGAACCTGCTGTATAAAAAAATAGATAAAATTCAAAAAATAAATCTGAGCATATTCCTATAATAAAATTCTATTCAGCAATAAAATAAATGAACTATAGCTACTCACAACAAAATGGCTGAATCTTAAACATGTTGGGAGAAAGAAGCCAAACACAAAAGAATACATAGATTATAACTCCATTTAAATAAAGTTGAAAATGGTCTTAACTAAAAAAAAAAAAAAAGAGAGAGAGAAACTTTTTTTCTGAAAAAGACATGTAGAAGAGAATGTGTATGTGTGTGTGTGTGTGTGTGTGTGTGTGTGTGTGTGTGTGTGTCTATGCTGGCTGATCCCTTTATAATGTGATGTTTTACATGTTGATAGAAATACATTATTATAAATTGAGCATCAAGCTCAGTAAGAGCATGGGACACAGGTAATGATGATGACATCTGTCAAATTGTTATGGGCAATCTCCTTCAGGGTCATTGCATGATGGGTCACAGAGGAAGCAGGGCAAGAGAGAAGGAAGGATATGGAGAAGGATGGAAGTCAAGGACCTCATTTTATATTCAAGTATCAAATCTATAATATAGGTATAATTTTCATTTTAAAGAAAGGGAAGTAAAATTCATGAAGATTAAGCCATTCACCTAAAGTTCTAGTATAATATCAGAAGCGGGATTTTAACTTTTAACATATGACTCCATTGAAAGTACTCAAATATTTAGAGAAGCTTATAAACTGACAAAATCTTCCTTCACGTCGGCATTGCTTCTCTACCCTAGACACATCTTCCATATTTTCTCAACAGCAGTCAACTAACATGCTTTATTCCTGATTTTTGTTGTCAATTAAACCTCCTCCTCTGTCTACTGCTTAAAATATAAAACTATATTAATTATCAACAGCTTAAAACATGCCATATTTGGAGTTGTAGGAAGGGAAAGGAATCACAGTTCGACAAACAACAATTAAAGAAAAACCATTTAGAAGAGATACAAGTGCTAAGGAGATGCTGCAATAAATATTTCTCAATAATATATTTGCATAGACATCCAGGAGATAGGAAGAGAAACATATATATATATATATATATATATAGTAAAATTATTATTTCAGATATCCATTCCCCAGTTCTCTTAATGTTAGATTTCTCTTTATATTTTCATAAAGAAATATGGCTTCACAATGTATTTGGGGTATAAGACAAAGTTCTTATCATGAAGGCCTTGGCTTTGTGCCCCCTTCCTACTACTTGCTCTCCACTACTCTTCCCCTTGCTCACTGATTCACTCTGGCTATACCGGTCTCCTTGATGTTCCTCAAACCTGCTAACAACTCTCCCGCTCCTCCGGGCTTTTGTACTTGCTCTTCTCTATATCTGGATAGCTACAGGATTCAATCCTATACCACTTTCAACTCTGTTTAAATGTAGCTTCAGTGTCTCTGTTAAAAAGAAATATGTTACTTTGGAAAAAATATAACATAGTTATTTTACAAAATATTTATTTAATAGCAATAACTTAGGAATTTTAGTGTGCTTATTGAGAGCTTGTTCTATTGCCACTTCCCTCTACAGTGTGATAGTACAGAAAGGATCTGGAGGCTTGCCATTTGCAAAAGGAAAGGTGGCAAACCTATAAGAGTAATCTCTTAATTATCAAAAATAGAATGCATAAAGTGACTTTCACACTCTTGAGTATAAAATACATCAATGATTACCATTAGACATCCTCTTACAGATATAATTCACCCACTTGATGTTACAGGTTTTCAATGTGCCTGATTTGCTTGGCCTGTTTCTCTCCCTGTCACTCATTATCCCTATTTTCCTCTCCCACTGACTCTTCAATTGGCACATTTCCATACTCCCCATTATGCTTACAAATAATCTCATTAAAGCAGTTCAGCTCACCAAAGAGCACTTGTTACATCAAGGGTGGAACTGATATTAAGACTCATTTCTCCATGAGCAACATTCAAGCAACATTCAATGTTGCTCCATGAGCAACATTAACAGAAATATACCCTCACTTCTGGTTGCTGCTCAATGGTTAAGTGTATAGCCTCATTACTGAGATCAACTATTGCCTGAGTTAGTAAACAGTTTACAACATGATGACAAGATGAAAAATACAGTCTTCAGTGAACCGGTCATTGACTGAAATATCAAGTACCTCTTGTGTCAAAGTGCTAACAATTTATAATCTAACAGAAACAGTGTTTCAAGATCACACGCTGATTATTTAGGGGTATTTATTCAGCATAATATCAAAAACCTGTGCAATCTTTGTGACTTCTGGGATCACAAAGGCCCAGTTAGCAGTGTAGCTAAGAAATTAAAGATGACAGTTTTGCATAATTAAATTTCCATTTCCCATTCTTGATTCTGTTTACTATTTCATTTTGATCCATTTTTTACTCACACATATTAATATCAGGAGAAACTGAAGATACTTGTAAAATGATGATTTGAGTTTGAAATGAAAAACACACCCACCCCAAAACTTGGTAGAACAACAGCTAACTATCAAAGAAAAGGACACATACACCTCCTCACTCAACTACCTTCTGCCAAGAGAACCAGGGCTCCCTGCCTGCTTAGATAACATGTTGGCACATCACGCACATGCACTTCTGAGGAGTGGGTGGTAGTGAAGGAACACAGCAGGGGTGGACGGGGTAGTGGGAAGGATTCCTGATGGTCGGGCAATTGCACAAAAAGGTCAAGAGAGCAATTGTTGGTCCAACATTGAATATGCCTTCACAGGGCCTGAGTTAGTGACAGAAGGTAGACTGCACAGCTCTGGCAAAGTACATTTGTAAAATTACATAAAAGTAAATTTTATTTCACAGATGCCTGCTGCCTAATATTAAATTTGGTTTCCATGCTCAAAAACATAATTTACTCCTTCATTAAGCCCTTACTTTTTGAAGTAACCATTTTTATAGTCTGTCACTTGAGGTTTAAAATACAATGATTTTCCTTTCCAGGAAGAAAAGGTAACATAATGGTGAAATATTCTAGCACGTAAACATGCTAAAAAAGCCAACATACTAGACCAATTCCAGCAATCCTTTCTCATTCATGTAAGTGGAGAGCTACATTATTCTTTTTCTAGTTACCTTAAGGGAGTCTGAAAATTATACCACTACCTTAAGCAACATCTAAGATCATTCCTATGTCTCATCAATCAAGCACAATTGATAGGCATCTTCTTTACAGTAAATCAAATTCTGACAACAAAAGATTTTCAAAGGAAAATCTGAAGTGGATAATTCTAAAAATTATGTATTTATAAAAACATGATATAAACGTGAATTAGCAACTGACTACAAGTGACTCTTTAAAAAAAGATTGACTTCTTTAGTTTCTTTGATCCATGAATAATTTTTAAATTAAAATTTCTTGTAAGGTTTAAATAATATATAATAAAGTTAAACTCATATACTATATCTAAATAACATTAAGCCTATAAAAACTATACAGAACAGAGTATAATACCCAATATAAGAAAATAAATTGGTGATATTTTGATGAGAAAGAATGATGGCATCCTTTCTTTATGTAAAGTTTTCTATTTCTTAATAAGGCATATTTTTCATAAGACCAATGAAACTTCCAGTGTAATAATTAATTAAATACTGACACTGACAATGCTACTGGGTAGTTGTGTTTACCATTCCTTCCAACTACTGTTAGGATATTCCCTAATGATTATTTAGGAAAATACAATAATGCTGAGCAAATTTCTGTTCCAGAAGACAATCTGCTAATTTTCTCCTCTGAGAAAGCTCAGGATATGACAGGAAACCTCAGGTATAATTAGAACAAATACTAGTGCAAATCCTAATGGACATAAGCATTCACTGTAACCAATGCCCTTCAAAATTCTGATTAAAAACAATCTAGGAAACTGGATTATGAAACCGTTGTTTTTTTAAACTTTAAATTATCCCTTCCATTTTAAAATTCATATTAACAAAATAAAGAAGCTTTTTCAGTTCCTTCTAAGTCAAATACTGTGGTTACATCATTTTACCCAAATGAAGCAGTTGCATCTCTACTTATTTCTATAATATCAAAGAAACATTTTGAAAATAATTCTTTAAAATTAAAATTATATATTTATTAACATGGAGTTAATAATCTCACAAAGTATTAGAATCAGGAGTACAGTAGGTCCTGGAAGTATTGAGTAATAACCCATCATCAGCACACTCAGGAAGCAGGGTGCCTGAAATGAAGCCTGTGTCTGGGAATGGCATGGAGCTATGGCTTTTCTTTAAATGTAAGGGCCTCTCCACACCAAGAGTCTCTCTGGCTGTCCTAGAAGCAAGGGATGAGACTTTTGCTCCAGAGATAACATACGAGCTCATAGCAGCACTAAAGAGAGTGATAATGGAAGAAGATCCTACTGTGTAATCATGAGATACACCATGCTTTTAACACGGAAGCACCATCAAGGTGGTTAATAAAGCATACGTGTGTGTGTGAGTGCACGCACATTTAATGTTCTTTTTCATAGATGTATTGTGTGATTTCTTACTAGGATATAATTTCTTTGAGTTCCAAAAATATATCTGATTTATACTGGTAGTCTTTATACCGTCGAGGTCAGATCTGAAAGAAACAAAACACACATATATGCATGTGTGTGTGTTTGTGTGTGTATGAATCATTACTGAAACAAATATATTTAAGGGCTCCTGTAACATATATTTTTAAAAATACTCTCATATACCCATAATTTTTATCTGTATTCCAAAATAGAAATCCTTAGAATGATAGCAATTATTTTTATTTTGTTTGTATCTTGTTTGACAACAATGCACTATATAAGTATAACAGTAACTTGATTGTTTATCATTTTGCTTGAGTTCTTAGATATAACACACACTATGTAACAATGTATCAGTGTTGATTATGCATTTAAACCATACAAACTACTTTAATAAAGAGAGAAGCATTAAATATATTGTTAGAATAAGAACACAGTTTAAAATCAATCAATCATATCTCATTTCTTAATTTTCATTAAATTTCTTTCATATTGTAACGGCTAACAATGATAGCATATTGCAAATTAAAAAATAAATTTAAATTCAATATCATCCCTATAATAAATTCACTCTTTGTTAGCATCTTTAGTTTAGTTTATATCAAGATATTTTTCCTCTATGGATTAAGGGAATGAATGGGTCATGTTTGGTAGTGGGAGCGTGGGTTAGGGGCAGGTTGGGGACAAAAAGTAAAGCAAGTAAAATAATTTTATAAAACTATGTATAATTTGTACATTTACATTTGTATCTGCATGCTTATCTAACATTATTTGTAAGGATTTCCTAAATCATCAAACTTCAAAAGTAACATTTTATAGTGCACCTTTTAAAAATATCATGTTTGTTATTATTTTTTTGATAAAAAATAATAAAAAAATAAAAACTCACTGGAATTATATCTAAGATCCCAGAGTATTTTTTAATTCTCTATATATGTGATAAATAATTTCCAGTATCTTCTCTTCCTGTAAATTACTAACCCCTAAGCTTCAGTGCTTTCAAAATCTAAAATACTACTCAGAGAATACATACTTCTCTTTAAATTAAAAACAAATTGTAAGAAAGAACTATAACCAAACATGCAAAGTATGTAGAAACACAAAAGAAAGGGATAGAAAGAAATAAAAGAAGGAAGGAAGAAAAGAAGGAAGGGATTGAGAGGAAATATTAACAAATCTAAACATATAAATAGAAAAAGCTTAAAAGGAACATATGTGGCTGGGAAGTATTTAAAGGAAAAATATCTGTTATTTTCTACTTGCCATCACTAATAATTATTGCTGAATTATGTAATAAAATAATACATATATAAAGAAATCTTTTCAGTTTTTCATCCAGCATATTCAGTATAGATAGGTTTGCTGAATAATCTTTCTAGCTTAAAAAAAGGAAGAAAAGTAGCAGTTAGAATGCCCCACCAAATGATTTGTGCCAGCTAACTTCTGATTGATACAGTAATTTGAAAAGCCATTACTCTAGGGTAGATAGCATTATCATGGACAGTTAAAATTTAAAAGTATTTGACAAGCTAATCAATAGATTGTTGAATAATTGATTTAAATTGTAGTTCATTTGAAAATTAAATTTGAAGCTTATAACCATAATATTCTATCTTCCACTGTAGAGTAATAACTAAATAATCATTGTAAACTTTGTAAAATATAACAATTATTTTTGCCTTTATTTTTAAATATGTACACATAATTTCAAAATTATGGTTCCCTCTCTCTCATATATATATATATATATATATATATATCTCCCAGAAAATGCATGTGCATGTGTACAATTTTAGAGAAATATATATAATAAATAGATAAAAATATATATATTCTATATCATATGCTTATACCAGATACACATTGAGGACTGTGCTCAGAGTCCAACTCTATTTAAACTCAAGCTATATCATCCTGGTAAAGTTAGACAAGTGTACCTCAGTTTCCCTATGTTTACATGGGTATAATAATGGCATCTAACTCACAACGTTGTGGTGAAATTACCATGCTTAATATGAATTTTGTATAGAATGAGTGCTTTTTTGCCATTGATTTCCTTTCCAACTAAGCACTTCAGAAAAACACTCGGGTCTATTTGATTTGTTATTTCATAAATAGTCACAGTGCAGTAATGTGGATATTTTGGACAATCATTTCTTTTTAAAAACATTTCATGATTTTTCAAAGTATGACTCAAGCACTAAAAATCTTAAACATATAAAAACAAATCCTTTGTTCTATATGATTTGATAGCACTTATAACCTTAAAATATAGTACCCCTGACAAAGAACCTCAATACACTTTTATTGATTTTAAATTCCTAAAACAAAGAGAAAATAATTTAACAGAATATCTACAATTAGTGAACCCAAGAGCATAGTATGACATTTTAAAACTCATCCCACTATTTTAGTAATTCAAATTACTAAGCAACACCTTCAGTATATTGTTCTTGCAAGCCAGTAATTCTTTTATATTTTTTAATACTGGAAACTTATTAAGTAAATTGATTTCCAAGAATATTGACAGATTACATAATCATATTTTAGTTTTCAAATACAGATACTAAAGATATGTTATTCTTTTTAAATAATTAACTCTTATTTTTCTTAGTAAAGCAAGTTATACTGCATAGAGAACAATAGAAAAAGACATAGTTGCAGAGCATTATTTCTATTGAAAACTTAAATGTATGACAGGAGCCCAGAACTAGTTACTGTTAGAAATGGAGAAACATTATAAAAAGGTAAACATGAAAGTTTGCTAATGTGCTACCTTTTCTGTAGTGTTTCTGAACTTAAGTTATTATGCAAAGTGACACGTGTCCTTTGGAACCCTGGTAAAGCAATCTCATGGTAAGGAAAATTAATCTCATGTCTATTTCTAAAGCTACTTGATTATGGGAGTTTTAATTTCTTTAGAGAGAAAACATTTTCTTTCTTTGTTTATACTCTTTGAAACTCCTAGGTATGCTAAAATATTCTCTGTAAAGCACATAAGACCCCCACCCCCAAAAGGCTAACCTGTACAGGAAATTATTGTACAACTGTATATACATAAACACAGATTTTTTTTTAACAGATTAGCAGTTGAATAAATACCATAACCAGTAGAAATATTTAGCCTTTTATTCCTGTTGAATCAAAAGTTGACATTTCTGTATATTTTAGAAAGTAGAGTATTTAAATGTTTTCTATACAAAAGTATACTGTCTCTCAGTATAAAACCTGACCTTTTGTACCAATTAACATTAATTTACAACAGCATAATGTATTTTCCTTGGAATTTTTATGTTCTTCTTTTTGTAAATAGGTGGCTTTCTTTTCTGTAAACAACAAATTAGTAATTGAAGAAAGAATGCATCTAAAAATTATTTCCATTATCTGAAACACTCCTGTTCAAGTAAATAGATTGGTAAATTAGTTATTTTATCAATAGTACTTTTCTAAAGTTCATATAGCATAATTTTATAGGTATATTGCTAACATGGAAATTACCAAAAGAGATAAAATCTCTCATACATGCAGTAAATCATCTTTAGAAGTGGGCATGGTTCTAAATAGTTGAAAAAGGGAAAGTGTGGGGTGTAGCAGAACCCCTGAATAAAGGAATATGATCTCAGAGAACTGGACAAGGTGGTCATAAAGGCTCATTTCAAGGTTTTAGTAGAGGAGATTTATTCATCTATTTATTCATCAAGCTATTCATTTCTATATCAATTCTTTCAACAAAAATCCATGGTGGTTCTACAATATGACATGCACCACTCTAGTCCAGGGAACAGATGATGTAGATGGTAGACAAGTCCTGCTGTCTTTGGAGTTTAGACTCTTAGAGGTCACAGGCAAAAAACAATCACCAGATTAATAAGCGTTAACTGTAGATGGTAATATGATTTATTTTACACATGAAACTGTGTAAAATAATAGTGTGTCATGGGATATGACTATTAGAAATGGAGGTCAAGACTTAACCACTCGAGGAAATGGCATTTCATCTGGGGCCTGAATGAAAGGAGAGAGCCATGCAAAGAACTGATGGAAAAATGTTCCTGACAGAAGGAACTGAAAGGGCAATGTATTCAGTGAACGCCACAGTCTGTGTCCAAATGCTGCATGTATAATCATTGTGCTATGCTGTCTTCTTTTAAGTTGTACAAAACCCACTTAAAGGCTATATGACGAAGAGTTTATTACAGGCTTTAGAAGTAGAAGCAAGGCACTATGGACTGAATATCTGTGTCCTCCCCAAATTCATATGTTGAATTCCAAATACCCAATGTGATGGTATTTGGAGGTGGAACACTTGATAGGTAATTAAATCATAAGTATGGAGACATTTTAAAGGGATTAATGTCCTTATAAAAAAAGGTATGATAGAGATGATCCCTATCTTGCTTGGCCATGTGAGGTTACAGTGAGAAAGCAGATGTCTATGAACTAGGAAGCAATACCCTCACCAGACACTTAATACTAACTTGGACTTCTCAACCTCCAGAACTGTGAAAAATAAAAATTTGTTGTTTAATTGACCCAGTCTATGGCATTCTGTTACAGAAGCCCAAGCAGACTAAAACACAAGGATACCAGTCAGCTATGGTAGTTTCTTGGCTTGAAGTCACATCATATTTTGGAAAAAATACTGCCAGGACTCTTAGGTTATTGTAATGATTTTGGCTTAGAGGATGAATAGAGTAATCAAGGATAGCTTTTCGTCTCTGGGGCTTAAGCAAGCAAATATACGGTATTCTATTAACTCAGCTTGGGAAGACTAGGGCATGTTTGGATGCAGCGTCAGTTTTATTTCAGAAATGCTGAATTTAAGGTGCTTTTTAGACATCTTAGTGGAGATATCAAGTCAGCAATGGACAGAGGACCCTGGATATTATCAGCATATTGATGGAGACTAAACTCATGGCAGTAGAAGGGATCACCCAGAAAGAGAATAGATGAAATAAGAATTGAGTCTTGATCAAGAAATATTTAGAGATTAGTCTGAAAGGGAAGATCCAATAAAGGAGACTGAAAGGTTTGGGAGTAGGAAGCAAACCAACAAAATATGATATTATTAAACACAAATTAAGAAAATGTTTAGGAAGAATAAGTGGTCCTCTAAGAAGAAGACTGAAACTGGAATAAGATATATAGAAAGAAGCCATGATAAAGTTGGTTTGATTGACAGGGGATATTTCAGTCGACTGGAAGATATGAGAGACAGTATTGAATTACATATGGACAGAATGGGTGATGGGAAGGCAAAGACAGGATTTATAAATGCCTATTATAAATTTCACCATAAACATGGTGGCTGATGGGAAAGTAAATCTGATGGAATGTGAAGTTGAGAAAATATTTTTGAAGAGAAATACCAAAGTACGTTAGATGCCACTGGTATTAATTCTGTAGAGAAGGAGAAATTAATGATTGAGCAGAGACAGAACACATGCTGGAAAGAAGTCCTCGAGTCATCAATTCTTAAATCAATTTTTTAGAAGAATAGCAGCCAACTTGAAAGTGGTAAAAGACAGGGATAGGCATTATGTAAGAAAAATATATTCAAAAGCCTTACAACATGAAGTGCTTAACCTCATACATTATTAAAGACATAATGAATTTAAGAAATATTACCTACCACAGTAGAAAAGTTCAAAAGTTTGATAATAATGTTAGCATGTGTAATAAGACGTAGATACAAGCGCACACTGTACGAGTTTAAATTAGTGAAGCTTCACTGGATGGCAAAGAATCAATATCTTTCTAAATTGAAACTGTAATACCTCTTTTTTTCAGAAATTCCACTTTTAGAAATTTTAGCTTCGGAGGAAGATTCTTAAATGTATTTTTGCTGCTTAACTTTTAAACATGTTTAGGGTACAGTTATTTCTTTTTGAATTAAAAAATACCTACAAAGTATTAAAAATGGACCTATCATATTATCCAATAATCCTACTTCTTGGTATTTATCCAAAAAGAACTGAAATCAGGATCTGAAAGAGATGTTCATTTAAGCACTATTCACAATAGCCAAGATGTGGAAACAATGTAAATGCACATCAACGGCTAAATTGATAAAAAAATATGGTGAGATTTATATATATTTATGTATATATTTATTCAGTCTTACAAAAAGAATACAATCCTGCAATATGTGACAACACGTATGAACGCTGAATACATTACACTAAGTAAAATAAGCCAGTCACAAAAGGACAAACACTGCACAGTTCCACTTATATAAGGTATGTAAAACAGTGAAACTCATAGGATTAGAGAATAGGATGGTGGTTTGGGGCTTTTGGGGATGGGGAAATGGGAACTTGCTAATCAATGGACAAAATCCAATCACACAAATGTGTAAGTTCTATAGATCTGCTGAACAGCACTGAAAATAGCTAAGAAGGTAGATCTCATTTTAAGTATTTTTACCACAATAAAATTTAATTGAAAAAAAGAAAGCTATAAAAATACATGCTTTTCTAGAAAAAACAAATGCAACAAAAGGAATGCAGCAAGACCATCTGGAAAAAAAGAATGCCTTGGGGTTACTTCTTCTATCTTGATGACAGACAGATGGAGGACAAATAGATGAATGGATGGATGGCTGAAGAGACAGAGATGAACAAGGGCTTCTTATATATTTATGATCATGTTATCTTTAATATAATGTAGCTATTCTTTTAATAAACTTCATGCGGTGATAATTTCCCCATGTCAATCAACCATTTTTCAGAGGATAATATTTATGGCTGAATTATATTGCAGCCAATAGAAGTACCATAAATTATTTAATGCCTTTGAAGTAAAAAATGTACTTTGCCAAATATCATTCCAAGTAGATTATGCAAATCTAAATTTCCACTAGCTTCATACAAATGACCGTTTTACTGTAAAAAAGCCAAGTGGAGGGTTATTATTTTCAAAGGGACTCTAAGTTTGGGTGATTTGGACTGAAAATAATACCACACTGTTGTTATAATTTTATTTTTTAAACTATTAGTTAGGTTAAATATGTTTTCAGAAGATAATCAGCCATTTTTCCCTTTTCTCATATTTGTTTTGGAATGACCTCTTCTCATTTTCTTGATAACTTGTTGTCTCTCCTTGTTAATTATAAGCCTAATATTGATTACTCATTATTTGTTTTTATAATTTTTACTACATGATACAATTATGAAAATGATTCATTTTAGAAACAATGTTTACATTTTATATTACTGTTTCATAAAATAATACTTTAAAACATTTATATTGTATGATTATCAATATATATTTTTGTTTTATGCTCCATTCATCCTTCAACTTTCTGAAATCAGATAGATGTTCAATTAGCCTATTCATTATTAGTCCATTGAGAAGATTTCATAGCAAATCATTTTGCCTAGATTATCTTACTTATATAGAAATTAACAAGGTGAGCTTCAATAGAGAAGAAAAACCACAATGACTTAATTTTTAAAGAGCAAGTAGCAAAGAAAAAATATCCTCTTTCATATATAGAACTATATATTTTTTCACGATGTGGCATGTTTTTCCTGAAAAAGTACATATTTGACAAGAAATAATCCACTGAATCAAAAAATTAAGGGCAAGATGATAACAATATAAGCAGGAATTAGAGATAATAGATGAGAGAGAGATTTAAGAGAGAGAAACCACACAATTAACTGGAGTCAAGTACAAATTAACATTGTGCCACTTTGAAATGTAAGAGCTGTGGTGAAGTGAAAATATTCCCGAGGGTCAATGAAATGAAATCAGAACACAAGCTATTTGAGGTAGGCACATAACATCTGGACATGCTCCAGTGAAAGTTTAAACACTTCTTCAAATTCTCATTTGTCTGGCAACATTGACTGGTTTCATTGCCATTTTAATAAGGCAATTGGAGCTACTCTTTTCAATGACCTTCCCTACAATGTGCATGAGGGATTATTGCATCTGAGCACTGACAAGGCATTTTAAATGAATTTGGACCTTGTCTTTGCTAAATATGTAAACATCCTATGATTTCTGACTGCTGTATGCACATTATCCTCAAGTATATGTGATTCTGAATTGAGTTCCTCTGCAATTAATCTAACGTAGTAACACTTACCATAAACTCACTGTCTTTTAGTGAGAGTCTAGACCCTAATAAAAAAGCAATCAAATTTTGTGCTGTCAGCCCAACGTATTTCTCTAAGGCCTTGCATTTATGTGGTTCCTTAGGTATATTTTAATTTCTTTTAGTCCATAATAGAACATTATATAATGAGATGAGATGAGATGAATAAAGAAAGAAAAAATAACACTATCCTAGATAGGGAACAAGATCTCAAAGACATTAAACAGCTTGCCTTATTTCAAATGACTAAAAACATAATAATCAACTGTGATATCCATGTCCTCCAGCATTATCTCATCTTTGTTTAAAAAAACAAACAATGAATTCACTAGTTTTACCTGTCCTTAACACTTTTAATTATCTTCATAATAATAACTACTACTACTACTACTACTATTATTATTACTATTATGATTATATTAAGAACAGCTAAAGGACCATACTTTTATCATAACATACAAAGTTCTTTGTGATCTGCCTTCTGGGCTCACTGTCCATCATTATTGTTTATCATTCCCACCCATTTCCCAGTCATACTCTATTCTCCAGCTGTATAGAGCAACTGGTCATACTGCTTCACACCTCTTCAGGCTTACACAGGCTGCTATTTCTTTCAGACTCAATCCTCTTTTCAAACTTCTTTAACTCTATATGTTAATGATTTTTAACATTTAAATTAAATATGACCTCTAATATAAAACCTCTACTGAACTCTGAATTTGTATCATTACTCTTTTCCCCATAGCATTTTATGGAACCTATCAACATTTAGGGAGCACTGGGAAATTTACTAAAATATTTATTTCACTCACAGCTGGGTTTATGAAGTTAATAAATCTTAAGTTTCAAGACTCTTTCCTTGCAGTGGAATCTTTCAGTGGGTCCTAGCAATGCGTTCACACAGTATTTTAAAGGAAGATCCAACAAAGAAGAATAACTTATTGAACTGAACGCAGTATTCTGCATGCTGCTTTTCCTCTTGGAGAATTTGCCAACTCTTGTCTTACAAGCTATAAAGGCGATAGCTGCTAATATGCAGAGTACACCACAAGATTAATCACAGTCACATGGACATTAAAAGTGGCACTCCAGGCTTTCTAGAGTGCTAGGACATAAATATCCCAGGTCTTGGATAGAAGAAAGAAGCAGAGAAGGGAGACAGGTACTTGGATTTCCCAGAGACATTTGCTGATTCCTGAACTTAGAAGGACATGGGGAAGAAAGCCAAGTAAAAAGTAACAGAAAAAAAGGTAAAGCAGAATTTTCAGCAGTCATATGTTGCTAAGGAAACAAAAATTGAAATTTAGGACTCTGGAAGGAGGGTGGTCCTGAATTTAAACAAACAAACAAGTAAATAAAGAGAAAAATGAAACACAAAAAACAAAACTCAGATGGAATCCCAGAGGACACATTTAAAAAGTACAAACTTTTTGTACTTTTGAACTTTATAAAGCCAAACTTTATAAAGACTACAATTCAGAAAGAAGTCATTGGAATGAGGTGAGTCACTCCATTGCTTGGAAGAATACAGCACTGGGAAAAATACTTCAAGCTAAATATATATGTATATATAAATTCCATGTTACGGGAAAACCCGAACGAACTTTCTGGCCAACCCTATATATATATATATATATATATATATATATATATATATATATATTTAAAATTGTGGATTGATTTATTTAAATTTGCTAATGCTACTGGAAAGGTATTTTCCACTCCATGCATTTTTGGCAGTTGCATAGTAGTATCATTTCCCAATAGGACAGACTGTTAAATATAAATGCAATAAAGGTATGTTACAGGTAACAGACATAAGTATGGAGGAGACCCCAAATTAATGTTGAGATGGGGGTTTAGAAAACATAAACAACTAGAAAAAAATAAATGTAAATCTTTTAATTACGACTTTAGCCATCACAACAACGATATTCTAATGAATTTGCATCTTGACTGAATCCACTGTTGGGCTGGTACAGATGTTTCTCACATCCTGAGAGCCCATTTGAGGTTATCTCACCACAACTCTGAAGAGGTGTCAAGTTGGTTGCATGACATCGGTCATGGGAAGGAACTTATATACAAAAAATGGAAAAGGGTAAAATTCAATAAATTTTACATTAGAAATTAGGTTATGAAACACCAGCACAACACTGGATGCAACTCTTTGATGATTTGGAAAATATGGAGCTATATTTACTCTGAGTGTCTTATTTAGAAGTAGCATGAAGTGAAACAAACCAAATAGACCTTTATTCTATGACTCTATACATGATAATTTTTCAAACTGTTTTGAAGGTTAGAGAGCCATGAAAAATATTATCACTGTTCACTCCTTTCGTTCTAAACCAAATTTATCTACATTAGGAATTTGCTTATACATAGAGTAGAAAGGCTGAGGAAAACATTCCTGGCCTCTTATAGGCCATATTTTCTTTGTATTTCAAAGGTTTTGTGTGATGGTTTAATATCCACATTTTAAAATATCCCCTTATTAATCCATTCCATACAGTTAGAGGAATTCAACTATGTAAAAAAGTCAATAAAAACAGTTTGAAAGTGCTCCTCAATGTTTAAAAATTAAATATTTGTGTACAGAATCTTCAATTTCTCATAGCGTTAGCAAATTCCTTTCCTGTTTGTGACTTCACTGATTCTTGTAATATTCAAAATAGGAGAGGTAAATTTGCTGTAAAAGCATCCCTATTTCTGCAGCAGAATGCAAAGTTTTCATGTACCGTTGGAAGCATGGCAATCACTCTCAGAGAAATTAATTGAGTATTCAAGTATACAGCACTGGCCTATTGGTCTGGAGAAATTAAGAAGTCCTAAATAAGGTTCAGAGAATAAGGTCAATAGGGGCAATATTTTAGTCTCAAGGAATAATTTGATACCTAACAGGGCACAAAGAAGACATTTATGTCTAGAACTCACAAGCTTATAAAAAACTCACCCTTTGCTTATTTATGACCTCATTTCACCCTAATGTTACATGAAAAAACTTGCATTAAGAAGTGCAACGGGAGGAGAGACCATCAAGATGGCAGAAGAGTAAGATGCAGATATCACCTTCCTCCCCACAAATACATCAGAAATACATCTACACGTGGAACAACTCCTATAGAACACCAACTGAACGCTGGCAGAAGACCTCAGACCTCCCAAAAGGCAAGAAAATCCCCACGTACCTGGGTAGGGTAAAAGAAAAAAAGGAAAAACAGAGACAAAAGAATAGGGACAGGACCTGCACCAGTGGGAGGGAGCTGTGAAGGAGGAAAAGTTTCCACACACTAGGAAGCCCCTTCACTGGTGGAGACGGTGGGGGGTGGTGGTGGGGAAACTTCAGAGCCACAGACGAGAGCACAGCAACAGGGGTGCAGAGGCAAAGTGGAGAGATTCCTGCACAGAGGATTGGTGGTGGCCAGCATTCACCAGCCAGAGAGGCTCGTCTGCTCACCCACCAGGATGGGTGGGGACTGGGAGCTGAGGCTTGGGCTTCGGAGGTCAGACCCCAGTGAGAGGACTGTGGTTGGCTGTGTGAACACAGCCTGAAGGGGGCTAGCGCACCTCAGCTAGCCAGGTGGGAGTCCGGGAAAAAGCTTGGAACTGCCTAAGAGACAAGAGCCCATTGTTTCGGGGTGCATGAGGAGAAGGGGTTCAGAGCACTGCCTAAACGAGCTCCAGAGATGGGCAGGAGCCACAGTTATCAGTGCAGACACCAGAGATGGGCATGAGATGCTAAGGCTGCTGTTGCAGACACCAAGAAGCCTGTGTGAAAGCACAGGTCACTCTCCACACCTCCCCTTCCGGGAGCCAGTGCAGCCCGCCACTGCCAGGGTCCTGTGAACCAGGGACTCTTCCCAGGCAGAACACACAGACACTGTTGGAACATCATGTTGGCCTCTGCGGAAACAGGCTCGCCCCTCATTCCATACCCCTCCCTCCGCCCCTCCACCTGGCCTCAGTGAGCCAGAGCCCCCTTATCAGCTGCTACTTTAACCCTGTCCTGTGTGGGCAGGAACAGATGCCCTCAGGAGACCTACACACACAGGCGGGGCCAAATCCAAAGCTGAACATCAGAAGCTGTGAGAACAAAGAAGAGAAAGGGAAATCTCTCCCACAGCCTCAGGAGCAGCAGATTAAATCTCCACAATCAACTTGATGTACCCTGCATCTGTGGAATAAGCAAGAAACACTTGAGAAATCAAAGAGGAAATAAAAAAATACCTAGAAACAAATGACAATGAAAACAGGACAACCCAAAACCTATGGGATGCAGCAAAAGCAGTTCTAAGAGGGAAGTTTATAGCAATACAATCCCACGTGAAGAAACAAGAAACATCTCAAATAAACAACATAACCTTACACATAAAGAAATTAGAGAAAGAAGAACAAAAAAACCCCAAAGTTAGCAGAAGGAAAAAAATCATAAAGATCAGATCAGAAATAAATGAAAAAGAAATGAAGGAAACAAGAGCAAAGATCAATAAAATTAAAAGCTGGTTCTTTGAGAAGATAAACAAAATTGATAAGCCATTAGCCAGACTAATCAAGAACAAAAGGAGGAAGACTGAAATCAACAGAATTAGAAATGAAAAAGGAGAAGTAACAGCTGACACTGCAGAAATACAAAAGATCATGAGAGATTACTACAAGCAATTATATGCCAATAAAATGGACACCTGAAAGAAATGGAAAGATTCTTAGAAAAACATAACTTTCCGAGACTGAACCAGGAAGAAACAGAAAATATAAACAGACAGTAGGCAGATGGCATGATACTATACACAGAGAATCCTAAAGACACTACCAGAAAACTACCAGAGCCTATCAATGAATTTGGTAAAGTAGCAGGATACAAAATTAATGCTCAGAAATCTCTTGCATTCCTATACAGGAATGATGAAAAATGTGAAAGAGAAATTAAGGAAACATTCACGTTTACCATTGCAAGAAAAAGAATAAAATACCTAGGAATAAACCTACCTAAAGAGACAAAAGACCTGTATGCAGAAAACTATAAGACACTGATGAAAGAAATTAGATGATACAAACAGATGGAGAGATATACCATGTTCTTGGATTGGAAGAATCAACATTGTGAAAATGACTATATTATCCAAAGCAATCGACAGATTCAATGCAATGTCTTTCAAACTACCACTGGCATTTTTCACAGAACTAGAACAAAGAAATTCACAATTTGTATGGAAACATCAAAGACCCTGAATAGCCAAAGCAATCTTGAGAATGAAAAACGGAGCTGGAGGAATCAGGCTCCCTGACTTCAGACTGTACTACAAAGCTACAGTAATCAAGACAGTATGGTCCTGGCACAAAAACAGAAAGACAGATCAATGGAACAGAATAGAAAGCCCAGAGATAAACCCACGCACATAGGGACACCTTATCTTTGATAAAGGTGGCAGAAATGTACAGTGGAGAAAGGACAGCCTCTTCAATAAGTGGTGCTGGGATAACTGGACAGCTACATGTAACAGTATGAAATTGGAACACTCCCTGACACCACACACAAAAATAAACTCAAAATGGATTAAAGACCTAAATGTAAGGCCAGCCAATATCAAACTCTTCCAGGAAAACACAGGCAGAACACTCTATAACATAAATCACAGCAAGGTTTTTTTTGACCCACCTCCTAGAGAAATGGAAATAAAAACAAAAATAAACAAATGGGACCTAATGAAACTTAAAAGCTTTTGCACAGCAAAAGAAACCATAAACAAGACGAAAAGACAACTCTCAGAATGGGAGAAAATATTTGCAAATGAAGCAACTGACAAAGGATTAATCTCCAAAATTTACAAGCAGCTCATGATCAAAAAAACAAACAACCCAAACCAAAAAATGGGCAGAAGACCTAAACAGACATTTCTCCCAGGAAGATTGCCAACAAACACATGAAAGAATGCTGAACATCACTGATTATTAGAGGAATGCAAATCAAAACTACAATAAGGTATCACCTCACACCAGTCAGAATGTCCATCATCAAAAAATCTACAAACAATAAATGATGGAGAGGGTGTAGAGAAAAGGGAACCCTCTTGCACTGTTAGTGGGAATGTCAATTGATTCAGCCACTATGGAAAACAGTATGGAAGTACCTTAAGAAACTAAAAATAGAACTACCATATGACCCAGCAATCCCACTAGTGGGCGTATACCCTGAGAAAACCTTAATTCAAAAAGAGTCAAGTACCACAATGTTCATTGCAGCTCTGTTTACAATAGCCAGGACATGGGAGCAACCTAAGTGTACATGGACAGATGAATGGATAAAGAAGATGTGGCACTTATATACAATGGAATATTACTCAGCCATAAAAAGAAACAAAATTGAGTTATTTGTAGTGAGGTGGATGAACCTAGAGTCTGTCACACAGAGTGAAGTAAGTCAGAAAGAGAAAAATAAATACTGTATGCTAACACATATATCTGAAATCCAAAAAGATAATTTAAAAAAACGTTATGAAGAACCTAAGGGAAGACAGGAATAAAGATGTAGATGTAGAGCATGCACTTGAGGACACGGGGAAGGGGAAGGGTAAGCTGGGACAAAGTGAGAGAGTGGCATGGACTTATATATACTACCAAATGTACATAGAAAGCTAGTGGGAAGCAGCTGCATAGCACAGGGAGATCAGCTTGATGCTTTGTATCCACCTAGAGGGGTGGGATAGGGAGGGTGGGAGGGAGAGACAAGAGGGAGGAGATATGGAGATATATGTATATGTATAGCTGATTCACTTTGTTATAAAGCAGAAACTGCCACACCATTTTATTACAATTATATTCCGATAAAGATGTTAAAAAAAAATGATGTGCAACGACTGTGTGGTTGTATAGAACAAACGGTGCCTACGTGACTTTAGAGTATTAATACCTTTTCCAAAAGAGTAAGTGCATGGCATGAAAGGTGCATTGAACTTTTATGTAGGGAGTTCATTCCTGGAAGACTGATTACTCACAATAATTATAAGGCCATATAAGGCCTTATAATTATAAGGCCAAGTCATGATGGATTAGGAGAATAGCCTAGTCTGAAATTGATCATTTAAGAAAACCTGAAGTACTATTTAGTATGATAGGGCAAGGGCTCATATTAATACCGACATGTACTAGTTATATTATCCAAGGAAAGACTGTTTGCATCAGCATGCAGAGAAGTAGTTGATTGTGACCTCATGATGAAATTGAAATGTGAAAACACAATGCTAAATGGCATTACAGGGAAGGGTTTTGTTGCTGTATTCAAAAGATGACCATACAAATCTTACAAGATTACACAGCAAAAAAATTAACAATAATTAAGAAGTGGGTCTGGTTCTTAGTCCTATAAAATATAACCAGTAATTTAAGAATGACAGTTTAATTGAACATAAGCTAGAATATAAATATTACTAATAATTTACTTTAATAAGACAAAATACCACTATTTGGAGCAAGCTTAAGTAAATTAACATTCCTGTTATGAGTAATACACTTTCAATTTTCCTGGGATTATGACTACTTTTCTGTGAAAACATCTTTTTTCTCTTTCTAAGAAAAGGGAGTATTTGGTGCCATAAAATTAGAAATTTATCTTTAATTAGATCATTGTATAATTTTTTTTTTTTTTTTTTTGTGGTACGCGGGCCTCTCACTGTTGTGGCCTCTCCCGTCGCGGAGCACAGGCTCCGGACGTGCAGGCTCAGCGGCCATGGCTCACGGGCCTAGTCTCTCCACAGCACGTGGGATCTTCCCGGATTGGGGCACGAACCTGTGTCCCCTGCATCGGCAGGCGGACTCTCAACCACTGCGCCACCAGGGAAGCCCAATTTTATAGACTAATTTGTAAAATAATTTTCTAAGTGCAGCTACATGAAAGTTTTAGCTTGGGTTTTAGTTTTTAAAAGAGGTGTAAGCACAGTTCAGCATTAGTCTAACCTCACCTTTGGTATCTCTCTTCATAAACATATCCTTTTTCTTCCAATTATCGTCACATCACATTAAAGGATGAGCTTCACAATAAATTTGTTTAGATGATGATATATATTTTATTTTCATAAGAAATGTGCATGATTTACAAGTAACTGAATAGTTTTTCAATTTCTTCAAATATCTCGGAAAATAAAATGAACCTCTCTATATTTACTTACGAACAGCTAAGTTAAAATTTACCTGGAAATACTGCATATAATACAGTTAAATATACCTTCAATCGATGGTTAAAAAAATTCTACTGATTGGATTAAATAATTAGTTGGACAAAAAGTAGGTAAATAAAGAAGTCCTTTAAACTTAGGACATTCTAGTTATTTCATGCCTTAAAAATTCCTGACCAATTTAAATGAATAGGATTAATAGATTTAAAATGAAAATCACTGTTGTGTAATGAGGGGAGATTTATTTTCTCTTGCATCAGTGTAATTTCTCCCTGTTTAAGAATAAGACATAATATTCTTAGGTTGAGATTCTATATAACCCAAGTTCTGGCCACCCCTTTGAGTTACTCACAACTGGGTAATCCCACGTGCATGAAGATGCACATGTTAATAAACTTTTTTTTCCCCCTTATTACCCTGTCTTTTGTCAATCCTTTTCAATTCTCTGGGCCCCAGCCAATAAACCTAAGTTGGGTAGAGGTAAAATAGTTTTTCCTCTCCTAAACAATAACATAATCTATAAAAACAAAAACAAACAAACAAACAAAAATCTGTATTAGTCAACAAGCTAAGTTATGCAGCAGTAAAACATGAACCCTGAAATCTCCATGGCATAACACTATTAAGTTCTGTTATTGCTCATTTTCAGGTTGTATACATAAGTCTCGTGTGTCAATATACAATTTCAGAGTTCTTCAAAGCAGAGGAAAAGAGAGCTGGAGGGTCACACACTAGATCTTAAATGCTTTTGCCTGGGAATAACACACTTATTGTCAATGTCCACTGGACACAACTGATCACATGACTATATCTAAAAGGAATGGAGAATCAGTGGAGAGGGAATAAATGGAAATTTGGCAGCAGTAAAAGTCTCTGTCACCTACCTGTTTGAATTACTCTAAAATTTCTCTAATCCTAAGACATTATTAAATAATTCAATCATTTTAAATTTTATAATGCCATTCTTTAAATAAAAGGAAGGAGCATTATAGAATTATAAAAGCAAATACATTATTTGAGAGTTATATAATGACTGGGAATCCCAGATATAAAACTGAGAGAGTGAGAAAGTTTTGGTAACATATTGTATGAAACTATGCAAAGTTTTGCTTTATCTGCTATTAAAATTCTGAAATCTCTAAAGCATATAGGGTTTTCATTTATCTCCCACCAGTAGGTTCAATGGGGATGTTCATGTTTGTATAGACCCTAGAGGTGAAAAGAGTTGGATATTAAAGCTTTATAATACAGAATAGAATCCACAAACATTATATCAGTAGATCAGATTATTCAAGGTATGTTGGATAGTATAATTCCATGAAATTATGAAAGGACATGGCACCATAAGACATGCAGAGTAAAACAGATGCGACTATGAATAGCAACTTTGTTACTTACTAGAAGCTTGACCATGGACAAGCTAATTAGCTTTTCTGAGCTGCATTCTTCCTATGTCATCTTTTGTACAACAGTATACTACATCAAACTGTATCTAGTATAGAGATATGGATAGCATAATGCTTGTAACTTTAGTACAACACACAATGCTATTATTTTTTATTATTGACCAACTAGTTTGAGGATAAAAATTCTTTAAAATTCTATCTTTAATATTTTTAAGTTGAATTAAAATGAAAACATTGAAATAACCCTATAACACATGGTAAAATACTAAATAGTTGTTGCATATCATTTCCCAAACAATAATAACTATATTGAAATTGAAGTTAAATAGGTAAGACAGTCAGTAGAAAACAAGTTCCAAACTTTCTGCAGCAGTGATCCATTGCTAACTTATTCACTCTTTGGAATACTTTGTCATAAATTATTTTTAAAACAATGATTGAGATGCCCTTAAAACAAAAATATGATGTTAAAATTTATTGTATTTACTTTTATAATGTCTCAAATAAAAAAGTGTGATACTGTGTTTAAGGTTGAACCTATTTAAAATGATTTAATGAAACCACATATTTGAGACTGAAATATGACATAAAAATGTCTCAGATTATTTTGGACTCCTTCTTTCAAAGGCTCAATTGATAGTCCAGTTATACCAGTATAAAACCTGTCATTCTCTAATCTAAGGGTAATACTCTTTCTTTTAATTGAACACATAGGACTTTACAAAGAGTTGCAAATAAAAAATAGGGTTTATTGCAGTTAATAGGAAATCGGTTCACATTGAAAACATTTAAATTATAGCTTGAGCTTTTAACATGCAGCAGTATAAATGAATAAATACTTTTAAATTTTTTCTGTGACAGGTCAGCTACACATTGTTCTTCTCATATGATACAAATCTTCATTTGTATGATGCAAAACTTGATCATTCTTGTTTGAGCACATATCTGCATCAATCAAAAATTTAGCTTTGATTTAAAATATGATTGCCAAATCACTGTCTTTCTTCAAAAAGTACAGTTATTTGTTCATTTTAAAGTTTAAAGACCTTCCAAATATTCTAATTCCTACACAAGAAAAAGAAAAGGTTAGAATATGCAAGAAACTAGTTCAGAGATGCTCAAATGAGCTTTAAGAATTTGAGAATAGCTTGAGATGATGTAGTCATGATGTTGGGTCAATGAATTCTAGTCTGAAGTCAGAACTTTGCAGCTATATACCAAAGCAGATGTTGTATCACCTCCCCAGGCATCGCCAATACATTGGGTTGGCCAAAAAGTTTGTTCGTGTTTTTCATAAATTTTACGACCTTTTTGGCCAACCCAATATTTTTACTGATAGGTTTTAGAGAAGGGAGATAGTGCTTTATATTAACCACTTAAGATTTGCCTGTATAAGTGAACAGATAATAATGAAGAAAGACTTTGTTTCAGAACAATTTATTTTACCTTCAAAAGCTAAGGAGTACTATAAGATTACACAGTATGGGACAGAGGATAATGTAGCCATGATTCTGGCAACAGCACTGACCAGAGGAAAATCCTAAGAGTCTTACAGCTTTGTCAAGGATTCCTTGCCAACTAGTTGACGGTTGTCTCGTCATCTTATACCTGGTATGGAAATTTGGGTGTCAAAGGCCCTGGACAACTTAATGTTAATCTGTTGTTTCAGAAATGAGTGGTCATCTTCATTCACCACCTATGCATGTCAACAAATGGAAGATGGAATTGAGGATCTTGAGTTTGATCTTAGGTTAGATGTCCTTGTGAAAGAGATATTACCTGCTCTTTGTTAAGCTGCTCTTATTCAACAGATAAGAAAACAATGTGTGACTGTCAAGACGGAATTCTTAAAACTAAAGAAAAACCATTTAATAGGTAAAGGAATTTAACATATGAATCATCACAAGTATACAATTGTTTAGATTAGTAATAGAAATTTCATATACATATATATACATATAATGGGATATTGTCACAATAACCAGTTATGTGAAAAAATTAATTTTTCATTGCCAAACTACTTTTGTGTATAAATACATCTATGTAATCTATGTTTCATTTAAAGGGAAGATTATTTGACATTGAACGTTTGAGAATAATTTGTAGACTACCACATATTTTCATCTGTCAAAATCAATCCAGTTTTACATTTTAGCATTGAGCTGGGTTAAAATTTCAGCTGGTAAAATTAATATTAATGTGGTTAAAATCTCATTCCCTACTGAAATGGTCAACTATAGTTGTTGGAAGTAGAAATAAAATGTAGTGATTAAATTATATGCTAAATAAGCTAAATAATAAGCTAAAATATAATTTATTATCTTAAAAGTAGTATTCTGAATCTTAAAAATGTTCCTATTGCCTACATGAAAAACATTAAGGATTAATGCCATAACTAAAATAAAACAGAAATATCTAATTTACTATACATTTATAGAGTATTCTATCACAATGTGATGGATCCAACTCCTGTGTAAATTCTTCATGTAAAGTTGAAAATGCAATAGCCTTGATAAATTATCCTCTAGGTAGCCATACATTTATTGATTTTGTTAAAGGTGTATTGAAATATTGTATTTCTGGGTCGTATAGTCAAATGGATATACAAAGAACACACTTAAGACTCATTTGTCCAAAACTTAGAAATATTGTCAGAATCATTATATTATAGAATGTAAGGAAAAAATGAATTCCATAATACAGAGATCTGTTATTACAAAACAATTTCAAAAAAATATCTCAAACTGCAGTCATTCCAAAAAAATAAAATGAGAACTTTTTTTATAGTTGCCTACACTTTAAATATCTATTATCTTCTACTATTTTAAACATATTGAGACTGTTGGCTTTCTTCAAAGAACATAAAAACATGTCTTTGGAAGTAAGAGTCCAATCTAATGGAAAGCAGTTTAAATAAAAAGTAAACACTTTTGATTTCTAGACCTTAAGTCCAGTTCCTGATAGCCATAGTTACTGGAAAAGCTACTCCAATGTAATTTCGAGCATGTAAACTAGGACTGACCTGATTGTAACCACATGTCCTAACTTAAGAATTTAAAGAATATTCCATAAATGGAATATCATACATGGATGATATTCTCATCATACATGAATACTTGTTAAGTGCCCCATTCCTATCAGATAAATGAAAGAAAGAAGAGTGATGTAAATAGATAACTTGGCAAATAAGGGACCCAAGTAGGTTTTTTAAAGCTAACTATGAGGGTGCTTTAAAAATAGAAATAGAAAGTTACATACTACACCAGATAGGAAATTCCAACAATAGGAAAAATTCCAACCTAAGATAATCCAAGGAGACGGGTAGAATGTATTTTTAAAAGTTCATACAGCTTAAATAAGATGATGGAGGACCCCAGAGAAGAGGAAGCCTCAAGAAAGAGAAAGTAAGTGATTCAAATGGAAAATCATTGTAATGATTCTACAAACATATTACAAATATCATATTTAATAGCCAAATGGAGACGATTATGATCCAATCAAGTTTATCTAAAGGAACTTGAGAGGTGGTCCATTTGTAGATATTTTAAGGTCTACAATATGAAAACTTTTAAACTTCCAGTTTAAAAAAAAACACAAATGTGGTAACTGATGTCTTTAAAAATATATCATTTAAATTATACAAAATTTAAATTACATATAATAAATAAGCTTCAAACATAAGGGTTTTTTTTGTTTTGTTTTGTTTTTTTGCGGTACACGGGCCTCTCACTGTTGTGGCCTCTCCCGTTGTGGAGCACAGGCTCCGGACGCGCAGGCTCGGCGGCCATGGCTCATGGGCCCAGCCGCTCTGTGGCATGTGGGATCTTCCCGGACCGGGGCACGAACCCGTGTCCCCTGCATCGGCAGGGGGACTCTCAACCACTGCGCCACCAGGGAAGCCCCAAACATAAGGGTTTTTAATCAAAATCTTATTTATTCCATTTCAACAATACCCAAGATATCACTGCAGGTTTCCTAAGAGAGTATATTAAAAACAAGTTTTTCATATTAAAATTAAACCAGCCATATCTTAATAATAAAATAGTAAGTTTAAGGTTACATAAATAAAAGCCTTTTAGAACCAGATACAATCCATTTTTTTCTACAGTCAAAAACTTCTAAGTTAAAATATAAAATAAGTTTAACTTTGAAATATGAAGAAACACAAAATGGAATATGAGGTAGTTCTTTCTATAGAAGGATAAACTGAAAGTTGACACCATTTGGCTAGTTTTTCCAGTTTCCCAAAATGCCTTGAATTCTTACTTTATTATAATACGTAAAATATATTGAAAACACTTTTCTGAAGTCAAATTTTAAATATAACTTCACAGAAAATACCTAATTAAATTCCTAATTAATACTAAAACAAGAGAAAATTAATTGCAGTTATTTATTTTAAAATAAAATTAAACTTCTCTTTCAATATTCATGGGTTGTAAAAAAAACTGTACTTGATAAATTAAATTGTGTTTTCATTTTTGCTTTTCTTCATGCATTGATGATTCTGAAAAGGCACAAGAGGCTATGTATTTATAAACAGATTATGACCTCCCTAGACAAGTGAATTAAGGAAGGAGACCTACAAAGTATTAAAATTCATTACAGAAAATATTTGCTGAGGCTAGAACATGAAACTCTAGAATTTTAATACCTGGTGTACTTTAAATATCTTAACACTAAACAACTTATCCAGCATTCCCACTGTATTTAGCAGGCAAGCATTCATACCATGTTTGCAATGTGAAACCCCCCCAACTTCATGTTCGTGATGTTTACCAGTGTTAATGTTCAAAAAATAAATTGAAAATAAAATATTATGTCTGACTGCCTGTGTGTCACATTTTTGCTGTATAATCCCTTAACATATAAAAGGGTGAGAAGGTATATGTCACTATTAGAAACATCTTAGAATCAGTTAATAAGGACCATGTACATGCCAGCCAATGGGACAAAAAGGTTATTGACACTTCTGGTTATTTCTTTATCAAATTTTATCCTGTCAGTCTATATGATTTTTATCCTTAGGCAAGATGATAATAATAATAATAATAGTAGCAGCTCTTCACTGACAAAACAAGATACACTCCTGTGATCATGTTGTTAACACTCAACATTCTGTTTTGAGGGAATACTCCATTCTAGTTTTTCAGGGGCTTAGAATGTTGGCTTGATGTACTACCTTGTAGGTCCAATATCTTCTTGCAGTAATTTCTAAACTGGAAGCTATTCTATTATCCATTATCAAATGTTAGGGTCCTTTCCCACTGCCTGTTAGCATAACTGCTCCCAGTTTCATACCAAGGCTTGAATACCAATCTCAATTTCTATCCATTATCTGGGTATCAGAGTATTTATTTTCCTATACATGTGAATTGCAATAGCAGACAAACAATAAACCCAATGGAAATGTTCTGTTTTAGGGAGAATACTCCAATATGCTCTTCTGTTCCCGAACATAATAGAGAGCCATGGTTCTTTCCTACATATGAAGATGCAGAGACATAATTTATTGCCTTCAAAAATGTGAACTAGGCAATCTGTATGTTATTTTTCCAAGCAAAGAGTTCCTGGCATTTCAATAAAATTTTGTTTAATCTCACAGTTTGAGGGCCATGCTGAAAATTATCTTAATTTTTGTTAAATGAAGAAGGACTCTCAATCTTTTGGATTCTCATCAACTGAGTCACTCTATTTTGCAATGAATTCTATAGTGCCTAGGTCACAATAGATGCAAATAAGCCACTCATAAAGAGAAAAAAATTAACTAACTCCATAGAAGGAAACTGATTTTACACAGGATATGCAGAGTTCTAGCCAATACATTATTTGATCAACACAGGTATGTTACCTCATTTGGGGATATATGGTTCTAGGGTCAAAAATAAATGTATCCTATGTCTAAGAGATTCCTGATCTTGTTTGTTGAACATTGTTTTCACTGAATTAAGTAAGACTATTTTTCTACTTTTGCTTAAATATTATTTGTCATCTTGGAGCAAAGAAATCTTATTCTAAACTTAGAATGCATAGAGATTACAGCTTGCCCAGCCTAGTTCTGGTTTATGCTGGTTATCCTAGCATAATCATTAATAGTAATAATTCGCCATTTTACTCTCAAAAGTGTACTAGTGTGACTTACTTCACTTAGTATGATAATCTCTATGTCCATCCATGTTACTGCAAAAGACATTATTTCATACTAAATGAAGTCAGAAAGCGAAAGGCAAACACCATATGATATCATTTATATGCAGAATCTAAAATATGACGCAAATGAACTTATCTATGAAACAGAAACAGACTCAGACGTAGAGAACAGACTTGTGGTTGCCAAGGGGAACAGATGAATTGGGAGTCTGGGATTAACAGATGCAAACTATTTTACATAGAATGGATAAACAACAAGGTCCTACTGTATAGCATAGGGAACGACATTCAACATCCTGTGATAAACCATAATGGAAAAGAATATTCAAAAGTATATATATAGATATATATGTATAACTGAATCACTTTGCTGTACAGTAGAAATTAACACAACATTGTAAACCAACTATACTTCAGTTAAAAAAAAAAGTGTACTAGTTTGGGTGCTAGGTTACCTGTTCACTAAATAGCTCTAGGAGCTTCACCAAAATACTCAAGTTTCACACATCACCCTCCAAGGTACCAACCGCTTCCACAGCACAATTATGAGGCAGTGTAGTTCTCTGTACAAGACCCCATTAAAAAGCTCTCTTCTCTATATCCAGATAAAGCAGTCATACCTGTGGGGAAACCACTTGTTCTCATCGAAGGGCCACATATTCCCTTCTACCAATTTCTGCAGTTCCATTTTTTTTTTCCTGAACTCCATGGTGATTCTCCATCCCCAAGTGGAGATGGTTCTATAAATCAATTACTTCTGAGCTGTCAGTCATGCCCCTCCTTGGGAAATGTAGGACCTTCAGGAATGTTCATATCCACCAATACACTGCATTCCCAGCTTACTGGTGAGTCTTGTGGTAAATAAAATACAACTTTACTACTCATCTCTACTCATCTCTTACTCGTATTTAATGCAGATGTTTTAATCTATTACAGAAGAATCAACTTCATAACACTCAAGGATATAAGAAGAAGAATGTTGCTCTCCCACATTTTAAACTTTCCTTTTTATAGCCTCTCTCTCTGCAACTCCCAAGAAATACTGTTTTCAGCCTCTGGTGGTGTATTAGTTTGCTCTGGCTGCTACAGCAAATTACCATAGACTAGAGAAATAAATTAACATTATTTTACATATTTCTGGAGGCTGGGAAGTTCAAATTCAATGTGCACGCAGATCTGTTATCTGGTGAAGGCTCTCTTTCCAGCTTGCAGATGGCAGCCTTCCCCTTGTATATTCACATGGTGGAGAACAGAAAGAGAAGCAAATCCCTCCTGTTTCTTCTCATAAGGACATCCCCATCATGAGGGTTCCACCCTCATGATCTAATTACTTCCCCAAATCCCCACATCCTAATGCCACCATATTGGGAATTAGGGTTTCAACATGCAAATTTGGGCAGACAAAAATATGCAGGCCATTACAGATAGTATTTACAGTACCGGTGAATTTTATAACTATTATCACTCAAATTTTAGCAAAACTCCTCTGTACTATTATAAAAAACACTATTCTATCTTTTTTGGTAGACTGGAAATTCAGGGAAAATTGATAGCCTCTTAGCCAAACTCAGATGCATCAGTATACTAAAAAACACTTATTTTTCTCAGCCTTACCAAAGTAATTATCTTTCCTAATTTTTCCACAGTCCCATGGAGGACTGAGAATAATTATCATAATGGAGTGACTAAATAATCATTCCATGTTATTAAGAGTGTTATACATAATATCATGTGTGAAGAAATCTGTTATGAGGGCTTATTTTTAATTTTCTTTTTCAATTTTAAATTAATTTTTATTGGAATATAGTTGCTTTACAATGTTGTGGTAGTTTCTATTGTACAGCAAAATGAATCAGTTATACATATACATATATCCCCTCCCTTTTGGACTTCCTTCCCATTCAGGTCACCACAGTACATTAAGTAGAGTTCCCTGTGCTATACAGTATGTTCTCATTAGTTATCTATTTTATACATAGTATCAATAGTGAATTTGTGTCAATCCTAATCTCCCAATTCCTCCCACCCCCTCTTTCCCCCTTGGTATCCATACATTTGTTCTCTTTGTCTGTGTCACTATTTCTGCTTTGCAAATAGGATCACCTATACCATTTTTATAGATTCCACATATATGCATTAATATACGATATTTATTTTTCTCTTTCTGACTTCACTCTGTATGACAGTCTCTAAGTCCATCCACATCTCTACAAATGACCCAATTTTGCTCCTTTTTATGGCTGAGTAATATTCCACTGTATATATGTACCACATCTTCTTTATCCATTCTTCTGTTGATGGACATTTAGGTTGCTTCCATGTCTTGGCTACTGTAAATAGTGTTGTAATGAACACTGGGGTGCATGTATCTTTTTGAATTATGGTTTTCTCTGGGTATATGCCCAGTAGTGGGACTGCTGTGTCATATGGCAGTTCTATTTTTAGTTTTTTAAGGAATTTCCATACTGTTTTCCATAGTGGCTGTATCAATTTACATTCCCACCAACAGTGCATAAGGGTTCCCTTTTCTCCACACCATCTCCAGCATCTACTGTTTGTAGATTTTTTGATGATGGCCATTCTGACTGGTGTGAGGTGATACCTCACTGTAGTTTTGATTTGCATTTCTCTAATAATTAGTGATGTTGAGCAGCTTTTCATGTGTTTGTTGGCCATCTGTATGTCTTCTTTGGAGAAATGTCTATTTAGCTCTTCTACCTGTTTTTTGATGGAGTTGTTTTTGTTTGTTTGTTTTTATATTGAGCTGCATGAGCTGTTTGTATATTTTGGAGATTAATCCTTTGTCAGTTGCTTCGTTTGCAAATATTTTCTCCCATTCTGATGGTTGTCTTTTCAACTTTTTATGTTTCCCTTGTTGTGAAGCCCTGACTTCAGACTACACTACAAAGCTACAGTAATCAAGACAGTATGGTACCAGCACAAAAACAGAAATACAGACCGATAGAACAGGATAGAAAGTCCAGAGATAAACCCAAACACCTATGATCACCTAATCTATGTCAGAGGAGGCAAGAATACAAAATAGAGAAAAGACAGCCTCTTCAATAAGTGGTGCTGGGAAAACTGGACAGGTACCTGTAAAAGAATGAAATTAGAACACTCCCTAATACCATACACAAAAATAAACTCAAAATGGATTACAGACTTAAATGTAAGACCGGGCACTATAAAACTCTTAGAGGAAAACACAGGCAGAACACTCTTTGACATAAATTGCAGCAAGATCTTTTTTGACCCTCCTCCTAGAGTAATGAAAATAAAAACAAAAATAAAATGAAACCTAAGGACTTATTTTTTAAACACAAAATTACTTTGATAAAGAGGTAAAAGTTATATAAATTAAACAAATTGAATTATTTATACAAAACTGAATCAAAACATATGAACATTTGTGAAATTGGCTATGAAAATATGTAGAAAGATATTATGGTAGTTATGAAAGAGTTAAAATTAAAGAGTCTTGCAAAGAATGTATAGGGTTTTCATATGATTAGGGTATGCTACTGAGAGCATTCTGGATTCACATGGTGATAAATTTTAACGAGCATGAAATTCTCAAAGGGCCAATTCATTATTCTGTGTTTGGAATATGCACAGATTAATTCTTTTATTCTACTACTTCACTGACATTCTTGATAAAGCAAAAGTCTTTATTTCATGTATAAATCAAGAAGTTAATGCCAAGGAAATTGATTTTAGACTACAGAACTCCCTTCTATAATCCATACACACTTTAAGGAAAATATAAATGGATAAATTATGGAACTCACCTATGACATGAAATGAAAAATTCAGAATAAGTTGCATAATGTTGTAAAGAACAGTTGTTCAACATCTCAAAATTGATTCAAAAATGAATTCAAAACACATTCACATCTTGCTGCACTTTGCACCTACCTTGATTTGAAAAACTTCAGTCACCTAAATTCTAATATGTTTAATTTATTATAAAATAAGAAAACAGCAAGGAAAGGTATGCAAATGAAAATTCAAAGTATTAAGGACAAAAATACTGAAATTTCATATAAAACAAATAATCTAAAACAACCTCAGCAAATATCTGGGTTTCAGAAAATTTCACTTGAAATACAACAAATTAATTTTACAGTGGTTGTGTATCTATTGACCTGGGCAGGATAAGACACAGGACACAGAAATTTGCTTAGCAGAGAGACCTATTACAGCTTCAACTGCAGGCAAGCAACTGTATCTGTTAAGACTTTGTGACACCTTCTGCAGTGAAGGCCGAAAAACAGGAAACATGTCTAAACACAAATTACTTTTGTTTCATTTTCCCTAGCCTGACAATTTCTGTTAACTCATGAAATTTTGAGGAAAACAAAAACCCAAGAAGAATGACTATAATATTTCCTATCATCTAATTCCAAAAAGATAATAATCATGTCTTAAAAGGAACACATGTGACAGTTACAATACTTTTTTCACACCATATGCTCTAACCACATTCTAATCATAATATAAGACACTGTAAAATTCTACTAACTCTTATTCCAGCATGTTAGAATAAATAAGATGACAATTAAACTGCTTTATACTTTTAAACAGACGCATATGCCTAACAGTAATGAATAAATGCTACTTGAAATGTATATCATTAACTTAAAATGTCTTTCTATTTAATTGTAAAGGTAAACATATAGACACAGTAGAGATTACCCATAATTCAAGTCAACATACTCTTATTAAGTAGCCATTGTGTAACAGCTCTTTGCTTAATGCTTTCAATAAATAGTGATCTTTAATTCTCAGTTATATGAAAGAGAGAAACATATAGTTTCAAACATAGATATAGAGGCTCAGAGAAGGTTAAGTGCCACTGTAATGTCAGATAACAGATTTCCAAATCCAATCCAAGATTTCTGACTACAGGTCCAGCACACGTCCCATGGGAACTCCCCTCACTCTGTAGGCACCAGCACCCTGGCTTTCAGGCACCTGACACAATTAGGACTATGTTACCTGCTGTGTTCACTGATATTCTTATGTAGATCAAGTTTTTCACTCTATTAATGTATGGAATCCATTTTAAATATTTGGGGAATTATTCATTTGGTTTCATAGCCATATTTAATGTCTGGATAACATGAAAAATAGTTATCTTTTATTTAAACCATTTTTTGTCCATCATTGAAAGTTAAAGCACTTAGCAAAGAGAACTAAGTGTTCATTTCCTCTCACTATCCATAATATTAAAACATTTTTAAGCACCCCTAGCTTTTCTGTATAACAGATTTTAACTATCCAGTATTTTATGATTACTTCCATATTTATATCTCAAATTGACAGCCCCTTAGTAAAAAGCAAACACATATCTAGCTCTAAGTATATCTCATTTTATTCTGCTCTATAATATGCATGTTCTTATTATTTCATTCATCTTGTAATACTGAAATACTCTTGAGGATCTCTCTCTCTCTATTCAGTTAGCCTGAGATCCTCAAGGACAAGGTCTGTGCCTTTTTTATACCTGTATGCTCAGTACTTCACACTGAAATAACAGTATGTGCAAATGGATTAATGAACTATTGTGGGTTATCTTATTTACAGCCAGAGTGTAAGAATTTAATCTGGCTGATATACAGAAGTTAAATTAAGTCTGAACACTATTGGTTGTAGAACCCAAGTGGGACATTCTAATAAATTTTTTATCCTTGCCAGTCACCTCTTACCCAAGTGAGTGACATTTTACTCTCCCATAAATAAAGTTGGGAGTTAAGATTGTCCAAGACCTTTTCTTCTTTGTCCTGATGTATTCATGGCTCCTGCTGTTGTTCAAAAACTAACTACATAAGGGACTTCCCTGGTGGTGCAGTGGATAAGACTCTGAGCTCCCAATGCAGGGGGCCCAGGTTCGATCCCAGGTCAGGGATCTAGATTCCACATGCATGCTGCAGCTAAGAGTTTGCATGCCACAACTAAGGAGCCGGTGAGCTGCAACTAAGGAGCCCACCTGCCGCAACCAAGACCTGGCACAACCAAAATAAATAAATAAATAAGTAAACATTAAAAAAAATAATAACTACATGAGATCAGAATCAGGTACATGCTAGACTCTTCCCTTTTACATTTGGGACTATTACAAATTTTTATTTTATGTATATTTTATATTTAGTTAGATATTTATTATATGTGTATTTCAGTTAGAAACTTGGGATGGGTTTATGAACAAATGGACTAGCTTACCCAAAATATTCCCTTTGATACAGCATGACCAACTTGCTTACAAATGTTTGAGTTAAATTAGATTACTGTTCTGATTAGTAGAAATTTTTTTTCAGGTATCTCAGTGGGAACTTTATACATAAGAGTAGGATTAAACTTTCAGTAGTCATCAGATATAATGATCTGGGTAACTTCTTATAGTTAATAAATTAATAAAAATGTGTAAACATTTATAGCAGAATCAAACAACATATTTTATTTTTCTGAATATGGACCTATGGAAAACATTCAAGTGTCATGAAAGAACTGTTGATTAAATATCTTCAATCTAAATTAAAGAACAAATTGATTTTAATTGCTAGAATTATTTAATTAGACATTAAACTATTTTATGAAGTTAAAATTTGATATTGAGATATTTTGTAGATAGTTTAGGGAAATGTTTTCCATGAGTAGCTTTGTCTATTATAAAGGAAATAAGTCTACCTATAGGTGGATGTATAAATTGGATAAAATTATATGACTCTTATCTACAATATCCTGCTATAAAAATGATTTACTGTTGAATGACTTAGCTGATCTTCTTAGAAACTGAATTACAATCGCATTGAAATAAACAACCAAAAAATAATCACAAAATGAAAGCAAAAACCATAAACAGATACAAAACGAGCACTGGTAACACTGCCATTGAATGTAAAATTTTCCTCTTTGGAAAAAAAAAGGTTGCCTTGTTTTAGTTAAAGCGCTTAGGGAATGGGTCATGTGGTTGCTCTGTTAGGAAAGAATACAAATAGATCAACATTTTATCTTGAAGACAAAATCTCTTGAAAGATCTGAGTAGGAGCCCTATATGGAGAGAAACAGAATTCAGTGGCTTGGGACTTCCTTGGTGGCACAGTGGCTAAGAATCCACCCGCCAATTAAGGGGACTTGGGTTTGAGCCCTGGTCCGGGAAGATCCCACATGCTGCAGAGCAATTAAGTCTGTGCACCACAACTACTGAGCCTGTGCTCTAGAGCCCTCGAGCCACAACTACTGAAACCCACGTGACTAGAGCCCGGACTCCGCAACAAAGAGGAGCCACCACAATGAGAAGCCTACACACTGCAACAAAGAGTAGCCCTCACTTGCTACAACTAGAGAAAGCCTGCATGCAGCAATGAATACCCAACATAGCCAAGATAGATAAATAAAATAAATTTATAAAAATAAATAAATATTTTTTAAAATGTGGTGCCTTATTTGCATGAAGAATATGTCTTTAATCTTCTAAAGAGATTTTGAGAAAATATACTGACCAATAATAACTTGTAGAGCTAAGCATATATATAACTACTTCCCTAAAAATTAATAATTTTTAAAACTAAAATATCTCAATATAAGCCTTTCAATATTATTTAGACTTTTTTCTCATAGTCTAGAATATATAATCTTATTCAAATAAATTATTTTCTTCCTTGATAGTCCTTACAATATTATATTTATGGATACCTCATTTCTGTCCTATGATCTAACAGGATAAGTAAGAATTCCAAAAAAATGCACCTCTCCTTGCCTTCTGGTAACTTCAAATTATTCAGATAATCTCCACTATATTGAAAACTGAAGTGTCTTAGGAGTTTTACTTTAAGGTCAAGAATCGTTCCTAAGTAAATACATATATAAAATTATTGCTAAGTAATAGATCATACTGTGATTCTGAAAGGCAAAACTTTCATTGAACCATGATGGTACACATTACCAACTTCCAAATGGAAATAATTTCAAGGACAATAAAACACCAGATTTCATGCATTACCATCATTTGACCATATTAATGCTCAAAATGCTCACCTATCTCATATTCATTCTTAAAGAGAAAGGTCAAAATAAAAGATCATATTCTAGACGAACCTAAGATCTACAGTTTGTGTTATGCAACATATGAATAGCAATAAGAAGTAAACAAAACTTGGGACATTCAGCATGTATAAAATATATTTTCACAGTGAAGAATTTCAAATGTTCTGCAATGAAGACTAGCTTATCTTTCATAAACTTTCATCATTTTCAACATCATTGACATACTTTAAGAAAACATATTTGGTTGAAGAATTTAATAGAAATTCTAAATCTGATCTGATGGAAATTTCAAGGAAATTATTTTGACCAGGCTAATAAGTTATTAATGTCCTCAAGTGATATATAATGCAAGAGAGAGGCTCAGATAACTTAACAAAGGAAGTTGGAATGCAAAACCTTCTCTGTATCATAACAAGCTACTCTCTCTTCTATGACAAAATTATTCAGCATCTGGCCAGACTAGTTTATTTTTACATATGTTTTTTAAGAATTTTAAAGCTGAGGAATGATTATTTTATTCAAGGTCCACATGAAGATCTGTGGTAACCTAGTTGCTAAAAATGTAAGTGGTGATAGAAATTTTAGAGCAGAATTTCCCCATATAACATTTCTTCAGTTTTTTTAAACTTTTTTTTTTTCTATACTTTCCTTCATCAAGTTAACTAAATATTGGGTTGGCCAAAAGGTTTGCTTTGGTTTTTTCCATAAGATGGCTCTAGTAGCACTCAGATGTCTTTAAATTCATTCAAAACAATTTTGTTAGATTGTATGTGACAGCTGTCACATTAGTGTGCAATTAAAAAAAGACATCAAAATTGGTGAACTTTTGTGTTGCCATTTTAATATTGAAGATGGAAGAAAAAAAGCAACATTTTCGGCCTATCATGCTTTATTATTTCAAGAAAGGTAAAAACGCAACTGAAATGCAAAAAAAGATTTGTACAGTGTATGGAGAAGGTGCTGTGACTGATCAAACAGGTCAAAAGTGGTTTGCGAAGTTTCGCGCTGGAGATTTCTCACTGGAGGATGCTCCACAGTCGGGTAGACCAGCTGAAGTTGATAGCAATCAAATCAAGACATTAATTGAGAACAGTCAACATTATACCACTTAGAAGATAGCCGACATACTCAAAATACCCAAATCAAGCACTGAAGATGATTTGCACCAGCCTGGTTATGTTAAACCCTTTGATGTTTGGGTTTCACGTAAGTTACGTGAAAAAAAACCTTCTTTGACAGTACTTCCGCATGCGATTCTCTTCTTAAACGTAAAGAAAATGTTCTGTTTTTAAAACGAATTGTGAGGGGCAATGAAAAATGGACACTGTACAATAATGTGGAATGGAAGAGATCATGGGGTAAGCGAAATGAACCACCACCAACCACACCAAAGGCCGGTCTTCATACAAAGAAGGTGATGTTGTGTATATGGTGGGATTGTAAGTCGTCTATTATAAGCTCCTTCCGGAAAAAACAAACGATTAATTCCAACAAGTACTGCTCACAATTAGACCAAGTGAAAGCGGCACTTGACGAAAAGCGTACAGAATTAGTCAACAAAAAACACATAATCTTCCATCAGGATAACATAAGACCGCATGTTTCTTTGATGACCAGGCAAAAACTGTTACAGCTTGGCTGGGAAGTTCTGATTCATCCGCTGTATGCACGGGACACTGCACCTTTGGATTTCCATTTATTTCAGTCTTTACAAAATTCTCTTAATGGAAAAAATTTCAATTCCCTGGAAGACTGTAAAAGGCACCTGGAACAGTCCTTTGCTCAAAAAGATAAAAAGTTTTGGGAAGATAGAATTAAGAAGTTGCCTGGAAAATCGCAGAAGGTAGTGGAACAAAAGGGTGAATACGTTGTTCAATAAAGTTCCTGGTGAAACTGAAAAATGTGTCTTTTATTTTTACTTAAAAACCAAAGGCAGGGACTTCCCTGGTGGCACAGTGGTTAAGAATCCACCTGCTGATTTCAGGGGACGCGGGTTCGATCCCTGGTCCAGGAAGGTCCTACATGCCGTGAAGCAACTAAGCCCACATGCCACAACTACTGAGCCTGCACTCTAGAGCTCGCAAGCCACAACTACTGAAGCCTGTGTGCCCTAGAGCCCGTGTGCTGCAACTACTGAGCCCATGTGCTGCAACTACTGAAGCCCGTGTGCCTAGAGCCTGTGCTCCACAAGAAGCCACTGCAATGAGAAGCCCGTGCACCTCAACAAAGAGTAGCCCCAGTTCGCCATAACTAGAGAAAGCCCACACGCAGCAACGAAGACCCAACTCAGCCAAAAAGTAAAAAAAAAAAACAAAACCCAAAAGCACTTTTTGGCCAACCTAATATGTTAAATTAAGGCTGTGAAAACTATTTTTCATTTCTACATTACCAGTTAAGAGCAAAATATGGTGACATCATATTTTCCTGTACAACAAAGAAATGTTAACACATGGTGAGTTCATGAGATAAACTACTTTGAAAACAATAAAATTATAGTAAATATTAATATATGTATCTTCCCCTGAATCATAAAGCTTTCCATAGTTGAGGGTGTCATGCTGATCAACATGCTGATGTGTCATTTGTGCTTTTTTTGCATATATAGGATCCATAGATATTCTATGAGTTAATTTAATATTGATCTTTTATGATGACTACTTCAAAGTTTGAGAATACTTTCAGGCCCCCTATAAAAATCCTTAACTCATATTGAGTTATAATCTATGAGTACATAATGTGATTTCTTGAATACATATTGAACCTACACTTGTACGTTTGCTTATAGTTTGGTTTTGCATGGATGAAAATAAATTTATTTTATTCTTTATGATAATGTAGATATTTTAAATTAAATTTTAATTTAAATACAATTTCATTTTACTACGTGATTGAAAAACTGTGTCCCACAAAAATTTCACAAAATTTTGACTACAGATTGATAACTGGATAAAAGGAGTCAATTAGACAGTTGATATTCAAGTGGTAAATGTACACAGCGACACTACTGCCACCACAATTGTATTCTAATACCCAAGTCGATACAACTGTCTATACTGATACACAAAAGATCTTGTCCACCAGTTGTTGATGCTTTGTTAACTCTAAATCAAGTAACATATCAGTCAGTACTAACTAGGTTTTTCCAACTAGTAGAACTTCATTCTAATAACAGACATCAGTATGACATGGTGGCTTAGTACATAGCTGCTGGAGCTAGAATTTCTGGGATTGAATCTCAGTAATTTCATTCATTAGTTAACATTTTAAGAACTTGATGTTTTGCTATTTTGTTTTTCGGCTTCCTTTCTGTGAGATGAGGCTCATATTGTACCTACCTCATAGAATTTCAGAAGTTTTAAATAATTTCCCTAGAGTGCTGTAAGGAATGTCAAGTATAGTAAGCACTCCGGAAGCCTGGGTTAGTACATAAGAAATCTTCATATCTGGCCTCCATTTTCTTTAGTCTAAAATTTTTGACAGTTCCCAAGTGCCATTCTATACTTCCGCTACAATAAACCCTCAAGATTCCTAATTCAAAATGTGTTGCCCTTTTAATGCAACATTAGTTTTATAAACACTTATCATTAAAAATTTCCATACTGTTTTTAAGCTGTTAACTAACTTATTTAACTCGACCATGCATTTGGTATTATACTGCATAAAAAGTTACCACACCTATAAGAAGGTAAAACATATGCAGATATTTGTTAAATAATTTGGAATTTAATTCATACATTATAATAAAAGTATAGAAAATGTATTACTCTGTGTCTTCTTAATTCTCTCCTAAATATATTACATGTTTTCTTTCCTTTGCCTTTTCTCCAATCAGTATCTGAACCTTGAATATCTTGTTACTCTCGCTTTTGTTTCCATTTTTACAAAGATAATTAGGAATTCTTTTTCTACTAAGCATACTTTAACGTACCCATGAAAATTTTCTTTTCTACATTCTTGTAATATTTATCTGAACTTTTGTACTTCTTAATGACTTCTTAGTTCAAATTTCAATATTTCACCTACTAGATTAAAACTTAAGTGAAGGCACCATATTTTACAGGTCTTTGTAATTTGTTCATCTAAGAAAAGTCAGTAATATGATATTAGTACGTGGAAAATGCTTAAATTGATAATTTATTAATAGTAACATATTGTTGTAACATACAAATTGTCCTATGGATAATCTTCATAAATGAGAAGCGTGGTGTGAACATTTAGTACTACTGAGCAAAGATTTTTGCTCTCCTAAACGTTTTGCAGCTTAGTTCCACTTTGGTCAAAACAAAATATATTTTGGTATGCTGATGGAAATTAACGTACCATGACCTGAAGAAAAACTAATTATGATAAAAAATTCACAATAGAAATAATACAAAGGACAACAGGTTATCTGAAATACAAATAAAGCCCATTTTCATTAGTGAAGCTGTATGTTTAAGAAAACTATTCAGTACTTATTCTGAAATGGCAATGAAACTATTTTTATTTACAATGATAACTTTGTCAATTATTTGAGTGATTATCTATGATTCCATTTTTCTGAAGACTGTTGAGACAGGAACATATGTTGAGTCATTAATATTTGTCTTTCTGTAAGTCATTTCACCTCTTTTTTAAAAGTTTGTGATTTTTTTCTTAGACTACGTCTAGAAAGACACACAAGTTCATACACACACCACAGTGTTTCTCAAACTCCAAAGTGCATATAAACAGCTTGTACATATGAGCCACCCTGTTAACAAACAAGCTCTGATGCATTAGGTCTGTGATGGATCCACTCAATTCTGGATTTCTAACCATGCCTCCTATGATGCTGATGCTACTGGTCTAATCTAGAGACTACATGCTGAGTAGCAAGATTCAAGACATTATCAGAGCAGAATAGCTTCTGACAGGGAGACAAAACGTGCAATTTTAAAATGGTTGTAATTTTAAGTGACTCTCTATTTGCTGTAGAGAAATTAGAGACTCGGGGCCCAACTGATTGTAAAAGAGGTTGAAAGGTGTCCCCCTAGAAGATTTTCACATTTTAATCACGGAAATTCTGTCACCTTATGTGTCACAAAGGGAGTCTTTGGAACTGTGATTAAGTTAAGGATTTTGAGATGGAAAGGTTGTCCTGGATTATCCTGGTGGGCCCTAAATCATACGTATCTTTATAAGAAAGAGGCCGAGGGAGACTTTACACACACATAGGAGTACTCTATGTAAGGATGGAGCAGGAAGAAATTTAAAGATCTTACCTTGATGATTAGAGTGATGCAGCCACAAGCCAAGGAATTCCAGGAGACATCAGGAGTTGGAAGGAGGCAAGGAAGGAGCCTCCAAAAGAGCCAGGCCTTGCTGACATGTTGATTTCCTCCCGGTGATACTGATTTCAGACTTTGTACTGCAGAACTGTGAGAAAAAGTTGTATTGTTTTAAGCCACCAGGTTTGTGGTTATTTATTATAGCAGCCACAGAAAACGAATATAGGAGGATTTTGTCAGAAACTTCTAATTAATATTTCAGTGTCCACAAACATGTAACCCTCACCGTTTAGGAAAAAAGTTCCCTCAAGAACCCAATGCTTAAATGAGTAATTTCTTACAGTAATCATATCTCTAGTTTAAGTTCCTTGGGAGTATGAATATTTTAACATTTTTGCATTGGAAGCTACAGACTTTGAAAATTATGAAACAATAAATGACAAATTCTTAGAACACCGGATGTAGAGATATAATGCTAAAAAATTAAACCTAGGGCTTCCCTGGTGGCACAGTGGTTGAGAGTCCGCCTGCCGATGCAGGGGACACGGGTTCGTGCCCCAGTCCAGGAAGGTCCCGCATGCTGCAGAGCGGCTGGGCCCGTGAGCCATGGCCACTGAGCCTGCGCGTCCGGAGCCTGTGCTCCACAATGGGAGAGGCCACAACAGTGAGAGGCCCGCGTACTGCAAAAAAAAAAAAAATTAAACCTAAAAAAAGTGAAAGCATTAGAAAATATTCTCCAAATAAACCAAGGAGTTAAGTCAGTAGCTGTATGAAACTTATGCTCTTTAAATGTCACTTAATACTTTTCAGGGATTAAGTTTTCCAAAAATGAAATTCAAGTAATAAAAAAAAAATTGTCAATTCTAGCCCATCTGCATAAGTTTAGCTGCAATATGATTCTAATCAAATCACAAATGGAAATTAAATTAAGTCAATTTTGATTTACACCTGAGGTGTCTCAATCAGAACATTTCATCAAACTAATCAAACTAATTCCCACATGTTATGAAGGTAACTGGTGCAAAGCAACAGAAAAACAAATTTTCAATAAGCATTTTTGCAGATATTTTCTATTACTATGTATTCAAAATCAATAGAAACATAATATACATATATATGCATATGTGTATGTATATGTATGTATGTCTGCCTAAGTGTATTGCATCAACAATCCATAATTCTACGCTATCTTGAGAAAAACCCCCAGCAACTCTCATTTTAATCCAGTTTTAACAATTAATACTTCCTTTTAAAAAAATCAGAGGACAACTTAAATAAGACACTCAAAGCCTGTTTTTTTTCTTTTCTTCTCATTTGATTTTTCTATCAAGAAAGATTAATACAACCTGGAACATAGCCTTGCAAGTTTTCTCTGTTTCTTATTTTGTAGATAGGTAAAGGAAGTGGTTCCCTTCACCTCTTAAACAAATGAAGAATTGATATGTACCATAAATTTTCTTTTTAGTTTAAATTTGAAAACCAAATGCTTAAGTGCATATTGTTTAGTCAAAAGATACTATGAGGTTTATTCAGAGTTTCTTTTACATGCACAAGAATCACCAGATCTAACAAATTTTAACCCTTAAGTTTCTCTTATGCTACTTGCTTTTATCTGTTTAATGTACCTATCTTAACTTCTAACTTTTTAATGCTATCTAGTGCCTAAATCTTATAGAAGAAGAAAATTTAGAGATGTCTTATAATATCATCTCCCAAAGATACTGTCTTTTTCTATCCTTCCAATATCCTTATACTAAAAACTATATCTGAAACAATATTCAGTGTTTTTAACTTCTATTATATGAATATTAATAACTAAGTCATTTATATTTCCTAACTTATATAATGTTCTCATTTACTCACAATCAATAATTTATATGTTCCATTAGATTTTTTCCTTGCATATAAACACTCACTAATTTGAAAACTGTAAAACTGGAACACTTCTCTCCTTCAAGAAAAAAAACACACAAAATAATTTACCAGTTCTGTTTTCCTTAGTGACAACTCTCTTTTATCTCTTTATTTTAAATTAGTGTCATTCTTTGCCCACGGACCCTACAAATTTCTTTCTATTTGTTTTCTTCCCTTTCTGGTAAAGATTATTTTATTTATAGTTTTCTTAAAAATATTGCTTGAGATCTAAAAGTCTAAAATTGCTGTGCCCTTGAAAAAAGACCTTTATTTACCATTATGATTGACTAATGTTGTTAGGTATAAAATTCTTAGTGGAGAATAATGAATGGACTGAGGAATTTTCTGGTTCTGCATTCTCATCATAGCAGCCAACTGATACAATTTCAGCGTTAGCTAAAACATACAATTGGGATCAGGATAATAATACACCATCAATAAAGATGACAAATTATCAGCCAAAAATTTTAGTGGCATAAAATAGAAATATGATAGAGAAGACAACATTGTGCATCTAACAAATATATTTTATTCTACTCAAATAAATAAATGTATTCTATTGCTCTTAGAACAAATTTTGTCATCCTTCAAATAGACACTAAGGTTAGTATAATCTGGCCCCTATTTTTCTCTCTAACCACATCTATTGACTCTCAGTGTGCTATGTTTACCATTTTGTTGACTTATGAACTTTTCTTAGTTTCTTGACTCTTTAATTCCTTTTGTACCTTTAAACTTTAATTATGCTTTATCTCCCTTATATATTCTCTTATGGAGGCCTACATGGCTAGTTGTATCTTCTTGTTATAAGAGACTTGATTTTCATTTCTAAGCACTTTTATATATTTGTTACTTAAATAATTGAAAAGTATTCATTTCAACTCTGTCTTATCTAAAAGGGACTCTATTTTGTTCAATACTGTATGTCCATGGCCCTATATACATGGCCCTGATACACTGTTGAGGCCAAAAGCTAACCTTCCACTTTTCTGACTTTCATGCACACACAATCCCCTTCCCCCCCACACACACACACATTTCTTTTACCACCTGTCCATTGAACTGAAGTGTGATTATTGAGCTCCTATCAGTATGTATAGATTTTTAAAAAATATATAAATAGCATAGTATATAAAATGTTACTGTGGCTTTAAAATATACCTCTTGTCTCTCAGTAAAAGCACAGCAGAATTTAATGTCATTTGCTAACTTATTTTAATCTGTTTAAATACTATGATTCACTAGCAAATTCCTTTCGAATCTCATTTCCAGACGAGCCAAGGAAGTGCCCCGAGGCTCTTAAAGTATTTTTTTTTGCAAGATTTGTTGTTCTTTCTAGAATTAATCATAAGAGCAGCCAGGTGAACAGTAACGATACAGAAAGCATATAAAATTCAAGATTGCTGAACAAAAATCGAGTCATGATTTTTCTGACCATAAAGATGACGATGCACATAAATCTGTCCTTTACACATTCATGATGTATCTATGATGAATTATGTTTTTAAAACAAATTTTGCTCTGCTATTAAAAAAAAATGCACTTAATTCACTTAGCCTAGATGACATAATTGTCTAAGCTGAAATTTATCAAGCCAGGTAAGTAAGACTGAAAGACAAATCTATTAGAGTTATTTTGTTGCTGAAACAAAGTTATTGTATGATTCAAATTGAAGACAGGAACACAATAACATCTCAAAAACATCAACAATCTTGAATCATTTGAAATTTATCATATGAAGGGAAGTAAATGAAAGGAACAAGTGAACACAGAACTATATTAAAACAAACTATCTTGTCCTCCTTACCAATATGCCAGTCAATTTATAGAAGATACTTATTTTCTAGCTACAGTTTTGTGAATTCAATGAAATACTGTTTCCTATTAAACAAAACAAGCTTATTTGGAGATAAGTAAATCAGAAGAAATGTAGAGATTATAATTTTCTTGAGAGTGGCTATTTATTTAGTCAATTCATATCTCATATGCAAGTTTCATTTTTTTCCTAAAACAATAAACCCTATCTGATAAACTACATTTCATACTTTAAAAATTGGTTATATAGTTTAGATAGAGGATTGATCTAATTTGATTTCAGAAATTTCAACTTAATGTAAAACACTTCAATGTATTAGTGTTTATTTAGTGAAATAAATCTGTAGACTTGGAAAATTTCAGTAAAATTTAACACTTCAAAATTCTCTTTGTTAGAATAGTGAGTGTCTGGTGGATATACTGAAAAGTTTTAACGTAGACTTAGTAGATATTTTAGGAAGTCGTGAGAATATTTATTTTAGCGGGAAAGGATTGATTTCTTTGAACTTCTTTAGTCAGGGTACACAATATGTGGTTACAATCAACACAAACATCTCATTGGCTTATACATGGGTATTGTCATTTTTATTCATATAAAACCCATTATAGAGACCAAGATTCCATCCACCTTTGGCTCTATCCTTCCTTATGACCTTGAGGTCTTAACCACTGAGATGAATAAATAAGAAACAAGAAATAGGATTACATATGGGAATTTTTTGGTATGTGAGTGGCCTGGATACGTCATTAGTATATTCATCCAGTTAACTGGAACTCAATCACATGGTTACACTGAATACAAGGAAATGTGGTAAGTGTGGCCCAATTATGCATACATCCAGTCAGATGAATGAAGCAGTATGGTGAGCAAACTGCAAATTTCTGGCAAAAATCCAGTTATTTCTTTATTAAAATGTTTTTATCCTTCTATTAATACAAACTTGGTTTCAGAAATAGTATAGCATGCAAAAGAGTAGACTGCTATCTCATTTACCTGTGTAATGTATTCATTTCCACAAATACATATGTATTTTAAGTAATGCAATTATTAAACATACCATAACTTTATACAAATAGAATTTTTTTTTTTTTTTTTGCGGTACGTGGGCCTCTCACTGTTGTGGCCTCTCCCATTGCGGAGTGCAGGCTCTAGACGCGCAGGCTCAGCAGCCATGGCTCACGGGCCTAGCTGCTCCTCAGCATGTGGGATCCTCCCGGACTGGGGCACGAACCCATGTCCCCTGCATCGGCAGGCGGACTCTCAACCACTGCGCCATCAGGGAAGCCCCAGAATATAAATTTTATTTTTCTTATTTCCCTTGAGAGTTCTCTATATTGTTAAAAACAACATTTCTCATTTCTTTCTCCTTATTAGTAAAAGACTGAAAGTAACTGTGAGAAATTATACCAGCTTTTAAGAAAATGCAAGATAACTATAGTTACTTTACAAGTTAGATTAAATTTAACATTAATAGCATATTCTAATCAAGGCTAAACTCTACTTAAAATTACTAAATTATTGTTACATTGGTCAGAATATTTGATCAAAAGAATGACAGAATGATTCTCTTAACACGATTTATATTCACACTAAGGTAATGCAAATTTAAATAAAACATGTTATTGTCTGTATCACTATAGAAAAAATTGCAATATGTAGGTAAGAATAATGTAGATTTTACTTTTTGAAAGCAATACATATTTTAATAAATATGACTGTGGGGGAAATAATGGCACTTATACCAAATCTGTATGTTTGTAAAAGCTAAGTAGATGTTTTGGTACCAATACTAACAAACGATCATTTGTCTAGTAACTATTAAGTACATGGCTATCGCTGTGAATTTGTGACCTTGATCAAAGCACTGAATTTCTCTGCACCTAAGCCTGTTCCTCATCTACAAATACGTAAACAGTACCAATGTAATAAGGTTATTGTAAGGACTGAATTATTTAATTGAGATTAACTATATAGAAAGGTGCCTGACAGTAAGCACTCAACAAATTCTTATTGTTTATATTTGCATGTGTATTTAAAAAAAAAACATATACGATCCTAGAAGTTATGTATTCCTTCCACTATGTTACAGATAAGGAAAATAAGCCTCAAACAGTCCTTTAATAAGTCACTTATCACTCCTTTAGCAAATAATTACCAAAGACTTCATCAAATTGAATAATAATGACACAAAATAAGATAAAGCTAATTATATATAATAATGTATAAAAATATGACAGAAAACCTAACAAAAAGTTTAGCCTCTTTTGTTAGTAAGATATTTCAAGTTACCTTAAAAGTGGCAACCATATATTATCTCTATATAATATTAAATGTATTATACCTACAGAAATTGAACTTATTTCCCCCCAAAGTGCAAAAACTATGTGAGAAGCATTTTTGGTGAATTTAACAATAAGAAGTGATTAACTTACTGCTAATATTCCTTTCTCTCGTCCTTATAATGCTTTATGATAATGCCCTGTATGTGCTTTTACATGCAGATTTATGTTCTTTAAATAGTAGTTTATAAATCTCTAGCCCTTTTTAAGAAGCTAATGAAGCTATGAAAGATGTGCTCCAGAAAAATAGAATGTAAATCAAATATAAAAACAAGGAATTCTTGTGACAGTGTATCTATGCAGGAGATATGTCACTGGAAATCCCAAAATGATTATATAAAGAACCCACAATTGGATTTCCATATTACAGACCCAGAGAGCATACAATCCAAATAGCAGTCCAAGGGTGGTGGATTCCAGATAGAGGTCTTTAAAAGAAAAACAAATAGAACTGGCATGTTTGAACATTTAATTATTTTGTTGAAAGGCAAGTGGCAGAATTGTTTACTTGTATAAAGTTAATAATAACCACATAGAAAATCATGTAAGTCAAAATAATGAGACAATAAAGAAAAAGAGATGCAAAGGAAAAGTTATTGTACTGATATTATATTTCTCAGACTCATTATTGATCAGTGTTTATGTAGACATACTGTAGAGATTATCTGTTTAACCAAATACTTTAAGTATGAGGGATGATAAGGATGAAAATGTTGGTGGGAAGATTCATCTACCTTGCAACTCTCATGAGATTATGTATAAAATACATAAATCACGAAATATCCTTTCAATCGGGGAATCTAGGATATAGAGATAAGTTCTATGGAAAGTTAGTATTCGAATCAAGGATGGCTGCTTTGAAAATGTATGAATATGGAGAAGAGATAGAGAAAGTGAGTAAAAGTTTTCATTGTAAGACTCATAGACACATGTTTTTAAAACAATGAGGATATATTACATAAATGAAATTTTTTTTAAAGTTTAAAATTTACTGTTGAATAAGATATTTTTCTGATGCATTAACATATATGTCTTAAAAAAGCAGCTCTATTTTCAAACATGCACCACTGCATTACAAATCAGTTACCTTCTATAATGTGTATCCCCGTCCCCCAAATTATACACAAAACATGTGTCCAACTATCCTGTTTCAAAATAATCTCTTGTCATTTATCTTGCATATCTTTTCTTAACTAGCAGCTATACTTTCTGTATACATTGATTGAGATAAAAGCATCATAAATGCAGCAGGATATTGGTCAGATTTACATTTTATCTTATAAAGATTTGAGAATGTTCAAAGATAAGCATACATATATGTCTTAGCTATTTATTCAGTTTGCAGGCAGTTCTAAGGAAACATGTATATTCTCAAGTAGTTTGGAATTACTGTTTCATGTCTAAGAATTTGAAAGAAAAACCTGTATTCATCAGAAAATTGTGTATGTCTAATCTCTTAGAATTGGACGATTTTTGAATTTCAGTTGTTATTTTTTCTTCGTATATGTCCTAACATTTTAGAGTTTCTATTCCATTATGTCCAAATCCTATTAATATATTGTAGATAAATTTTCTTCTTTAAAATATGCTAGATTTTAATCCCTACTATTAAATACCTTAATCAGTATTATTTAAGAAATCAATGTATCTTTCCAAGCAGTAAATGTAATAAATTGATAAGTTTGCCAATGGAAATGATCCTCGACTAGGCAATACTGGTTTCATTAGAATTGCAAAAGGAGGGACCCGTAAACATCATTTTATACCATCTATGTTCCATCTCCTCTATAGAAACTTAACCCTTCAAAAAGGCAATTGGTTAGTACACGTTTTCCAACGCATGCCGCCTATCTGCATGGCCATATGAAGGGCTATCTTAAGAAATTCAAATTTATTTATGTTAAAATATAAAACTCTATTGAGGTCAGATACATAAAAAGTCAATTTTTGAAGCAAAATGATGTAAAAAGCATGAAGTTTAGGTCTTACGATTTTAGAGATGAGATTATTATGATACTATATAAATGGATAATTAATATTATCCTCACACTTTTTGATTGATTCATCTGAAGTGAATGTAACAGAAAATAGAGCATATAATTCACAGACACCATTAATAGATTTCTAGCCCACATAGATTTTAAACCATTTCTCTTATTATCCCCCTTCTGGTATGCAGTGTGTTATTAATGCATGCATAGTTCAATAACATTTCAGGCTGTTGAACTTTAGAACACAGCAGAGATGTGCAATTATATTTGGGTAATTCACTTTGAGAAATTGCTGGCATGTACTATAATTCTATCATTTAAACCTTCTCCTTTAATTTTATCTGTTGATAATTTCAATTATTTTATATTGCCAATAAGTCACTGATGACTATACCAGCGAGATTTTGTTATAGATATTAGTCAGAGAAGCAAATTAGCTTAAATTATATACTGTGCAAAGACAGCATTTTTTGTAACACTGAGAATTGGCAATTAATATTAACTTTATACCTGGATTATTTGGGTGTACTATTCTTAGAAGACCATTTGTATCAGGTGCTTCTTCTTATTTTAGTACACACAAAGTTGTACATTCCGGAAAAACATTTGCAGGCTCTCTCTCACGGGTGCATGCTCACTTGCTCACTGGTTTTGTTTTATTTGGCAGGTGAAATAAATTTCTTATAAATATACTGCTGTGGCCAAATGTTTGTAACGTTTTCTGTAATATCTGACTAGTATTTATGAAGCTATCATATCAAATCAAGCCCTTTCCATGATTCTGCATTGTTCTATTTTGCCTAGAGACTGCCCAATTCCAAACTGTTCATCACTGCAACCATTTCTTTGCAATCTGCCCAACATGGCATCACAGATTCCAATTCTTAGAGGACCCTACATATAGCCTGAGAATATTTTAGTCAAGTATTTTATACACCTTTTGAAAACACTGCCTCTTTGTTTTACAAAATCACACCATCATGTACTGCCTTAATTTGAATAATATAATATAGGGATTTACAGTATCTTTAAGTAATGTTATTCATGACGCTTATTAGTGTTTTCTGCATTATAGATTGAAGTCCTTAATGTATTTTAAAAATTGCTTGTGAGTATGACCCATATTTTGTATTTCATTTAAACCACGTGGTACCTCCTATAAATCTAAGCATTTTGGCAAGTCAATCTAGCAACCTCATTTCATAACATTTATTTTACTGTTGTTTATTGCCAACCTACTATGTGCCAGACACTGTACTGAATATTAGGTATATTTGGCTAATACCATGACGCTCTATTCAGGTTCCTAACAGCAATTACCAACTTATTAATTTGGTGACTTATGGAAGAGCATAAAGGCAACTATAATTTTATTATACTTTCCTTTATTGCACTTCAAAAATATTGTATATTTTACAAACTGAAAGTTTATGGCAACCCTCTGTCCAGCAAGTCTATCAGCACCATTTTTCCAACAGCATCATTTTTAATTAAGTTACATACATTGTTTGGCATTTTTGTAGACATGTTATTGCACACTTAATATACTACAGTAAAGCAGAAACATATTTACATGTACAACCCTGGAAGTCTATGAGGTTTGCAGCCCTCGCTTTAACACTTTACTCCACTGTTCAGTCCCCCGTTCGGGAGTCAATGACTCCTCCGTCAGTCCCTCCCCGCACGGCCTTTGCCGGTGCCCGTTCCCCAGTACCTGGTCAGGCCTCGCGCACACTCCACGGCACTGTGACTGACTTGGGGAAGAGGCTCCACGCGCCCACAAGTATTGGGGTTTGCATGATAGGTGGTAGGAGCCAGACTCCCTACAGGCCAATTTGGCAGGAAGAGGCCTCTAGCACCGGGTGCACCCAGGTGTTTACCATCCCGGCCCTCCCCTTCCGGCTTCTGTAGAATCCCGTAGAGCGCCGAGATCCCGCGAGATCTTGCTTCTTTTGGGAAGTTGGTTCACAGGCTGCCGGGCCTCGGCCTGGTGTTGTGTTTCTCTGAGCTGCCCCGATGCTCAGCGCTTCCCAGCCCGTCTCCTCCCTGCGTGTTGATTGGAAACCTCTGGAGTGCCCGGGGTAAAGTCTGAAACTAGCCCCCGAACTCAAAAGGCAAAGAGAGACTGAAGAAAGAGGCCGCCCGCTCCAGATTGGTAGGTAGGTGGCAGTTTTAATAAGCAAGGGACTTAATTTCCTGGCTTGTCTTGGGTGGCTCAAAATGTGTAGATCTCTGTCCCCACCTGCCAGAATCTAAAGAGTTTACATAGAGGCCTTAACAGGGTTCAGTCATGTATACAATCCAGATTGTCTCAACAATACATTACTCTCTTAAGGCCGAGTTCTTAAAGTGACTCCAAGTGCAGGAGAAGTGGGTGGGGACATACATTGCAAGGACAGACGAGGGGGTAAGGAGCCTTTAATTGCCTGAATCCAGCTCACTAGTCAACTTGCGGTCCTATCCTCTGGATGACCTCCTTCAACACTCCACCCCTGATGACCCGCTCTTAAAATCTTACGTGCTCCCCTCTTCTGCAGTGTGCCTTGAGCAGTCAGCAAGTGGGTTTATTAGCATGGGGGTAGCTCCTTTGGCAGCTATCTGGTCACACTGGAGGCAGATACCAACGGTATGGGCATACACAAGAGAAAACACATGTTAAGGTAATACTTACCAAAGTAAGTAACAGTTTTTTTCCACCAAGAGCCCCATGATCTGAAACACTGATTTGAGTCCCCTAGACTGAGGGCAGATGACTCAAGGCATTCATTTGTGTCCTCATGGGACTTAATAAAGATGATACATTAGCAGACTCATTAGGTATGAACACGCAACTTTCTGTTTGGATAATGGCACATTGTGAGACAGTGTTAATATCCAAGGCCGTCCCATTTTGGAGGACAGCTTTTCTCATTAGAGATATTTCAGTAGTTCTGAAGGACAGGCTTTGACCTTTAAGGCTTGCTGGGTCAGTTTTATAAAGGCTTCTGTGTGTGCTATGACAGCCTCCAGGCCAATGGAGGGAACAAAGAGAGTGGCCACATGATTGTACCAGTGGAAAACAGAATATGTCCATCTGGCCTTGAGGAGAAGGAAGTTGGCAAATTTTGTTACCATGGGGCAGATTCTCCCCTGTGCCCAGAGAAAACCCAGGGTGCAGCAGCCCAACCACCCAGGTGGAAGCCAGGGCCAAAGATTTGTGCCACACAACATTGGATCCCATTTGGTGCTACCTGATAAATACCTGGGCTGTCAAACCAGTTGCTGTCCTTTAATGTGGCAGAATGACTATCTGGTTCTGGTGATATCCACCCCATATCCCTGGTACAATTGGGTTGGTTCTGTTTACAGTGCCTTTTCTGTTCCCAATATAAGTGTGCACGAGTGCTCAAATGTCTGTAACCTAGGGTAAGCCACATGAATCCGTCCCAAATATGAGTGTAGCCACCCATGGCTCTTATGCTAATATTTTTAGGACCCTTCTGATCAGCTGTTTGGTGTGCTGCCTAAGGAGTTTGGTTGACAAAAAAAAAAAAAAAAAAAGAATACCCATGTCCAGTGTTACTGATAGTGTGTGCTGCAGGCCAGATTTCTGGATCAGTCTCAGTAATATCAGATGAATTAAGAGTACTAGTCCTAGCTTTTTCTTCTTCCTTAATGCATTGCTTTAGGGCCCTCCACCCCCCTCCCTGGAGTGGTGATACCACCATGGAAATCCTGATGAGCTGAGAAGGGCAGCTGCCCACACATCCCCAGCAGTTGGATAGATTGCCTTGCTGGGCATATGAATGGGGCCACAGTTGAAAGCTGTTTTTAATCAGATGCCCAACCTGTGACTGGAAATCATAGCAGAAGACTAAGGTTGAAAAGATAGATATTTAGTAGCAACTTGTATGGGAAGGTCTTCCCTTTCAATAAGAATTACACTGTGGCCTGGTCCTTAGATATTAATGCGGCTGCAGCTTTAGGAACTTGACTTGGTTGTGCATACCATGCACGTTGACCAAGGGAGGCACTGCTGTCAGGCATGAAGAAATGGCCCGGGGATGGGACCTAATGCCAGACCAGGACCCCCACCTTGTCCCTTCTCTCCATGGTACATGTATCAACAGGTCCAGCTTGCAGCAGGACAGTGGGATCCCAGGGGAGATTAAGTAGTTCCCCTAGCCCAGGGGTGTGAAGTAACCCGCCCATCCTGCTGGGACATCCCACTGCAAATTCCAGTAGATACCTCCTCTCCCAGATGTGATATGACTTGGTATTCTCAGCACATTGATCCATGGTGAGAATGGGGGCAGTGTCTGTCTCTGGTGACTTGCAAAACTTCACAGTATTGTGTGTCTCAGCAGGGTGCCCCAGTCTGGCAAGTCTGGTAAGTCTGGCATATGGGACAAAGGCCCTACTGGTTGATCATTCAAATGTATTAAAGCTTGGCATAGGGCTTCCCTGGTGGTGCAGTGGTTGAGAGTCTGCCTGCCGATGCAGGGGACACGGGCGTGACCTGGTCTGGGAAGATCCCACATGCCACGGAGCGGCTAGGCCTGTGAGCCATGGCCACTGAGCCTGCGCGTCCAGAGCCTGTGCTCCTCAATGGGAGAGGCCACAACAGTGAGAGGCCCGCGTTACGCAAAAAAAAAAAGCTTGGCATAGGACTTTAGTCCACCTGGTCAAGGTGGTTTTACTTGTAAGTAATTTAATCTGCTGCTTTAATACTCCATTATTCCTTTCTACCAACCGTGCTGTTTGCAGGTTATAGGGGAGATGTAGTCTCCATCAATGTCATGATCTTTTGCCCAGTTTTGCACATCATGACCTTTGAAATGCAATCCCCAATCACTGTCTATTTGATGAGGGTATCTGTACATGGTACTCAGCTTCTCTCATCCCCTAATGGTGGCAGCCCAGTTTGCACAGTGACGGGGTAACTTGGGTTAGGCCAGACATAGTGTCTACACAATCTAAGACATAGTTAAAACATTTGTTTGGTGGGAGGTGGCCAATATAATCAGTCTGCCAATCCTTCACTGATTGGGAACTCCGACGGATGGCCCCAGATTTATTTGGCCATTGCTTCGGACGTTGTTTAGAACACACAGGACATGCTGTTACTGCATTAACCTTGTCATTGTATTTCAAGGTCAATTCGGCATCTTTGGCATTATGCTATCCCATCCCGGTGCTATGTGGACACTCTTTCTGTGCACCCAATCTGCTGTTTCTACTGAAGGGTAGTTGTTAGGGCTCTTACTCAGGCTAGCGCATCAGCTTCCTGATTGCCAGGGGATCAGCATCTTATGAGCTGGGATGTAAAAGACAGTGAGAACTGCCTCAAGATCTTGCAGGAAAACCATGTTTTCCATGTGTCCTGATCCCATAAATGTTTATTCAACATCCTCCATCCCCCAACTTCCCATTATCCAAGCCATAGGGTTAATCCTTTTAGAATTATGGCCTGGGTTCCTGAGTTATCACTAGCCAAACCACTCTGAAGTTAGCCCACTGGATACTGTGCTTCGTTTCTGTTTCCATCCAGATGGTGTCAGTGTTGCGCTGAATAGAAACTGTAGTCCATGTGGGCAGGTGGCCCTGACTAGACCTGTCTGTATGTTTAATTATTTCTCATTTTTAATTAAATACTACACCACATAACTCAGTAAATTATATATTAGAAAAGCATTAATGACAATAATAGAATAATTATTCTAATAATTATGAAGACACAAATATTTCATGTTATTCTGATCTCAGCCATTAAAATACCCAGAATTGGAAATGTCATTAAATTGAATAAAGGTTTTGATTAAAACTACACATTTAGACATTAACAAGCATGTAACATTTTCTGTCTGAAGCCTAAACTCTTCCATGTTCTCAGTTTAATCTATTTGCTACCTTCAAAAGAACTTGAAGAATAAATGATAATAAATTTATTTTTAACTTTCACAAATAATGTAGGGTTGATTCATGAGCAGGAAGATAAGAATATGACCCAATCATGAATCTGAAAAAGTAAAATACTCTGAGAATAAATGGCTTTCCCAGCAAAGCATATTAATTTCTCTAGGACAGCAAGTAATTTAGTTAATCATTTTTTCTACCTTTGTACGTAGTACCCTGCTCTCCTGAAACATTTACATTTACCTTACAGGAGGAAATTGCTCATCACCAGACACCTTTACTCACCTGACTCACTTTCCACTCATATCAAGGCTCATTTTGGTTGAGAATTTCCCTGTCCTAAAAAACAAATATTTATGCCAGTATGTGTTCAAATTTTCTCAATATTTTAAATGCTTTGGCTCAAAATACCTTAGCAATTAGAATAAGTCCATTATTGTACTACTATAAATATACAGATATTCACTTTATTTTCAAACTGAGTGAACTGTATATTACACTTAGCTGTCAAATTTCCATTCCAGGAGACTCAGTAGGGAAACCAGTAGATATCATTAATACAATTTAAGGACTGAAAACAAAAATTAGTATGAAATACTCTCCTGCCATTGATTTAGCAGAAAAGACTGAGAGAAAATGAGCAATAACAATATGTGGTAACAGCAGGCATAAATTGTACTTGTTTTACTTAACACAGCACTACAACCTATCAGTTTATGAAGTACAGTTATACTCTGAACACCACAGTTTGATGTCATTAATTAAATAATATGGCTATTAACACCTAAAATAGCAGTAGCTTGAGTAACACTATAATAAAATGATTACTATGAGCACATTAGGTAGGCAGTACAATAAAAGTTTGTAAGGCTCTCTAATTATTGTAATTTGGAGGAAAATATAAATGATGGTCCATTGATTGCTCTATAATATTTTCTACTTTATGCAACAGAGATAAAATAAAAGTATCATATAAATAATCACTTGCGATAGTAATATACTGAAAAGGATCTGTGAGAAATTTTCATTTTTTCACTAAGACTATTTTGCTTTTAAACTCATTGGTCTATGCATGTAAATCGCATAGCAATATTATACGGGAGTAGAAGAGATAAATAAATGGAAGGAGCTTATTCCAAAATCAAATTGGAGGACTGCGTACAAATCACAGTGAGTTTCAGATTGTGACATTTATTGTAAATGGCAATAAAACATTGAGTTCTGTTGTAGAATCATTGTTTTATCTTCCAATTAAATGACAGCATTTATCAGATGTTTAAACGATGTGGTTCACAGAAAAGAAGTATTTCTGTCAGACCAGGCAAAGATTAAGAATTTCTGAATTCTGCATCCATCTCTAAAAGAATTCTACTTTCCAACTTGCATTTCATTACCTGCAAAATGGCAAAGAGTATGACCTATATTTTCATTAAAGTGTTGAAGGAAAGAGGATGGGTGTGGTTCCATTCCTTGTGATAGAGCCACAGTTATTCTACGCTATCCTAAAAATAAACCCCCCTGAGTGACTTTCAACTTTCCTCTGCCTTTTACATATAAAATCAAAGGCCACTTCCTCTTGCTTTGTTCGAAAGCATAGTTTTTATATCATGTTACCTTAAAAGCACAGCATGAAACAGCACTAGGGCATAGGTAGTATGTGTGTTGTGGGTGAATAGGAGTGAGAAAAGGAAAAGTCAGAGAGAGACAGGAGAAGAGAGAAGAGGTCTGCAAGTGACTTTTCTCATACAGATTGTAAGGACTCCATTCATCCAGGGACATCTGAGAACCACAGTTGCCTCCCAGGATTGTCTGTTCAAAGGAAGGTTGTCTGGGACAAATATTGCAGGGCTCCTCTCCTCCAGTGGTTCTTGTTGGGAGGGAGGAGAGGCACTCAGTGCACTTCCCAACTGCACTTGTCTGTGGTTTCCATTTTAAAGAACCTGTGACAGGGCTTCCCTGGTGGCGCAGTGGTTGAGAGTCCGCCTGCCAATGCAGGGGACGCAGGTTCGTGCCCTGGTCTGGGAAGATCCCACATGCCGCAGAGTGGCTGGGCCTGTGAGCCATGGCCGCTGAGCCTGCGCGTCCGGAGCCCGTGCTCCGCAAAGGGAGAGGCCACAACAGTGAGAGGCCCGCGTACCGGAAGGGAGGAAGGGAGGAAGGGAGGAAGGGAGGAAGGGAGGAAGGGAGGAAGGGAGGAAGGGAGGAAGGGAGGAAGGGAGGAAGGAACCTGTGACAGAAAGCAGAAAACTGTAGCCCATGTACTGGAGTGGGCTTGCTGAAGACAGAGGCTGGCCTAGAGGTGGGATGCATAAAAATGGAACAGTCCGCCACACAGAGCCCCATTTTCCCTAGAAATCTCTAAAGGAGGGCAGATAACACCATCAATTATGCCAGTGTGTCCGACCCCCCTTATTAAAATATACCTCATACAATATAGGATATATCATATAATCAGAGTTTAAGTTTAAAGGAATCTTACTATCCAGCCTTAACATAGCCTTCTCTGAATTTTACTCTGTGTAGGACGGGAAGAGACAGAGGGTGACTGAGAATAAAAGGAGGTGTTACACTTAGAAAAGTCTTCTAATATGAATAAAAAGCTGAAATAACAGGCTTTAGGAGTAGAATTTCTAAGAGACAAACAAAAGGGCATAGTTTGTTTTTGTAGTAGAAGTATCTGAGAAACATTCCCTCTACTTTTTAACAAATTATCCCTTTGACCTATGCAAATGTTCCAAAACTGTTAAAAAAGTGTCCTGCTTTAACCATTCATATCACCATAGTTCTAAATGAATATTTTGCGAATGCTGGTGAGAAATATATGTTTATAGTCAGTCTTTATATCTGATAAAGCCTGTTTTTTTCAGTCATCAGCTTTGTACTCCTTTAAGGATATTGTTTCTGTTTCTGGCCTTGACATTTTTGTGTACAATTTATAATTAGGTTAATACACACACACACACACACACACACACACACACACACACACACACACACTGCTGTAATTAATTTAAATCAATATTGCCATGTTTATAGTATTGAATTCTCTATTCCATGTATATGATCTGTCCTTTTATTCATTTATTTTTAATTTTTTTTTCTAAGTACTGTTACATATTTTTCTGTGTGGAGCTCTACCATGTATTTTGTTAGATTTAGCGATAGGCATGTGATTTTTAGGTTCACACAAAATTGAGCAGAGTACCTAGAATTCCCTTATACCCACTCTGCCCCCACATGTGCACAGCCAGTCCTACCATCGGTATCCCACACTACAGCGGCACTTTTGTTACAACTGATGAACCTACATGATACATCATTAACACCTGAAGCCTGTAGTTTACATTAGGACTTACTCTTGGTATTTATTGTACATTCTATAAGTTTTGAGAAAAATAAGGTGGCATGTATCCACCATCGTAGTATCATACAAAATAGACGTGCTGTCCTAAAAATCCTCTGTGCTCCACCTATTCATTCCTTCCTTTCCCCAACCCCTGGCTACCACTGATCCTTTGAATGTCTCCACAGTTTTGCCTTTTCTGGAATGTCATGTAAATAGTTGGAATCATACAGTATGTGGCCTTTTCAGATTAGCTTCTATCACTTAGTAAAACACATGTAAGATCCCGCCATGGATTTCTTTTTATTGCCCAGTAGCATTCCATTGTCTGGATGTACTGTGTTTTTTTTTTGTGTGTGTGGTACGCGGGCCTCTCACTGTTGTGGCCTCTCCCGCTGCAGAGCACAGGCTCCGGACGCGCAGGCTCAGCGGCCATGGCTCACGGGCCCAGCCGCTCCGCGGCATGTGGGATCTTCCCGGACCGGGGCACGAACCCGCGTCCCCTGCATCGGCAGGCGGACTCTCAACCACTGCACCACCAGGGAAGCCCCTGGATGTACTGTGTTTTATCTATCCATTCACTTACATTTTGGTTGCTTCTAACTTGTGGCAATTATGAAGAAAACTGCTATAAACATCTGAGTTTGATTTATTTTTTTTAACATTAATTCAGCCTTGCAATAATGTAAACTTGGTCATTATATATTATCTTCTTATGTGCTACTGAATTCAACTTGTTAATTTCACTTAAACTATTTGGATTTATATTCATGCCAGAGATTTGGTGTTAGTTTCCTTTCTCGTACAGTGTTTGTAAGGTTTCAGTATTAATGATATGCTAGCTGAGAGTTTCTTTTCTTATACTGTTGTAAGGTTTAAATATTCATGATATGCTAGCCTCATAGACTGTCTAGGAAATATTCCCCTTTTTTCTGTTTTCTGAGTTTCTATGAAACTGACAATACTTCCTCATAATACTGTAAGAATTCACTAGTGAACTTTTTTGGCAATGTTGTAAATAATTGATTCAAGTATTTTATAAATATAGAACTATTTATATTGATAGTTCTTTTTGAATTAGTTTGAAAATCTGTTTTTTTTTCCAAGAAATTTCTCTACTTCATATAATTTAAGAAATTATTGGTATAAAATTGCTTTCTCCGGTAACTTTTAAGATCTAACTGGTAGAAAGCATTCCTTGTTTTTCATCCCAATGAAGTATAAATTGTAGTTTTGATTTAATTTTTGATCAATCTTCCTAGAGATATGGACATTTTATTAATAATTTCAGAAAACCAGCTTTTAGCTTTGTTGGATTCCTCTTTTATATGATCAATTTCTAAATCAGCGTATTTTGTTCTCACGTTTATTATATCCTTTCTGCTATTTCCTGGGTGTTGTGGGGGCAGGGGAGATATTCACCTACTTTTTGTGATGGATGCTTAAAATACTGATTTTTCAGTCTTTCTTTATCTCTATTCAATGCATCTATAAATTTCCCTGTAAAAGTGGTTTTCCTGTGTCCACCATTTTTGTTATGTCATATTTTCATTATATGTGTAATCAAGCTGTATGCAAATTTATTTTTAGATTTACTCCTTAACTTATAAGTTTTGGTACTTATTTGTGAATGTCTGTTCCTTATTTTCTAAATAAGGATGTGAATATCCTAAATATAAATAAATATGTGGATGTTTAGGTTATATTATTATTATTAAGTTTTAGTTTAATTCTGCTGTGCTAATACAACACATTCTAAATAATTTTATTATTTAAAATTTTGTTAACACCTGATTTATGGTCTGCTGTGGTCTAAATTTAGGCAGTATATATTCTATTTTGGTGAATGCTCCACGTGAACTTGAAAATAAAATGTTCTGCTGTTGTGCGTATAATGCTTTATAAATGAAAATAAGGTTCAGCTAGTCAATTATATTATGACATCTTTAATTTACTTACTGACATTATCATCTGATTGTTCTATAATTTACTAATAGAGACGTGTTTAAAAACTGCAATGTTATTAAGGAATTGTCCTTCTATTACAGTTATCACTTTTTATGTAGAACAAATAAAAATATAGTATTTTTTTCTTCCTAGAATTTAGCTCTTATCAATGTAAATTATCATTTTTTATTTCTAGTAACACATCTGGCCTAACATTTTATGCAGTACTGGTACATCTATAATCACGTGCTCTATTTTTAATTAAAGTATAGTTGTTTTACATTGTTATGTTAGTTTCAGGTGTGTAATCAATAATGATTCAATATTTTATATATTATACTCCATTTAAAATTATTACAAAGTATTAGTTAATTCCCTGAGCTGTACATTATATCCTTGTATCTTATTTATTTTATACCTCACAGTTTGTATCTCTTAATCTCCTTCCCCTATTTTGCCCCTCCTCTCCACCTCTCTCCCTACTGGTAACCACTAATTTGTTCTCTGTATCTATGGGTGTATTTCTGTTTATTATATTCATTCATTTGTTTTATTTTTTACATTCCACGTATAAGTGATAACATACAGTATTTATCTTTCTCCATCTGACTCATTTCACTAAGCATAATCCCCTCCAGGTCCATCCGTATTGTTACAAATGGCAAAATTCCATTCTTTTTAATGGCTGAGTAATATTCTATTGTGTGTATATGTATATACACAACATAGGCGTTAACTCTTTTTTACATGTTTGGTAGAATTCCCCTGGGAAGCCATCAAGTCCAGAATTTTGTTTAATGGAATTTTTTTGATTACTGATTCAATGTCAATACTAGTAATCAGTCTGTTCAGATTATCTGTTTCTTCCTGATTGGAAGACTGTGTGTTTCTAGGAATTTATCCCTCTATTCTAGGTTGTCCAATTTGTTGGGATATAACTGTTCATAGTGTCCTCTTGTAATTGTTTGCCTTTCTGTGATACCAGTTGTAGTTTCTCCTCTTTCATGTCTTTGTTTCTTTGTGTCCTTTCTCCTTTTTTTCTTAATGAGCCTGGCTCAAGTTTTATCAATTTTGTTTATATATGCAACATTTTTTTTTGTTTGTACTAGCATGGTGTATATTTTTTAAATGATTCTTTTACTTTGAATGCTGAGTATCCTTATAGTTAAAATGCATACTTTATAAGCAGCATATAATTAGTGGTGTAGTATACTTCTTGTAGTACATTTACAGTATATAGTTGTTGGCTAAAAATTTATATTTCTAATTGGAGTATTTCCTTTATTTATACTTAAAAGCATAGCTGTATTTTTGAAATCAAGTCTAACACCATACTTTGCTATTTTTTCATCTATTCTTTCTCTTTTTTCTTTACCTTCTTTTAGATCAAATGCTTATTATTCTTCTGTTTATCATTTTATTAATATTGTGATTATAGTTTTTAACAGTTTCAATATTTATTATAATTAGCTATGTATCTTTGAATCATTACAGTACATCCAAAATTAATACTAAGAATTTTTAAGGCAAACAACTCTTAAATTCCATTTGCTCCCTTCTATCTACCTACTGCTGATGAATATTTCAATTCACATATATTTTAAATGCTGAAAGACGTTATTTTTATTGTTTTGATAGTCAGTATTTATTTTTATTTACCAACCTACTTACCGTATTGAAATGTTAGTTTCTTCCTTCATGACCATGCTCCCACATAGTTCCACATATGACCTTTACCCTTTGTATGGAGAATGTCGTTAATTATTTAATGTTAATCATTATTTTAGGGCTTATATTCTAATTTCCTATATTCTGACTAATTAATTTGTGTGTGTATGTGTGTGTGTTTTAATTTAAAATGATATCTTTATTTTACTTTAGTGGTTTAAGGCATTTTCTGAGTATAAAATTCTGACTGAATATGTTTTTCTGTTTTTTTTTTCCCCCCTTCAGCCATTTAAAGATGCCAGGTTGTCTTCTGGCTTTAACCAGTCTCTATTTTTTTTCTGGACAATAATCTATGTATATAGATGACTCTGACCTAGTTGGGTCTTTTCTTTCATTTGTTGGTAGGCCTTGACAGATTTCCTGTTTACCCTTTCTTCTAAGGGGTCTTAACAACATGCATAGAATGGTTACTAGGCCCTCCACTTCCTCAGGCCCAGAATTATAACTTCAGGAGTCTCTGCATCATCCATCACATTGACAGTGTCTCTGCTCAGACTTTTTAACAATATGTGTATAAATACATATATGTATATACATATATATATATATATATATGTATATACATATATATATATATATATCACTTAGGGGTAGGCAGATCTCTCTAGGGAAAAATACATGCTCAGTTTAAACTCAATTCTCGTCTCTCTGGGATCTTGGTCCACTCAACACATAGCCACTTTCAAAGTCTAAATTTCAGTTGTGTCTCCAATTCAGTTACAAATGGAATCCCATGGCTGCTGCTTCCCACTTGGCCTCTATTCTCTTTACTCACTGTATACTCTTCTCTCTACAGTCTCCTGGCTGACTTGATTGCTCTCTGCAATCAAGAGAGTAATTTTTTTGGGGGGCGGGGCGAATTTGGGGTAATTTTTCACAGATTTTTTTTCTCAGTGAGGTTAGTTAATATCAGCTTCTCTGTCATTTCCAGAAACAAAAGTTTGTGATAGTCTCTTTATGTGCCATCCTAACGTCCCCTCTAGTACCCACCACAGTGTGTCACACTCATACCTCTTCAATGAATATTAGTTTAATGAAGGATGTACAAACCACTCAGAAACATAATCTCTTAAAACTTCATGTAAATGAGAGCCATGCAAAATTCTAAATCTGTGAGTACTTTTGAGAACTGTCCAAAATATGGAGTGAATTCTTTTCAATGAATAACAATCAAAAATCTTAACTGTTGTATAAAACTGTTTGTTTAGAGAATCTGACTACAGGTTAGATAAGTAAAATCATAATCATAGTGTATTAAAGAATCATCTGTGAACGGAGAAAAGGAGCATTTTGAATCATACTATACTGGATGGAAAACTTGAGAAGGCTTCCATGAGGTCAAACTTTGCATAAAACCTGAAGGCAAATTAATAATCCAAGTAAAGAATAAGGAAAAGGTCATTGCAGACAAGAGGAATGGCACATGTGAAGGCCCAGAGGTATGAAAGTAAATCTAAAACATGAGAAAGGTGCATGCAAATGTAACTAAATGCTAGGGGCATAATTGTTCCCATTAAATATTAGTCAAATAAAGAAATGATAGAATTATAAATCCTTGACATTTGTTAATCCCATAGTAGTCAACTCTATGTATGAATAGCCTTAAGAATGGCTCTGATAAATTATGAAAGATATCAGGATATAGAGGAAGATTGAGTTATTGAGGAGTAGAACTCAATCCATATTAGCTCAGATGTTGGAGAAAGACTACTATGCTTTCTACAGAATATTCACTCCTGCTACTCTTGGGGGCTTCATTAGATCAATCACTCTTCTGCTAAACACAGAATGCATTTTCTTATGTAATAGACATTCTAGATAAAAACCCAATGTTGCTTTGAGATCAGCAGATCAGTATCATCAGATCTCTATATTAATTAGTGGTGCAAGTGGTTTAAAGTACAAATTCCATTTACCTTTTTGAAATGGAAGTGTTGATGTGTTTTCTAAAAATACAATGTAAGCAAAATGGTTTTCCCCTGCAGATAATTTTTTGATTGAAGAGATTATTATATCATGGCCTTACCTCCGTTCTCAGTGCTGCCAGATAGTAGGCATTCATTAAATTGTAGTTAAATATATGAAAATTAACCTTAAGGAAGTGGTTAAAATCATTGTTTGTCAGCAATATTAAGGTTACACATTCTACCTCTAGAAAAATTTCTGATTGATTTAAACATATTACATGTAATGTATGAAAATACTCAGACCCTCATTAAAAGCATCAGACTTCTGAATATCAAGTTCACTTAACACTTTATTGTATTTTAGACATACTTAGTACAATCTACAAAAATTGATTGTTATAAATCCAGAAAAAATATTTTTTCAGGAAATATGTAAGAACTAAAGAAAGAAATCGCTTTTCAGTTTTTAAAAGCAGCACAAGGGAACTTAAAAACCTGAAATAAGAAACCTAATAACTGGCAGCTTAAACTTGTGATTCAAAACTAGCATTAAAGAATTAGGATGGCCTTGTAAGTGCAACACAGAGTTTCTAAGGAATAGTAAAAAAAAGAATAAGTTTAATTGCCAATATCTTACAAATGGGTTTAATTTTACTACTTTAAAGTGTTGCCCTATTTTAACATCCTTTTCTAATTAAAAGCCACGTTTTAAGAGCCTAAATGTTGATACTGCTTCACCCTTTTATTTTTAATTATTGATATATACAGGCCTAAAGATATATTTCTTAGGGCCCATGCTGGCCCAAATGAATTCAGTGGCTAATTTTCTAGGATAAAGATTTCTATACCAATCTGTAAAAATCAAAGAAGTGGAACACTGCAGACTTAAAACTGTCACCAGTTGTTCAAACTCAGACTACGCTTCATAGGCAAATAAGTGGAGCTGCATACTTGAAGTTCCCTTAAATGACCCAGTAGTATTTTGTTGTATTTATAAATTACTATAAATTACCCTGATGATGATAAATCTGTGATTACAGCTATATTTAAGAAAGTGATAGATCCTTGGAAGATGGTCTACAAAATAACTCCTTTAAAAGGTCTTTCAAAGAAATGTACATTTTATTAAAAAAAAAAGCTTAGCTTTCGTAATGCAACTCTTAACTTCATTTAAAGCTGGCTTTATATATTTTCAAATACTGTGTGTTACTAATAAACAGTAACCATGAAATAATTAAAACAGTAAAGATATTCATTATCTTATTGTTACCAAAAAAATGGCAACATATGGTAACAAAAAAATGCTACCTTCATTTTTTAAACCACTTGAAATAGCACTGTTCTCTTCCTATAATTGGGTGTTGAATAATTAAATTAACAAATTAACCAAGCACCATAGCAGTTTGTTAGTTTCATAGCTGCTAACTTAATAATCAAACCTCTGTTATCTCTTCATTTTGTATAATTTTGATGTTTCTAAAATAGAGTTTCTTTTCCAGTCTTATTTTTGACTAAACTTACCTTTGTTCTAAAACTCCTGAAGTCAGTATTTATCAGAGTGTGCAGTGTCTGGAGGCAGAGAAGCAGTCCAATCATGTAAACCTGAAAAATTGAGAAGAAAACTGATTTTCTCTGCTCTTCTTACACTACTAGCTTTATTTAGCAAAGTGAAACGATAATAAAATAAAGGATTTGAGCTTCCAGAGTAAAGCCCAATAAATAACAATAAAAATGTTTTAAAATTGACATTTAGAAAATTGTAGAGTGGCAAGTAAAAGAAATGTAAAAGGCTTTGAAATTTTCAATTGCACAATATGTCTCTGTCCTGCAAATAATATGAAAAAGCACTCATATAAAACTCTCAAGTGGTTGGTTGTTGAGGCAGTGAAATGTTGTCAGAGCATATCTAAGGAAACTAGCAACGGGAAGCAGCGGAAATCATTTGAAGTGTCACTTCGAGGAACTTACTTTAGATATAGTTTTCCTTTTGTTTTGCTTTTTCTTCTACAAGAGAGGTACTGAAAAAGAAGTCCAAGTTCATTCTCTTTGATGTGTGAGTGAAATAAATCACCAACTTAATTTTAGATCTTGAATTGGTTAAGATTTCAAATCTATGGAAGTGTTTCCCATGTAGGGTTTGAGAAGAAGCATTACCAAACTACCTCTGTCTATTATGTGAAATCCTTATTAATTACAATAGCTAACATGTATGAAAAACTAACTATGGTTGTAGTCATTGTGCTAGGTATTTTCTTGAATTTTCTCCTTTGGGCCCTATGACAACTCCATGAAGGGACTATAATTATCCTCATGCTACTGATGAGGAAACAAAACTTTAGAGATTCTAAGTAACTTTTCTAATATCGAGGAGCTCAAAGCAGCTGAGCTGGAATCTAAACCTGTGTCTGCTGCTTCTAGAAACTAGTTCTTATTTTCATGCCATACACCTTCTGCCATTGTATAAGTGTATTTCTGATAACCCCCACTTTTAAGCAGAGAAGCATTATTGTTTTATGTGTTAGTGTTGTAATGGCACCCACTGTAGACATAAAATGATGTATCGTTCATGAGTTGACAGTTTTTTAACCATATTGACACTTTTGAGGAAGAGGGGGAAACTTATATGCTTAGAATCTACACTCTAATGGTTCAGATATGTACTGTTACTTACCTATATCATTTTTATAATCAAAACTACACTCTATTTCCCATTTTGTATTGAATAAAATGGAGGTCACAAGTGTTAAACAGTTTGCCATTTTGGTAACTTTGTTATCATATTTGGTTTCTCTCTCTCTCTCCTCTGTCTAGATAGAGAGGAGAGAGAGAGAGAGTAGTATATAAGTATATAATACATACTGTACCCTGGTTCTCATCAGCCTTTTTCCAATGAGTCTTGGCATCCATTACTGAATCTTACCTGAAACAATTATTAATATCATAGTCACTAAAGATATTTTTAAAGAATCTCTGACATTCCATCATCCCCATACATTTAGTAGGTGGAAGTCAACTCTAAATGAATATTTTTTTCTCCCTCTTGACATAATCACCCATTTATTTATTTAAATATGAGTGCATTTCTCATTTTATTTATTTGGTTGTAATTTATAGGTATTGTTATTATTTTGATAGTCCCAGATTTATCCAGTGGGAGCCCCTTCAAACTGGATCCAGTGTCCTTCAGTGTCCTACTTTTACATGCCCTAATTTTCTTTGAGTACATCTTTACTTTCTGGCCAATGAAAAATAAAAATTTAAAAAAAAAGCTATTCCAGGCTCATCTTATACTTTACTTCTCCAGTCCTGAAATCAGCCAATTATTCAAGGAGCCTTAGATCATATGTTCACACTGGTAACCCCAATCCCAGTAGAGCACCACCGGTGTTGTTTTATTCTGTCTCCATTACTATGTAGATAAGGTATTACTTCAGCAATGAGAAAGCTGGCTCCCTTTATCCATAATAAAATTATTTTTGCTCAAACTAAACAAAAAAAGAAAAAACAAAACAAAACTGGGTCTGGGGGCAGTTATTTCTCATATCACTGCCCCCAGACCCAAGCCTGTTCATTATAATTTAGATTTTGTCTGGATTTTTTTTCTTTCTATTTGTAGATGATACATTATCATTAAAATTCTGCTTTTTAAATTACTCTGGGTAGTTCTTTCCTCCTCTTTACTGTAGTCATATTAGTCATTTGAAATACAGACAGGTTTTTTCCATTCTAATTGATTTTATTTTAATTTTGTAGGTTGGGTTCCAAAATTAAAGACTACAATAAAGGTATATTTAAAGAAGTTTCAAACCATAAGCTTCAACACTTCCAAACATTTTTCCACCCACTCACTATAAATAACTATAAATAATTAAAATTTTGTCTGGCTTATTTCTATCAGATTGCTTTTTGCGTAACTAAGCAGATACATGAATATTTAATTATTCCTCTTTCTTACAGAAAAAGATGTAAAATACATTCTCTCGTTTGCAGTTTGCTTTTCTTATGTAACAATATATCCTAGAAATCACTCAGTTAGTTAGTTAACGGAAATGCTACACATTCCTTTTTGTAGCTGCATATTACTCCTATCTGAGGATTTGCTGCAGATTACTTCATCTCCCTATGTATGGGCATCCAGTTTGTTTCCAAAATTTTGTAATTAGAAAGAATGATGTAATATATATTTTCATATTATTAGAAGGCTACCATCAGTGAAGTTTCTGGGTCAAAATGTAAACACATACATAAACAATCAATATAGCCAAATTTTCTTTCATATTGTGTGAATCTGTGAGAATGCTCATGTTCTCACAGCCTCACCAATAGAATATTTTAAAAAGCTTTTCATATTTCATAATCTGATAGATGAGAAATGGTATCTCAGTGTAGATTTGATTTGCATGATTTGTAATGTGAGAATGAGAACTTCTGATATGTTTAAAGGTCATTATATCGTTTTGTGAAATTCCTATTCAAATGTTTTGCATATTTCCTACATAGTTGTTGATCTTGATTCCATCAATTATAAGAATGTTTTATACAATTAAAACATATATTAGCTCTTTATTTCTGATATATGTTGCGAATTTCTTCTACTTTCTGTCATTTGTTTTCTGTCTGTTTTTGTGTTATTTAGGACATGCAAGGTGTTTTTCTTTAATCTTTTTCAAAAATTTTCATCTCAGATATATTAATCTTTTCTTTTATTGCATCTAGATTTCGAGTCAGATTTAAAGATTCTTTCCCATAATTCAGGTTAGAGAGGAATTCACCCACAATTTGAATGCTTCATGTCTTTTAAAATTTATTTCTATCTATCTGTCAGTCTATTTATTTTACAGTTAGATTCATTTTCCTTTCAATAGATGAGTTGAGCCCATTAACATTTATGGATAAGGTGATTAGCCCCAATATGGGGCTCAAGTTTTACATTATTTTATGTTATACTTACTGTGTTTATTATACAATATTTATTTTTTCTTTCTCTGTACAATGTGATTTCTTACATAGTTTTTAAAAATAATTTTGATATTTAAGAAAGTTTGCATTTTTGTTCTAATTTTTTCCTCTGTTCTGACTCCTTTTAAAGTTGTCTTTAGACTCCTGTTATTTTATTTAGCCTTTGAATATCTGGTTAGTCAGGTTTAACACCAGACAGAGGAAGATAAATACTGCATGGTATCACGTATATGTGAAAAAAAGTTGAACTTACACAAACATCAAAACAGAAAGTAGAAAAGTGGTTGCCAGGAACTAGTGGCTGGAGAAAGTACGGAGAGGTTGGTAAAAGGGTACAAATTTCAGTTATAAGATAAGTAAGGTCTGAGGATCTAATGTAAAACATGGTAATTATAGTTGATAACACTGCATTGTTGGGTATTTTTGACTCACCCCTATTTTCTATGCATCAGATAATGGGCCCTACCTACTTTATTTTTTCTTTCTCTCATCTCCCTTTGCTATTATATTAATTCTTCTTTATTAGAACATATAATATTTATATACTTTTCTTCTATATATGTATCCACTTTAAAACAATTTAGAACTACTTTTAACTACATGAAATGTTAACCATCATTACTTTTGCCAGTGGTTCCTCCTTTATCTCTTCTTTGAATGAAGGTCATCCTTTTGTAGATTCTCAAGAATTGTGGGCCAGTGTATTCCCTGAGTGTTGTATTTTAAAATTTGTTGTGTTTGCTGTTCTGTATTGTTCTGTATGCTTCTATAGCCTTAGTATTAGAAGGATAACTAGGTTGGATATAAAATCCTTACCTCTTACTGTATTTACCAGCCTGCTATTCTCCTCAACTCCCAAATAATGATGTGTGTTCATGTTGATCTTTGCTTACTTTTGTATCTTGAGTATTTTAGGCTGAATGTTTATATCCCCCCACCCAAAATTCATAAATTGAAGCTTAATTCTCAATTTGATGGTATTTGGTGATGTGACCTTTGAAAGTGATTAGGTCATGAGAACAGAGTCCTCGTGAATGGAATTACGGTCCTTATAAAAGAGACCCCACAGAGCTCCCTCATCCCTTCTGCCAAGTAAGGGCACAGTAAGAAGACAGCAGCCTAAGAACCAGAAAGCAGGCTCTTACCAGACACCAAAGCTGAAGGATCCTTCAGCTTGGACTTGTTTAAGTCACTCAGTCTATGTTACTTTTTTTTTTTTAGCAGCCTGAATGAACAAAGACATTTTGTCATATGGATCTGTGTTTTTAATTCCCTGTTTCAGATCTAATTAGTTTTGTTTTCTTTACTTTTAACTCTAATCATTTGTGAACATTACCAAAACAAAAGTCTTTGTCTCTCCCTCTTCCAGCACTACCTCATGACCCATCTCTCTTTTTCCATCACTTATTCTGTCTAATTATTCTTCTATAGGTGACAGTTGTAGAAGGGAAAAAGAAGCATATAATGATTAATAACATAGCATTATGTATGTCTCTAGTCTCCAAACAATTATCACATGGGTAATATCTATATTTTAATCATTTTCGTATAAGACTAACACAGTATTCACCTTTAGTTGATACTTGGTGATATGTGTAAGATTTATTTAACTGTTAACAATTTTTTTTACTTTTAAAATGCAATTTTGGGAATAAAGAATAATTATTGCTAATTTCAGATAAGCATGACTCCTAAACTTGCATTTTATATCTTATAAGAAGAGCAACTACAGTAATTGAATCATGCAGATCATATGTTAGTTTTATGGGCAAGTACATCACTGCTGTAACAATTCCCAACTTGCCCCATGACTAAAATTGCCCAGGTTATAATACCCTACTCAAGGTTCAGAACTATGCATTTAGCAGCTAAGTATTGTGAAGGGAGCTAACAAGTATAGTGTGAGGAAACATGCAGAATAAAGCACATTTCCAACTGGTAAAAATGAATAAATAGCAAAGCTGGTCCTAATAACTCAATCCCTGACAGTTTTCTGATTCCAATTATCACCCAAGCTTATGGGAACAATAGCTTTTCACTTCCCATACAATAATCGGTCCATCTTCAGAGTCAGAAAAGTGAATTTATCGAAAGGGGGGGAATTCCAGAACAAGTCTACAGCCCAAAGCAGCAGACTGTAGGGACTCCAGTGCCAGGAGACCAGGCTGATGGTGCCACAGTTTGTGTTGCTGATGGACTTAATAAAGCTTTTGCTGGTTATCAGTTGTGATCTAGATACCTAGAGACCTTTTTTGCTGGTGATTTTAGAGCAATTTAAGGAAAAAAAGAAGAATGAGAGTTTTAAATTGTATTAAGTGATTTGAAGCAGAAGTCAAACCAGTTTAGTTTTATATTATCTATCTATAAGTAGATAAGGAAATATTTAAATTAAACCAATTTATACATATGAAAATTTTAAACATGGCTTGACATATAATAAGCACACAAAATTAGTAGTTGTTGTTGCTGCTGAAACATTTCCCCGGTGTAGCCAGAGCTCTGAGCCTGCTGAAAACTTGGCCCAAATAGTGCTCTCACATGTTGCTTAACTGCAGCCTGACTTGAATTCTCTACTGCCTGAGGCTTCTCTGGTTACAAATACAAGAAGCCTGGATATTGAAGCATAAATATGTGGAGGAATCAAATAAGTTAGGCATTTCTGATACCTTCCATCCATCTCCTTAAAAATATGTGCCATCTTCATTCTGTATTGCTCTTACATGACCCCGGAAGTATATCTGCTGGTGTTAGTCTGACCCCAAAAAGCATATGTGACAACAAAATATGGAAAAGTGAAATCACCATCCAGAAAATGGCTAAATCAAAAAGAAACATGAAAGACGATGTGCACATACATTTTCTGAGTGATCAATTTAGAAGTACAAAGTAACTAAAATTTCAGGTAGAGATGAATTTAACAGACTAGAAGATCCTCACAAGAGATACTCTGTTTAATTCAATAATGTAGGAAATTGACTAAAGTACTTTTCATGTGTTGACTTCATTGACATAAACATGACCGATACCTGGCTATCATTGAAATAAGAAACATTCACTCTTGGAAGCTCACTGGTGGGGATGATTCAAGAGGAAGAGCCAGCCTTGAATATTCATTCTGCTCTTGCTTTCAAGAGTGTCTCTGCCTACTCTCCATTCTCTTCCTGGAAAATTATGTCTTTCCTCAAACATTGTTCAAACATGAAATTTTCTTTGCTGTGACTACAAAGCCTTTTATATTTACCTAAATTGCAGCCCACGACACATTATTGTAATATGATAGCTATCAGTGAGATCATGGCAGTTAATTAATTTTAATGATGCTTAATTTATTATTTCTTTGTAGCTAGAGTATGTTTATTTTCACATATAAAGAGTTCAAAGCCCATGTAACCAAAATGAGGTAATTTTATTGTATCTTCTCCTACAACCTCAGCTACAACAGTTAATGTTTCTCTTTGATTCAGGGGAATGCAATGATGAATGAAAACAGACACAGCTGTGCTCTGAGAAGGTTTATAGATGTTGACCAAGAATTAAGCCAATAGATAGAAAGAGAGAGAGAGATAGTAGTTAACTACATGAAATGAGTGGGAAGAGAAGAAATTTTTCTAAGCAGATTAAAAACAACATTTGAAGAGACACTCTAACAGGAAAAATAATGACCCATTCAAGGAGCAGGTGATGATAATGGTGATAGAAGGGGGATGCAGAATCAGTAGTAGTACCAGGAGCCAGTGTGGCTGGAGGGAGTAGAGGACAGGGAAGGTTAAGTCATGGAAGATTATAAGAGAAAGCTTGAGTGGATGGCAGATGTCAGAACATGCACAGCTTCAAATTAATCAATAATATTTTTATTTTTATAAAACAGCGATGAGATAAAAACTAGCAAATAGAAATTAACAGACGCAAGGATGATATTCCATGAGGACAAATAAAATGTATTCATTTCCTAGGGTTGCTACAGTAAAGTACCACAAACTGGGTGTCTTAGAATAACAGAAATGTATTTTCTCACAGTTTGGAGGCCAGGAATCTGAAATCAAAGTGTTGGCAGGGCCATGTTCCCTCTGACAGTTTTAGGGAAGGATCTGTTCCAGACCTCTTTCCTGACTTCTGGTTGTGACTGTGGCAGGCAACAAGGCTCCAGGCTTCACATGGCATCTTCCCTGTGTGTATGTGTCTGTGTTCTAATTCCCCCTTTTTACAAGTATACCAGTCATATTGTATTAGGGTCCACCCTTACAGCCTCATCTTAACTAATTACACCTCCAAGGATCTTATTTCTAAATAAGATTTCATTTTAAGATACTGGAGTATATGAATTTGTGGAGGTACACAGTTCAGCCCACAAAAGAGACATATTTTTAATGGTGCAGAGTTGATCATTGTATCACACAAAAAATTTCCCTTTTTTGGCTAATATATATTTTGTTTATTTTACTATTTTAAACATTATCCTGCATTTACATCTTATAGTCCATCATATTTGAGATCTTCTAAAAGATTTAAATTCCTTTATTTTTACAGACTAAGTAACAGTACAGATATACTTACATAAATCATATAAAATTAATATTAGGTAACTGCATATCCATTTGCCATAAACTATATTATCTTTACTCAATAGATATGCTAAGATTATATTGTTCTTTATATGTTTTTTATAAAAAACTAAGCATAGAACATTTAGATTAAGATGGCAGTCCAGGCTCACATGTATTCCCCTTATCTTTCATAAGAAACTAGCACTGTGCAGAAGTCCAAACAATAAAAGACATTTAAAAAAAAAAGAATTTAGGAGGGGGTGAGGCACAGAACAAACAGGTGATTAAAAATTCTGGAGGAGAGAAGAGAAATAGAATTGGGAGGATACAGGAATGGACAGTATAAACATTTGGTGGGACCTTTATATACCTGGTGAAAAAACAAAATAAACAGCAGGACCCAATGACATAGAGATCATTCTAGAAGCAAACAAAACAAAAAAGCAAAACAAACCCTTAAATCAACATCATAAATTTAATTAATATTAGTATAAATACTGAGAAGTTACCACATTCAAATAACAAATATGGCATTCTGAGCAGCTGGAAATTAAAAATAAACGAGTTCTAAATATTATATATGACTGGTGAGAAAAACATTCTGTAGAATAACTGGTGGATAAAAATCCTGAAATGTTCCCAAATGAAGGGTGGAAGACTGGAAATCCCAGAATTTATGAGAGAAAAAAACATTAAAAGCAATACATAAGGGAAGATATATAGAATCCCCCAAAACACAGAAGAAAACTAGGGAAGAGAGATTATATATATAATATATATACGATATATTGTATGTATAATATATATATTCCCAATTTATAAGAGGTATGTTATAACCTGAATCTTTAAATTGAAAATTATCAAGTGGCTAGGATAGTTTCAAAAAAAGAAAGAAAAATAAGGCATTCTTATGCAATTACTTAGACTGTAAAATGCCAAAGGTAAAATAAAAATAAAGGTAAATATTGAAAAATTACTTAGGCATCCTCTAAGATGCCTCTGGATTCCACATCATAGAAAACTTTGAAGCTCTTACATAAAATATGAATATAATTTATAGAAAATATAAATAACAGTCTTTCTACCAGCAGAACCTTAGCAGCAGTGTTAAGTGTGATTTTATATCACTATGTGAATATATGTCTTTATGATCTTTCAGAGGTGCCAGCTGGAATGTTGGGGTAATAAGCACAGTGTTTGTTACAGTTGGAAGAGGTGTTTATGTGCCAATAAAAGTCATATTGCTTCACAGAATATATTCTTCAGCTTGTCATCCTTTCAGTAAATATCAGTTAAAATGTGTGAATGGTGACATCAGTCATAGTACTTGATACTTTTTTTTTAGATTTGCACCATAAACATAAATTGGACAACTTGAGAAATATAGTAGATAAACTCAGGAAGCTGAAGAAAAAAATTAAGTGACAAAGAAGATCTTTTCATTCTTTAATATACAGAGAAATTTTAATAGGTTCAGGCTTCAGTTTACTATATGGATCCACTCTATAACGATTATACTGGTCAGAAATAAAGGTTCATTTTATTTTACTTTTTAAAATTTTCTGTTTTTTTAAGTTGAGGTGTAATTGATGTACAATATTATATAAATTTCATGTGTACAACATAATGATTCACAATTTTTGAAGTTTATACTCCATTTATAGTTGTTATTAAATATTGGCTATATTCCCTGAGCTGTAGAATATAACCTTGTAGCTTATTTGTTTTATACATAGTACTTTGTGTCTCTTACTCCTCTGCCCCTATTTTGCTCCTCCCCCTTTCCTTCTGCCCACTGCTAGCCGCTACTATTTTCTCTATATCTGTGGGTCTGTTTCTTTTGTTGTTATATTCACTAGTTTCTTGTGTTCTTTAGATTCCACATATAAGTTGTACAGTATTAGTCTTTGTCTGACTTATTTCACTGAGTATAGTACCCTCCAAGTTCATCCATGTTGTTGCAAATGGCAAAATGTCATTATTTTTTTATGGCTGAGTAGTATCCCATTGAATATATACCACATCTTTTTTTTTTTAACATCTTTATTGGAGTATAATTGCTTTACAATGTTGTGTTAGTTGCTTCTGTATAACAAAGTGAATCAGCTATATGTATATGTATATCCCTGTATCTCCTCACTCTTGCGTCTCCCTCTCACCCTCTCTATCCCACTCCTTTAGGTGGTCACAAAGCACCGAGCTGATCTCCCTGTGCTATGCAGCTGCTTCCCACTAGCTATCTATTTTACATTTGGTAGTGTATATATGTCCATGCCACTATCTCACTTCGTCCCAGCTTACCCTTCCCCCTCCCCTACCCGTGTCCTCAAGTCCATTCTCTATGTCTGCGTCTTTATTCCTGTCCTGCCCCTAGGTTCTTCAGAACAATTTTTTTAGATTCCATATATATGTGTTAGCATACGGTATTTGTTGTTCTCTTTCTGACTTACTTCACTCTCTATGACAGTCTCTAGGTCCATCCACCTCACTACAAATAACTCAATTTTGTTTCTTTTTATGGCTGAGTAATATTCCATTGTATACATGTGCCACATCTTCTTCATCCATTCATCTGTCAATGGACACTTAGGTTGCTTCCATGTCCTGGCTATTGTAAATAGAGCTGCAATGAACATTGTGGTACATGACACTTTTGGAATTATGGTTTTCTCAGGGTATGTACCCAGTAGTGGGATGGCTGGGTCATATGGTAGTTCTATTTTTAGTTTTCTAAGGAACCTCCATACTGTTCTCCATAGTGGCTGTATCAATTTACATTCCCACCAGCAGTGCAAGAGGGTTCCGTTTTCTCCACACCCTCTTCAGCATTTATTGTTTGTAGATTTTTTGATGATGGCCATTCTGACCAGTGTGAGGTTATATCTCATTGTAGTTTTGATTTGCATTTCTCTAATGATTAATGATGTTGAGCATCCTTTCATGTGTTTGTTGGCAATCTGTGAATCTTCTTTGGAGAAATGTCTATTTAGGTCTTTGCCCATTTCCGGATTGGGTTGTTTGTTTTTTGATATTGAGCTGCATGAGCTGCTTGTATATTTTGGAGATTAATTCTTTGTCAGTTGCTTTGTTTGCAAATATTTTCTCCCATTCTGAGGGTTGTCTTTTTGTCTTGTTTATGGTTTCCTTTTCTGTGCCAAAGCTTTTAAGTTTCATTAGGTCCCATTTGTTTATTTATGTTATTTTTTAATTTCCATTTCTCTAGGAGGTGGGTCAAAAAGGATCTTGCTGTGATTTATGTCAGAGAGTGTTCTGTCTATGTTTTCCTGTAAGAGTTTTACAGTGTCTGGCCTTACATTTAGGTCTTTAATCCATTTTGAGTTGATTTTTGTGTATGGTGTTAAGGAGTGTGCTAATTTTATTCTTTTACATGTAGCTGTCCAGTTTTCCCAGCATCACTTATTGAAGAGGCTCTCTGTTCTCCATTGTATATTCTTGCCTCCTTTATCAAAGATAAGGTGATCTTAAGTCCATGGGTTTATCCCTGCGCTTTATACCCTGTTCCAGTGAGATGTATTTCTGTTTTTGTGCCAGTACCATACTGTCTTGATCACTGTAGCTTTGTATATACCACATCTTCTTTATTCATTCATCTGTTTATGGATCTTTAGGTTGCTTTCTTATTTTGGCTATTGTAAATAATGCTGCTATAAATAGTGGGATGCATATAGCTTTTCTAATTAGTGTTTTTGTTTTCTTGAGATATATGACAACAAATGGAATTGCTGGATCATATGATAGTTCTATTTTTAGTTTTTTGATGCACCTCTGTACTGTTTTCCACAGTGACTGCACTAATTTACATTCTCACCAACAGTGTTCTAGGTACCCTTTTCACTACATCCTCACTAACATTTGTTATTTGTGGTCTTTTTCATGATAGCCATTCTCACTGATTTGAGGTGATATCTCATTGTGGTTTTAATTTACCTTTCTCTGATGATTAAAGATGTTGAGCATTCTTTCATGTGCCCGTTGAACATCTGTATGTCTTCTTTGGAAAAATGTCTCTTCAGGTCTTCTGCCCATTATTTATTTATTTTTTGATGTTTAGTTGTATGAGCTGTTTATATATGTCGGCTGTTAACCCCTTATCAGTCATATCATTTGCAAATATTTTTGCCCATTTACTAAGTTGTCTTTTCATTTTATTAATGGTTTCCTTTGCTGTGCAAAAGCTTTTAAGTTTAATTAGGTCGCATTTGTTTATTTATGCTTTTGTTTCCTGAGAAGACATTTAAAAAAATACTACTATAATTTAGGTCAAATAGTGTTCTGCCTATGTTTTCTTCTAGGAGTTTTGTGATTCTGACCTGTATTGGAGAGAAATGTTTTGAAAGTATCAAAGTTTGCATTGCTGTGATAAAGCATAAATTGTGATGGAAGTTATAAAACCAAATAAGTAGATTATTAAACATTAGAATTTTTCACTGTACAAATATGTATTTATTTCTTATGCATGACAATATGTTTTGTCCAAGTCTAACTAACCTAGTTCAGAAAATAAAAATTTCTTGAAATGTGTTTTATAATGGAAGACATTAATCTTCTATCACTTCCTTGTATACCTTTATGAAATGCAGTGAGTTTAAGTGTAACAGTGAGCTGAAAGACATATAAGATGTAAAATATTGTTTATTAAATTCATTTGAAGCCTTCATTTACATAATGTGGTGTTAATTTAACATGCATTCTTGTCCAGTGTATGAGATGTTGAGTATAAGCAATAATATTTTAAAAGAACTAAATATATTCCAAAAAATATATCAAAAATCCATCACTGATGGGATTTCCTTGGTGGCACAGTGGTTAAGAATTCGCCTGCTAATGCAGAGGACATGGGTTCTATCCCTGGTCCGGGAAGATCCCACATGCCGCGGAACAAATAAGCCCATACGCCACAACTACTGAGCTTGCTATCTAGAGCCCGTGAGCCACAACTACTGAGCCCACGCACAACAACTACTGAAGCCCACACACCTAGAGCCCATGCTCCACAACAAGAGAAGCCACCGCAGTGAGAAGCCTACACACCGCAATGAAGAGTAGCCCCCGCTCGCCGCAACTAGAGAAAGCCCACACACAGCAGTGAAGACCCAACACAGCCATAAATAAAAAAATAAATAAATAAATAATTTTTAAAAAAAATCAATCACTGAATGTGGACAGACAAGTGAAATACGTTATTTTAAAATATCTTTAAATTCTTTGGGGTCTCAAAGTGAGTTTTATTTTGAAAGAAAATGCTCAAAATGAATTTTTTTCCCTAAGAGTTTAGTATATATTAGAATTCCTGGATTCAATCCAATTGTAGTCAGCCTCTTTCAATGACAAATAGGGGAGAAAGCAACTTGTTTTCTCTTTCTTATTAAGGAGAACATTGTCACAGGATAGAAAGAATATAAAAGCCAAGATAAAAAGTTCAAAGCTTGACTAATTTATTCAAATGGCTGCCATTTATTACAAAATAAAACATAGAAATTTACTTAAACAGAAGTCACAATGGATCAACCAAATGGGTCAAAAGATCAAAAATAGATATAAATACGTATTTAATAGTGAAAACAAACATTTTAAATATAAAATAAATATTCACTGAGAAAGGAAAATAATGGAAACATTATTTCTTACTTAGGCTAGGTGTAACTAGGTATCACTTGTCTAATTTATAATAAACTGTCAGTGACTGCAGAAAAAAAAATCTATGTATGTCTAGTACATACAGTTATTCAAATATGTGCTAAAATGAGTTGCTCCTTTAGGGCATGCCTTTTTACTTAGTTTTGTTCTTATTGCTTAGTTTGATTACTATTTTTTTTTTTTACTGTTCAACTATGTAAATAGCTTATATAAGCTATATCACCATGCAGTATTAGAGTCTTGTTAACCCCAAAAGCCAGATTAAAAGAAAAGAGAAGACTTGTTAACCCCAAAAGCCAGATTAAAACATAATTAGCAGTAATTAGTGTTGAATTCAGATCAAATGAATAGCAATAAAATTGTTACTAAGGTTTAGAACTAATGTTTATTGAAAACACTTAATCTTCACAAAAATCCTATAAAGTACAAAATATATATTATTGATAAGCAAAACATTATTTTATATTAATATTAATATAATTAAGTTTGAACTCCACAGCCATATAAATAGACTGTAAGTTTGTGAAAAAAAATATATATGTATACACAGCTCACATGAAATTAACATTATATGTTTGATACACTAAAATCTAAGACAGTTCAACCATTGGGTAAAAAGATCGTGTGAATGCCCATCCTTCCCAATACCCCTATTGAGAAAACAATGCCAAATAATTAATGTAAAAATGGCATAACAATAAAGAGGATATAAGTGTTAGGGAGAGAATGAACCTTCAACACTGAATAAATAAGTTTAACTATATTCATGAATATGTAGTATTGATAAATATTTTTACATATAAGCAGAATGGAAGCAGATGCAGCTTAGATAACACTGAAAGGGAATATGATGTTACTCTCCAAGTTGAAATACCAGAGGAGGACTCGCAGTAATTTGTCAGGTAAGGTTGATGGGCAGGATTTAAATGTAAAGATATAACATCGAGAGAGGAATTTAATTCCTGAGATATAGGGCAATTTTCTAAAGAAATTATGCAAGCTTCAGAGGAGAGCAAAGGTGTTCATAGTGTCTGTGGGTCATCCATGGTAAACATTTATTTATGAAATACCATGTGTGGGGAGGTGGCACTAGTTTTCTAGTGAGCACTCTTAAAATTAAGCTGTTCAGTTAACATGCAGCTTTATCTGAATAAGTGTCCTGGTCAGTTTTTTTTTTTTTTTTTTTTAAAGACGTCCTTAAGGAAACAGTTTTATAAACTAAAGAAAAAGAAAGACACCTTACTAATTTAAAATAAACAATCCAGTATTTCATTCTTAAATATGAACAGACAGCTAAGCAAACAGCTTTTATAAAAAGTGAAGATAGATAGATTGAAAGATAAATAAACAACAAAACAACAAATTAAAAAAACTGGTTATAGATGTGAAAAAATATAATTTGAATTATAGATGAAACTACATGAAAAAAGTTCCTGAGAGAGAGAGAGTAAACTATATATAGGGCTTCCCTGGTGGTGCAGTGGTTGAGAGTCTGCCTGCCGATGCAGGGGACATGGGTTCGTGCCCTGGTCCGGGAAGATCCCACATGCCGCGGAGTGGCTGGGCCCGTGAGCCATGGCTGCTGAGCCTGCGCGTCTGGAGCCTGTGCTCCGCAATGGGAGAGGCCACAACAGTGAGAGGCCTGCATACAGCAAAAAAAAAAAAAAAAAAAAACCTATATATAAGGGGCCTACCATATACTCTGTAGTATATAGAGGTATAGTAATATAAGAACTATAGAAACATAGGATAAAAGGATATTATGAAAAAATACACAACTGGATGAATGTAGAATTAATTGAAACAAAAATTATGATTTACAGGAGAACCAAAGATTCAAAGGAACAGAAATTTATATCCAAGTAAATTCTCCTAAAATTAGAAGCAAATATAAAAATAAGGAAAATATGTGAGAAATGGTAAAGAGATGCAGATCACTCCAAAAATACAGTACCTGAAAATAAGAATCCAAGAACATGTGAGAACAGAAATTATAAACACAATAATAAAATAAAATTTCAAAGAACATTTGTAGGAATAACTTTCTGAGAAAAAGGGTCCACTGAGACTACTATATCAAATAATCTCACCCATGTTAACACACTTATGGAGTCTCACCTCTAGAAGGATAAAGAGAACCTAGGTGATTCTTATCTCTTACGTAGAAATATGTGTCAAGTTGGTGTAAGTCTTGTATCCACAGGCCTGATGATAAAGAACAATGGAACAACTCTTCAAACTTTGTGAGGAAAATGAACTGCATGTAGATTTATATTAAAATCTGTAAAAATGAAATAAGTCAAAGATATCAAAGAGAAGTTATCTGAGAACCAGGAAGTAGTGGCTCCCATATGGAAAACAGTGGAGGGGGTAATTCCAGTGTGGTGGCTTCAGTGCAGCTCTGGAGAGTAAAATAGTTCAATTTAGAGGCAGAAGACAGAGGACACTAGGAAAGAGGTTTCTAGGGAGGAAATCAGGATCCTGCTAAACATGTGTTACCTAACAATCTGGGTAAGTGTGATAATAGGCCATACCCATTTTTTCAAACAAAAAGTTAATTTAGAAACATCACATACACCCAGACACATGCACCAGGACAGTCACACACATAAAAACACTAGTGGGATAAAAGAAAATATTGATCCATATTCAAAACAAACACAAATATGGCAAGGTTTTCAGTAAGTAAAGTGTGTTTAAAAACGAAGAGAAAATAGCAAGATAACCGTTAAGCTGTGAACATTCAGAGTCCCAGGATTCATGCTATTTTATCAGTAAAAAAGAAAATGGACTTAGTCAATAATTTGATCCTACAATAAAGAGTATTTACATAATTACTATACAGAGGAATACATTGGCTTCACATTTACAACCAATTTAGAGACAAAGCACTATGGCCTTTTATAGACACAGAAACATAACAGACTTGAAAAAGTTAAATATAAAACTAATGAAATAAGGATAATGGTAAGAAATAAATTAGGTAAATAAAGATATTTCTACCCTTGCACCACATGATTTTAACTTCTATAGGTTTTTAGTATATTTTATGTTTGGTCGTGCTTGATCTCACTAAATGGTTTTATTTTTGAAAACCGTTTTTGGCTGTTCTCTTGTTTTTGCTATTTTAGATGATTATTACAATAATTAGGTTACTACAAACAGAAACTCACTTTGGTATTTTGGTTGAAGTTGTCTGTATTACATAGATTGTTTGGGAGTAGTGTATATTTATATCACTATATACTCGTATCTAAGTCTTTTATTTTTCCTGTAAGTGAATTTTTGTAATATTCTTTAAATGACTCCCGCACATTTACTATAACTACTCATAAGTTTTTATGCAAATATGTAAAAAAATGGTATATGTGTGTATGTATATATGTATATATACATATGTATATATATATATATATGTAACTTACCTGATCACCTTACTAAACATGATTCCTAGAACTAATTGCTTACAGTTGCACTTCTTATATTTTGTAAGTAGATAATCATAGGATTTATACAGAGTCCTGAAAGTTCCTTTCAATTGTGTGTATTTATATTTCTTGTCTTTTGCCACTGGCTCGAATTTCCAGAGTACTAGTCATTAATCATATCCATGCTTTTGAATTAACTTTTAACATTTCATTGTGAATATCTTGCTATAAATAAAATATTTTACAGAATATATTTGTATGATTTTATATAAAATATTTTATCATAAACTGATATTTAGTTGAATTTTATAAATTTTAGATTTTTTCAGTATGATTTTACTTAGCTTATTATTTTGATTAAATATATGTTAGTTTTTATTAATTCTCCTTGTATCATAATTATTGGTGACATAGAAAATACTTTAGTACTTTGCTGGCTTCAGATTTCTGATTTTTTTCTTTGATGTTTTTGTGTTAACATTTATTAATACGATTGGTTTGCAAAGTTTTTTGCTGTTAAATAATTTTGGTGTTAATCACACATGATTTATAAAATAGTTTGCTAAATGTTGATTCTTCTCTATACTCTGGAATATTTTCATCTGCACTGAATTTTCTGCATCTTATAGAGCTGCCAACTTTGAATCAAATATAGTTTATATATAGGGGCTAGTCTTCAGTATATGGAGATCATTAGAAGACACTGGGTACTGGAGACAAGAAAAAAATCTTGACTGACAAAATACAGACTGGAATCCTGGAGGAATTAAATAATGGATCATAAGTTATCGTAATACCAAGAGCTTTTTAAAGCCAATTGAAAGGAAGGCAGGATCTGAAACTGAAAAATAGTTCAGTAAGGAATGAAGGCAGACAATATCATGGGTGAAATGTAAGTATTATAAAACAGAAAGTATCTGTTATTTTAGTGGGTGAAGCTTCCAAGCACACAAGTAATCATGTAAGCATTCCTCAGTCAGCAAAACTTCCTACTGTGAATATTATAGAAGCCGAGGCCATATGTGGTCTAGTAATTCTTGCCAGTGAGTTAGTGCCCTATGGCTGAGGACGTAGGGGAACATTATCAGTATACCATAAAACAACTTCCTAGGAGTTAAAGGTCTCCAAACAATAAAGTAGGCCTTTTAAAAATACTCCTTATGACCATATTCCTTAAAAAATTATAAAAGGTAGTAAATAGTAAAGGTCATCCCTATATAAATGGAAAGATGATTTCTGTGGTTTCTTTATATAATTCTTTTATTTTTTAATTATCAAAGTCTGTATAAGACACTAACCTGTACCAGGTTTGGCTGACTAATTTTTTAAAATAAAATTTAAAAAATGAAAAAGTAAACAAATATCTAAGACAAACTACTAAAATATGATAGGATTTTGAAAAATCAGAAAATTTTCTTCTTTTACCCAACTACAGTTGCACATTGAAGCAGGTTAGCAACATGAGTGCATCATGGTTGCAGTACTGGAATTGAATATTAGGCAGAAATAAAGTTTAAAACAGAGTGGGTCTATATTCATTTTATTTTGCCAAGTTCTGATGAGGGCAGTATTTTAAGTCATAACATATTATTACTTTTTAGTTTGTTTCATCTTATTTTAAAGTAGAATTGGGCATCCTGGTTTTTCCTGTCTGGCTAAAGTATCTCTCTTTGTTTTAGCCAAAGATTGAAGCTTCCTTTATCATAAATTTAAGTAAATAAAAATGGCTGATTTGATAAAACTGTATACAAGTTTAACTGTGGTATGTGTCAAAGGATATTTTTATTTCATTGTTTTATTAGATTTATGTTCTTTATCAATTTATCCTGAAAAGAAACAGCAAAGTAGGGTTTTGTTTTACTATAAAATGAAAAGAAAGAAAAGAGTAGCATAGAGCTAGCTTATTCCTTCTCAATTTGCAAAATCTCAGATGTCTTGATTTGGTTGTTAATATTACAAAAGATCAGTAACTGTCAAATCTAAAGGAAAATATATGTATTAGAATGCATATATAATTTTCTATTTAATATGCTACAAAGATTGAAAATAAAAAATTTTTAAAGGTACACATATATTCTCTAACACATACCAAAATATATTGTAACCTATCAAATATTTTAAATATGGTTACAATTCCATGCTGTCTTTTATATCAGTATTTTATAAGCTTTAAATTGCATTTTTACATACATAATGACTTGGATGAGTATTTCTAAATTTATGCCATTTGATTTTGAAAAATAAATACTTCACAAATTTTACAGAAAACTTTCAGAGCAGTTTATCATCCCTTTCGTTGTTTTTTAACAGCCAGTGCTCTGGTGTGGGAATATTATGGCAGCAAAAGTACCTAAACTTTGAATATGGATACATCTGTATTCAAATACAGATTAGATTCATTGTGTATAAATAACATGGCATGTAGAGAAATTTAAATAAAAATATGTGGTATTATTATTAATTTATCCTCTTAGGCTGACTGTGTAAATCAACCCTTGAAATTTTAAGTAACGTACCCAAGAAGAAGTACGTATATGCTCAAGGAATAAGTCTTCTGATTTTATATTTTAATTCTTTTAAGTCATCAGCGTTTAGGTAAATAAAACGTTAACATGGGGACCTTTTTATTAAATAGGAGTAAAATGGTATGAAATCATAAAATATATCTGGCAACTTTTTATGCAGAAATAATATATCATTCACATTAGTATCAATCAGTGATTGATCTGTTAAGTCTGTCATTTTGATAACGTTTCATTTATTTTCAACTCTACTCAAGTTATTAATGAACAGATTCTCTAACTTTGAGAAATATAGAAATTTTCATAACCAATAATGAGATTTTCTCCTATGAATGTATAGATCCAAGACAGAATCCAACCCATTAGATCCAAATCACTCTCTTTTCCTTAGATATAGTTAGCTTCTTAGATTTTATGATCTTGAGCACAAGTCTTGAACATGAATTGAGTACAAGGGCATATCACATAGTTAAGAATATTAAGCACCAAGGAGATAGGAAACTGCCCTGCAACATTCAGTATCATTATATCCTTGATATTAATTCTTGTAAACAAAATGATAAGCAGTGTACTGAAGAGGAGTAGAGAATTTCATTCAACTATCATAAGTTTATTTGATCAACATTATATAGGTAAAACAAGACAATACAGGGAAGTACAATTAATCAAGGCTAAAACAAAAACATAAATGGCAGTACTACGCTGCCTAAAAGCAATTTTTAAAATCAGTATTGCTATTTAGAATTGGAAGAATATCTTAATTATTCCTTTGTAAGTAACTACATTATAAATCTCACACGTGGCTCAACAAATAATATTTAGCAGATTCTGAATTTGGATTTTGCTTTTCTGATTTCTAAATTATTGATATTAGTTTGTAATGTTTATTCAAGTCGTGATATAGTAATTTATAGTATTTTGATGTGATTTGTAATGTATTTTCAGCTACAAAAATAATTTCTCTTACAACATAAAACAACAAAATTACGCCGATATACCATGGGAAGAAGTTGTGGAATAGCAAAGCATTCAAATGTATGAAAGTGTCTACTTCTCTAGACCATGTCAATAAAGTCTTTGTCAGTTTTGTTCACTACATTACTACGGTGCCTGGAAACATGCATGACACATATTAGGCATTCAATAAAAATTTGCATGAATTTTAAAAAATCAGCCAACAACATGGAATTATTTCAAATTGATTACCTCTCTACTTTTTTTGCAAATATTATTTTGCAAATAATCCATCTTTACTAACCCAATTTAATGTTATGCATTTGCATGTGCCAAATCTTGAAAGTTGATTTATACTATTAATATACATAGAAAAAGAAAAATATTTTGACACTCTACATTATTAAAAACTAATTTATACACTAAGCATGTAATTAAATCGGTCTATAAGTTATAACATATAAGGTGTGAACTTTAAAAAGAAAAACAAAACTTCGTAATTATTGCCTATAGAATATGGACATGAAATTCCCATGGTGCTCTAAATTATTTTCTCTCAGTCAATTTCTCTCTCTCTCTCTCTCTCTCTCTCACACACACACACACACACACACACACATACACATACTCACTCACTCACCCAAAAAGAGAGTCACATATTGTTATATATGAGCCACTGTGATAAGCTTTGTAGTAAACAATTGAATAAAGGCCTTACGTTCATGGAGTTAACATTCTAGTGGGTGAGGCAGAGTTTTCAATGATTACATAAACTACCACTCATGTGAACAGGGTCTGAGGTGAAGGCAAGCAATATGAACCTCACTAGTTATGAGGTATAGATAATAAAGAAAGGTGTCTGACTCCAAAGGTTAACTCAAGATTTTTGGAAAGGCATACATGTTAACAGTTTATTTTTAGTGTGGAAATTCTTAGAGTATTGAAAAGATACGCTGTTTCAGGATATGCAAAAAAAAGCCTTAGTAAGCAACATTTACCAAACTAAAGAACCGTTAAGTGGGAATGTTTGGGATTTAGAGGAATGTCAAGAAGACTAACAAGATTAGAGTAAAATGAGAGGAAGAATAGAAGCTTGATTTGAATAGTTGGTCAGTTTTTGTATTTTATAGATGAACTAATAAAATGTTTATTAAAATCTTTTTCAGGGACTTCCCTGGTGGCGCAGTGGTTGAGAGTCCGCCTGCCGATGCAGGGGACACAGGTTCGTGCCCCGGTCCGGGAGGATCCCACATGCTGCGGAGCGGCTGGGCCCATGAGCCATGGCCACTGAGCCTGCACGTCCGGAGCCTGTGCTCCGCAACAGGAGAGGCCACAACAGTGAGAGGCCCGCGTACCACAAAAGAAAAAAAAACAAATCTGTTTTTCAGAGCTTTTTGAAGAGTCACCAGAGCATGGTAAGAACTTCTATTTTATTCTAAATATGAAACCATGGGAAGGCTATAAGCAGGGAAGGACATGACCCCATTTTGCATTGTCCAGAGCCTTCACTAATGTCTCTGTGGAGAACAGACTGTAAAAAAGTAAAAATGGAAGCTGAGAAATAAGTAGGAAGGCTACTAAGGCAGACCAAGTATGAGAAGATAATAAAGTGAGACTGGAGTCCTAGGGAAAAAGTTGCTGAAAAGTGATCTGATTTATAATACAGCTGGAGGATAGACAGTAAGATTTGCTGATGGAATGAATGATAAAAGAGAGAACTATACTGTGTTTCTAAGCTTTTTATCCTGGGCAGCCACTTACCACAGTGGAGAACACTGAGGGAATCATGGGTTTGGGAGAGGGAATCATGTTAATTTTAAATTATTCTCATTACTTATCCAGGCAGTTGCACAATGACTTTGGAGTTCAGGGGCCAGTTCTTGACTTGAGAGAGATATTTGGACATTTGCAAGCATACACATGATATTTAACCTGTCTAGCTAGATGAGGACATTCAGGTGGTGGATAGACAGATAGAGAAGCCATAAAATGTGAGTACATCATCTCAGAGCCCTCCAACAATTAGAGCTCAGAAAGAGGAGGAAATTCAGCAAGAGGATTATCGTGGACCATGGTGTCTCTGAAACAAGATTAAATACTTGAGGGAGTCCTCAATAGTTTCAGATCTTATTGACAGTTTGTAAAACATCCAAGAGTTTTTAAAGCACTTTCAAATTCATAATCTCATTGAATCACCAAATGAATACCATGCAATAAGTATTTCTGTTATCATAGTACAGATTAAAAATATATGATTCAAAAAAGCCACATAGCTAAGCTACTAAGTGGCAGAAGGAAGGAATGTAACCCAGATTTTCTGATTCGATCCGTTAGTGCACAGCCCGCAAAATAACAGATTCTAGTAGTGTCATCCCACTATATACAAGTGCTATTCTTTTTTTTCTATCTTTTTTAACATCTTTATTACAGTATAATTGCTTAACAATGGTGTGTTAGTTTCTGCTTTACAAAAAAGTGAATCAGCCATACATATACACACATCCCCATATCTCCTCCTTCTTGCGTCTCCCTCCCTCCCACCCTCCCTATCCCACCCCTCTAGGTGGCCACAAAGCACAGAGCTCATCTCGCTGTGCTATGCAGCTGCTTCCCACTAGCTATCGGTTCTACATTTGGTAGTGTATATACGTACATGCCACTCTCTCACTCCGTCCCAACCCACCCCTCCCCCTCCCCATTTCCTCAAGTCTGTTCCCTAGTAGGTTTGCATATTTGTTCCGGTCCTGCCTCTAGGTTCTTTATGACCTTTTTTTTTTTTTTATGATTCCATATATATATATTAGCATATGGTATTTGTTTTTCTCTTCTCACTTCACTCTGTATGACAGACTCTAGGTCCATCCACCTCACTACAAATAACTCAATTTTGTTTCTTTTTATGGCTGAGTAATATTCCATTGTATATATGTGCCACATCTTCTTTATCCATTCATCTGTTGATGGACACTTAGGTTGCTTCCATGTCCTGACTATTGTAAATAGAGCTGCAATGAACATTGTGGTACATTACACTTTTGGAATTATGGTTTTCTCAGGGTATATGCCCAGTAGTGGGCTTGCTGGGTCGTATGGTAGTTCTATTTGTAGTTTTTAAGGAACCTCCATACTGTTCTCCGAAGTGCCTGTATCAATTTACATTCCCACCAACAGTGCAAGAAGGTTCCGTTTTCTCCACGTCCTCTCCAGCATTTATTCTTTGTAGATTTTTTGATGATGGCCATTCTGACCGGTGTGAGGTGATATCTCTTTGTAGTTTTGATGTGCATTTCTCTAATGATTAATGATGTTAAGCATCCTTTCTGTGTTTGTTGGCAATCTGTATATCTTTGGAGAAATGTCTATTTAGGTCTTCTGCCCACTTTTGGATTGGGTTATTTGTTTTTTGATATTAAGCTGTATGAGCTGCTTGTAAATTTTGGAGATTAATCCTTTGTCAGTTGCTTCATTTTCAAATATTTTCTCCCATTCTGAGGGTTCTCTTTTCATCTTCTTTATGGTTTCCTTTGCTGTGCAAAAGCTTTTAAGTTTCATTAGGTCCCATTTGTTTATTTTTGTTTCTATTTCCGTTTCTCTAGGAGGTGGGTCAGAAAGGATCTTGCTGTGATTTATGTCATAGAGTGTTCTGCCTATGTTTTCCTCTAAGAGTTTTATAGTGTCTGGCCTTTCATTTACGTCTTTAATCCATTTTGAGTTTATTTTTGTGTATGGTGTTAGGTAGTGTTCTAATTTCATTATTTTACCTGTAGCTGTCCAGTTTTCTGAGCACCACTTGTTGAAGAGGCTGTCTTTTCTCCATTGTATGTTCTTCCCTCCTTTATCAAAAATAAGGTGACTATATGTGCGTGGGTTTATCTCTGGGCTTTCTATCCTGTTCCATTGACCTATATTTCTGTTTTTGTGACAGTACCGTACTGTCTTCATTACTATAGCTTTGTAGTATAGTCTGAAGTCAGGGAGACTGATTCCTCCACTTCCGTTTTTCTTTCTCAAGATTGCTTTCGCTATTTGGAGTCTTCTGTTTTTCCAAACACATTGTGACATTTTTTTGTTCTAGTTCTGTGAAAAATGCTAGTGGTAGTTTGACAGGGATTGCATTGAATCTGTAGATTGCTTTGGGTAGTATAGTCATTTTTCACAAATTTGATTCTTCCAGTGCAAGAACATGGTATATCTCTCCACCTGTTTGTATCATCTTTAATTTATTTCAACAGTGTCTTATAGTTTGCTGCATACATGTCTTCTGTCTCCTTAGGTAGGTTTATTCCTAGGTATTTTATTCCTTTTGTTGCAGTGGTAAATGGGAGTGTTCCCTTAATTTCACTTTCATATTTTTCATCATTAATGTATAAGAATGCAAGAGATTCCTGTGCATTAATTTTATATCCTGCTACTTTACCAAATTCATTGATTAGCTCTCGTAGTTTTCTGGTAGCATCTTTAGGATTCTCTATGTATAATATCATGTCATCTGCAAACAGTGACAGCTTTACTTCTTCTTTTCCAAATTGGATTCCTTTTTTTTCTTTCTCTTCTCTTATTGCTGTGGCTAAAACTTTCAAAACAATGTTGAATAACAGTGGTGAGAGTGAGCAACTTTGTCTTCTTCCTGATATTAGTGGAAATGGTTTTGGTTTTTCACCAATGTTGGCTGTGGGTTTGTCATATATGGCCTTTATTATATTGTGGTAAGTTCCCTCAGTGCCTACCTTCTCTAGGGTTTTTATCATAAATGGGTGCTGAATTTTGTCAAAAGCTTTTTCTGCGTCTACTGAGATGATCATATGGTTTTTATTCTTCAGTTTGTTAACAAGATGTATCACATTGATTGATTTGCATATATTGAAGAATCCTGCATTCCTGGGATAAACCACCCTTGATCATGGTGTGTATGATCCTTTTAATGTGCTGTTAGATTCTGTTTGCTAGTATTTTGTTGAGATTTTTGCATCTATGTTCATCAGTGAAATTGGCCTGTAGTTTTCTTTCTTTGTAACATCTTTGTCTGGTTTTGGTATCAGGGTGATGGTGGCCTCGTAGCATGAGTTTGGGAGTGTTCCTTCCTCTGCTATATTTTGGAAGAGTTTGAGAAGGATAGGTGTTAGCTCTTCTCTAAATGTTTGATAGAATTTGCCAGTGAAGCCATCTGGTCCTGGGATTTTGTTTGTTGGAAGATGTTTAATCACACTCTCAATGTCAGTGCTTGTGATTGGTCTGTTTATATTTTCTGTTTCTTCCTGGTTCAGTCTCGGAAGGTTGTACTTTTCTAAGAATTCGCCCATTTCTTCCAGGTTCTCCATTTTATTGGCATATATTTGTTTGTAGTAATCTTTCATAATCCTTTGTATTTCTGCAGTGTCAATTGTTACTTCTCCTTTTTTCATTTCTAATTCTATTGATTAGTCTTTTCCTTTTTTTTCCTGATGAGTCTGGCTAAGGGTTTATCAATTTTGTTTATCTTCTCAAAGAATCAGCTTTTAATTTTATTTACCTTTGATATTGTTTCATTTCTTTCTGATCTGATCTTTATGATTTCTTCTGCTAAGTTTGGGGTTTTTTGGTTCTTCTTTCTCTAATTGCTTTAGGTGTAAGATTAGGTTGTTTATTTGAGATGTCCCTTGTTTCTTGAGGTAGGATTGTATTGCTATAAACTTCCCTCTTATAACTGCTTTTGCTGCATCCTGTTGGTTTTGGGTCGTCATGTTTTCATTGTCATTTGTTTCTAGGTATTTTTTTACTTCCTGTTTGATTTCTTCAGTGATCTCTTGGTTATTAAGTAGTGTATTGTTTAACCTCCATGTATTTATATTTTGTGCAGATTTTTTTTGCTGTAATTGATATCTTGTCTCATAGCATTGTGGTCTGAAAAGATACTTGATAAGACTTCAATTTTCTTAACTTTGCCAAGGCTTGATTTGTGACCCAAGGTATTATCTATCCTGGAGAATGTTCCATGAGCACTTGAGAAGAAAGTGTATTTTGGTGTTTTGGGATGGAATGTCCTATAAATATCAATTAAGGCCATCTTGTTTAATGTATCATTTAACACTTGTGTTTCCTTATTTATTTTCATTTTGTATGATCTGTCCATTGGTGAAAGTGGGGTGTTAAAGTCCTGTACTATGATTGTGTTACTATCGATTTCCCATTTTATGATTGTTAACATTTGCCTTATGTATTGAGGTGCTCCTATGTTGGGTGCATAAATATTTATAATTATTATATCTTCTTCTTAGATTGATCCTTTGATCATTATGTACTGACCTTCTTTGTCTCGTGTAGTAGTCTTTGTTTTAAAGTCGATTTTGTCTGATATGAGAATTGCTACTCCAGCGTTCTTTTGATTTCCATTTGCATGGAATATCTTTTTACACACCCTCACTTTCAGTCTGTATGTGTCCCTAGGTCTGTAGTGGGTCTCTTGTAGGCAGCATATATACAGGTCTTGTTTTTGTATACATTCAGCAAGCCTGTGTCTTTTGGTTGGAGCATTTAATCCATTCACATTTAAGGTGATTATCGATATGTATGTTCCTATTACCATTTTCTTAAGTGTTTTGTGGGTTTTTTATAGGTTCTTTCCTTCTCTTGTGTTTCCTGCCTAGAGAAGTTCCTTTAGCATTTGCTGTAAGTTGGTTTGGTGGTGCCAAATTCTCTTACCTTTTGCTCATCTGTAAAGGTTTTAATTTCTCCATCGAATCTGAATGAGATCCTTGCTGGGTAGAGCAAGCTTGGTTGTAGGTTTTTACCTTTCATCACTTGAAGTATGTCCTGCCACTCCCTTCTGGCTTACAGAGTTTCTGCTGAAAGATCCACTGTTAACCTTTTGGGGATTTCCTTGTATGTTATTTGTTGTTTTTCCCTTGCTGCTTTTAATATTTTTTCTTTGTATTTAATTTTTTGATAGTTTGATTAATATGTGTCTTGATGTGTTTCTCCTTGGATTTATCCTGCATGGGACTCTCTGCGCTTCCTGGACTTGATTAACTATTTCCTTTCCCATATTAGGGAAGTTTTCAACTTTAATCTCTTCAAATATTTTCTCAATCCCTTTATTTTTCTCTTCTTTTTCTAGACCCCCTATAATTTGAATATTGATACATTTAATGTTGTCTCAGAGGTCTCTGAGACTGTCCCAAATTCTTTTCATTCTTTTTTCTTTATTCTGCTCTGCAGTGGTTATTTCCACTCATTTATCTTCCAGGTCACTTATCCCTTCTTCTGCCTCAATTATTCTGCTGTTGATTCCTTCTAGAGAATTTTTGATTTCATTTATTGTGTTCATCATTGTTTATTTGCTCTTTAGTTCTTTAGGTCCTCGTTAAACGTTTCTTGTATTTTCTTCATTCTATTTCCAAGATTTTGGATCATCTTTACTATCATTATTCTGAATTCTTTTTCAGGTAGACTGCCTATTTCCTCTTCATTTGTTTGGTCTGGTGGGTTTTTACCTTGCCCCTTTATCTGCTGTGTGTTTCTCTGTCTTCTCATTTTGCTTAACTTAATCTGTTTGGGGTCTCTTTTTCGCAGGTTGCAGGATCGTAGTTCCTGTTGTTTTTGCTGCCTGCCCCCAGTGACTAAGGTTGTTTCAGTGGGTTATGTAGGCTTCCTGGTGGAGGGGACTAGTGCCTGTGTTCTGGTGGATGAGGCTGGATCTTGTCTTTCTGGTGGGCAGGTCCGTGTCCAGTGGTGTGCTGTGTGGTGTCTGTGACCTTATTATGCAGCCTCTCTGCTAATGAGTGGAGTTGTGTTCCTGTCTTGCTAGTTGTTTGGCATAGTGTTTTGAGCACTGGAACCTGCTGGTCATTGAGTGGAGCTGGGTCTTTGTGTTGAGATGGAGGTCTCTGGCAAATTTTCACCATTTGATATTACATGGAGCTCAGAGGTCTCTGGTGGACCAATGTCCTGAACTCGACTCTCCCACATCAGAGGCACAGGCCTGTTGCCCGTGGGAGTACGAAGACCTTGTCATCCACGTGGCTCAGAGTAAAAAGGAGAAAAATAGAAAGAAAGAAAGAAAAAATAAAATGAAATAAAGTTATTAAAATAAAAAATAATTATTGAAAGTAAAAAAAAAATGTTTTTAAATGATAATTAAAAAGAAAGAAAGAAGGAAGAGAGCAACCCAACCAAAAAACAAGTCCACCAATTATAACAAGCACTAAAAACTATACTAAAAAAACAAACAAACAAAATGGACAGACAGAATTCTAGGACAAATTGTAAAAGCAAAGCTCTACAGACAAAATCACACACAGAATCATACACATACACACTCACAAAAAGGGAAAATGGAAAAAAATATATATATCATTGCTCCAAACGTCCACTGCCTCAATTTGGGATGATTCGTTGTCTATTCAGTTGTTCCAGAGATGCAGGGTACTTCATGTTGATTTTGGAGATTTAATCCGCTGCTCCTGAGGCTTCTGGAAGAAATTTCCCTTTCTCTTCTTTGTTCGCACAGCTCCTGGGGTTCAGCTTTGGATTTGACCCTGCCTCTGCATGTAGGTCGCCCTCTGGTGTCTCTTCTTTGCCCAGACAGAAGGAAGTTAGGAGAAGCTGATTATGGGGCTCTGGCTCACTCAGGCCAGGGGGAGGGAACGGTACGGAATGTGGGGCGAGCCTGCAGTGGCACAGACTGGCATGGCATTGCACCAGCCTGAGGCACACCGTGTGTTCTCCTGGGGAAGTTGTCCCTGGATCATGGGACCCTGGCAGTGGTGGGCTGCACAAGCTCCTGGGAGGGGAGGTGTGGATAGTGACCTGTGCTCGCACACAGGCTTCTTGGTGGTGGCAGCAGCAGCCTTAGTGTCTCATGCCCGTCTCTGGAGTCTGTCCTGATAGCCACGGCTCCTCCCCCTCTCTGGAGCTCATTTAGGCGGCGCTCTTAATCCCCTCTCTTCTCGCACTGCAAAACAGGGCAAGAAAAATTCTCTTGCATGTTCGACAGTTCCAGACCTTTTCCGGGACGCCCTCCTAGCTAGCTGTGGTGCACTAGCCCCCTTCAGGCTGTGTTCATGCAGCCAACCCCAGTCCTCTCCCTGGGATGTGACCTCTGAAGCCCAAGCCTCAGCTCCCAGCCCCCACCCGCCATGGAGGTTGAGCAGAGAAGCCTCTCAGTCTGGTGAGTGCTGGTCGGCACCGATCCTCTGTGCGTGAATCTCTCTGCTTTGCCCTCCGCATCCCTGTTGCTGCACTCTCCACCGTGGCCCTGAAGCTTCCCCCCACTACCCCCTGTCGCGGAGGGGCTTCCTGGTGTGTGGAAACCTTTCCTCCTTCACAGCTCCCTCCCACTGGTGCAGGTCCCGTCCCTATCCTTTTGTCTCTGTTTATTCTTTTTTCTTTTGCCCTACCCTGGTACGTTGGGAATTTCTTGCCTTTTGGGAGGTCTGAGGTCTTCTGCCAGCATTCAGTAGGTGTTCTGTAGGAGTTGTTACAAAGTTAGACGTATTTCTGATATATTTGTGTGGAAGAAGGTGATCTCCTCTTCTTACTCTTCGCCATCTTGAAGCTCCTCTCCATTTTTGTTTTAAATGAATATCCTCTCTTCTTCAAAATGTAGAGGCACACAGTTTCAACAGGCACCATATCCATCAATGGTTATATTAATCACTCCTCAAATTCAGGTGGAGTCCCACTGAATATTCTGTTACTTCTTCTTCACACCCCCTGCACTTCCCCGTGGCCTCCACCTCGTCCCTGCACCTCCTGGACTCTCACTGCGTGCGCGACAAGTGCTATTCTCGCATTGAGATTAAGTTCAAATAACTGGACATCCACATGCAAAAAAATGAATCTAGACATAGAACTTAGACACTTCATAAAATTAACACAAAATAAATCACAGACTTAAATGTAAAACACCAAACTATAAAACTCCTAGAAGACAACATAGCAACATAGGAGAAAATCTACATGACTTTGGATATATCAATGATTTTTCACCAAAGTCACAATCAATAAATGAAATAATTGATAAGCTGAAATTAAAATCTAAAATTTCTGCTTTGTAAAAGATAATATCGAGAATGAGAAGACATGCCACAGATTGGGAGAAAATATTTGCAAAAAACACATCTGATGAAGGATCATTATCCAAAATATGACAACTCAATGATGAGATAACTAAAAAATGCTATTAAAAACTGAGCTTAACAAAAGCTTCACCACAGAAGTGATACAGTTGGAAAAGCATATGAAAAGATGTTCTACATCATACATCATCAGGGAAATTAGATACCACTACACACTTATTAGAATGGCCAAAATCCAGAACCCTGACAACACCAAATACTGATGAGGTAATAGAACAACAGGAAGTCTCATTCATTGCTGGTGTGAATGCAAAATGGTGCAGGCGGTTAGTAAGACAGTTCGGTGGTTTCTTATAAAACTAAACATACACTTACCATATGATCCAGCAGTTGTACCCCTTGATATCTACCCAAAGGAGTTGAAAACAGGTTCATACAAAAACCTGCACATGGACATTTATAGCAGCCATATTAATAATTGCCAAAATTTGGAATTTTAAACTAACTCTTGTAGTAAAATGTGGTTAAACATAAGTTATGTACAATTTTATGTACAATGAAAAAATTTTAAATGCTTGCTTTGTATTTTCAAATACAAATTTATTTACCTGATTATTTTAGTATTCATTTAGAGTGGTGTCTCTATTCATAAGTACACACACATATTTTCAAGTATATTTTCAAAATTATATTTTATAGCAGATTATGAAATAATCTTTTTGACATGTGATATGACATATTTCTGCCATTTCCAAACTTCTACTTTAAGTTTAAGCTAATTTTCAAAATTTGCTACATAGCTCACAAGCAAAGAGTGTTAATCTTGAAAGAGATTGAACACTGGAATATAAATTTATCTTATTCAGATTCTTAAAAAGGATAACCCTTGCATTTTTCTTGATTAAAGCTCTTTCTAGTACAACTCAGACCCTGTTTTCTCCATTTAATTTGGCTCATTTTTGGTTCACTGTAAATTTTACTTTTGGGATGATAAATCTATATGCCTAACTGTCTAGTGCCCCTTATGGAAGTTATCCAAAAATAGCTGTCTTGCTTTAAAAATAGGAAGAAAAAGCCTTTATTCTTGTGGTTGTAAGACTCAGGAGATATGAAACCATTCCTCAGACATGCACTTTCCATCACATTTTATTGCTTCATATCCTTTCAGTAACATTGAGATAAGTGAAATGATATAGAATTTGCTGGTGCTAGGTTGCACAGGAAAGAAAATAAACAGGTATATTTAGAAAGCTATTATTAATAAATAATTATTGGAAATATTGCTGGAAATATTCGAATAAAGAATAATAGAGCTTCTGTTATTGGAAAATAACTTTTAAATGTATTTGAAGGAAAATGCAAATGCTGGTTTTACTAATGAAAGCAGAGGAACATAAAACTAGAGTTTTGTTTTCTAGTATGTGGTATCTAAATTCTCAAGGTATGTATAGAACTGAGCACTTTCATACTAATTTAATTGCTTTCATGCTAATTTAAGTTAAATATCATCTATACTGTCTTATCTCCCATATAGTCGTGCACCTTTCTATTTCTAATCAGCTGTTTCTTCTGGGTGTGAAAATTTTGTCTCATTTTAGTATTGGAAACATATCCCAAAGACAGTTAATTTAAACCTGTTAAATAATAAAGACAATTGAGAAATTTTTTTCACTTAACATATAACACACCATCTCCTAACACTGCAGTACAGCAATGATAAGTCGTTTGGGCCTTCATGCACCCTCTCTTGTATATGGCATAATCACTGATGCTAAAATGCTAATTTTTTTGTTTGCATAATATAATGGATCAAATAAAATCCTGAGAGACTAATCAGACTGAACCAAGGAAGATGTTTCAGATTTCTATTTTTTTGGTTCTCCTCACAAACACTTGAAGTACGTTGTACAGAAAAAGAAAAAGAAAGAAAGAAAATGTAAGTTATTGATGTGTATGATGGATTGATTAGACACAAATGTAAGGAAAATGTAGGTACTTTCCTGTGAAAGACAAAGCTACATTCCCAAATTGAACAAAAAGATAGAAAATACATACATATGTTTCCATACCAAACACAGAAGTGCCATTGTCACAAGAAAACTGCTGATGCACAAACAAAAACAATAAGAAATTTAAAGAATACTCATGACAGATTAAACAGATTATATTATCTAAAGTTTCGTGCCTTACATATGCTTGTGTTTCTGAAAAAATACTTTCCTCTAAATTACTTGAATCTCTACTCCAGTTTTTCTAATTCTCTTGTAAATACAGCCAACAAATAGAATAATAGAAACAAAAGAAACAATATTGAAACAAAATTACCTCCCAATTTTTTAGTGCCCTTTTTTCATTCAAAGAAAGATAACATTAGGAAAAGGAAAAAAACCTCATATTTATTGAACATGAATGAAATAAAGGCTGCAGAAATCATGGCCAACAAAAAAGGAAAAAAAATTATGAAAACTAGTTAATGTAATGTAAAATTTGTCCACTCCATATTTTACATGGAATCTATGAGCCCATTCCAGAAATGGTAGAGGTTAAGCCTGAAGCCACTGGCAGAGCTTGATGGTGTTTTTATCTTTTTCAGCTACAGATCTCTTTTTTCAAGTAGAATTGTGTTTTGTACACAATGTATAATTGAGATCAAAACAAAGCTGCTTGTCTTGAAGCAGGTTGATAGATGAGACCCCATAAATCATAGCACCATGGCTGGTAGGGCTCCATGTATTCTGGAATAGCCACCTTGCTAATTTCTTTTTTTTTTTTTCTTTTTTTTTAACTTTATTGGAGTATAATTGCTTTACAATGATGTGTTAGTTTCTGCTTTATAAAAAAGTGAATCAGCTATACATATACATATATCCCCATATCTTCTCCCTTTTGCTTCTCCCTCCCACCCACCCTATCCCACCCCTCTAGGTGGTCACAAAGCACCGAGCTGATCTCCCTATACTATGCTGCTGCTTCCCACTAGCTATATATTTTACATTTGGTAGTGTATATATGTCCATACCACTCTCTCACTTCGTCCCAGCTTGCCCTTCCCCCTCCCTGTATTAAGTTCATTCTCTACGTTTGCCTCTTTATTCCTATTGTTCAGAAATATAACCCATAATTTCTATATTTAAAAAATTAGACTATCACTCATTTATTTAAAAATATGTAAAGAAAGAAATGATATAAGAAGAAGTAAAACTTTTTTAAAATTTTTTAGTGGGATATAGTTGCTTTACAATGTTGTGTTAGTTTCTGCTGCACAGCAAAGTGAATCAGCTATAGTATACATATATCTGCTCTTTTTTGGATTTCCTCTCCATTTAGGTCACCACAGAGTGCTGAGTAGAATTCCCTGTGCTATACAGTAGGTTCTCATTATCTATAGGTTATCTATTTTAAAATAGGTTATATATTTTATACACTTTAGTGTATATATGTCTATTCCAATCTTGTAATTCATCCCACCTCCCCTTCTCCCCCTGCTATCTGTACATCTATTCTTTATATCTTTGTCTCTATTTCTGCTTCACAAATAAGTTCATCTGTATCATTTTTCTAGATTCCACATATAAGCGATATTATACGATGTTTTTCTCTTTCTGACTGCTTCACTCTGTATGACAGTCTCTAGGTCCATCCATGTCTCTGCAAATTGCACAATTTCATTCCTTTTAATGGCTGGGTAATATTCCATTGTATATATGTACCATATCTTCTTTATTCATTCCTTTGTTGATGGACATTTAGGTTGCTTCCATGTCCTAGCTATTGTAAATAGTGCTGCAATGAACATTGGGGTACATGTATCTTTTTGATAGAGTTTTCTCCTAGTATATGCACAGTAGTGGGATTGCTGGGTCATATGGTAGTTGTATGTCAAGTTTTTTAAGGAACCTCCATACTGTTCTCCATAGTGGCTATATCAATTTACATTCCCACCAACAGTATAAGAGAGTTCCCTTTCCTCCACACCCTCTTCAACCTTTATTGTTTGTAGATTTTTTTGATGATGGCCATCCTGACCAGTGTGAGGTGATATCTTATTGTAATTTTGATTTGCATTTCTCTAATAATTAGGGATGTTGAGCATTTTTTCATGTGCCTTTTGGCCATCTGTATGTCTTCTTTGGAGAAATGTCTATTTAGGTCTTCCACCTAAATAGACATTTTTTGATTGGGTTGGTTGTGTTTTTGATATTGAGCTGCATGAGCTGTTTGTATATTTTGGAGATGAATCCCTTGTCAGTTGCTTCATTTACAAATATTTTCTCCCATTCTGAGGTTTGTCTTTTCATCGTGTTTATGGTTTCCTTTGCTGTGCGAAAGCTTTTAAGTTTAATTAGGTCCCATTTGTTTATTGTTATTACTCTAGGAGGTGGGTCAAAAAAGATCTTGCTGTGATTTATGTGAAAGAGTGTTCTGCCTATGTTTTCCTCTAAGACAGCGGTCCCCAACCTTTTTGGCACCAGAGATCGGTTTCGTATAAGACAGTTTTTCTACGGATGTGGGAGGGGATGGTTCAGGCTGTAATGTGAGCAACGGGGAGCAGCAAATGAAACTTCGCTCGCTCACCCACTGCTCACCTCCTGCTGTGCGGCCAGGTTCCTAGCAGGCCACGGACTTGTAGAGGTCTGTGGCCCTGGGGGTTGGGGACCCCTGCTCTAAGAGTTTTATAGTATCCAGTCTAACAGTTAGGTCTTTAATCCATTTTGAGTTTATTTTTTAGTATGGTGTTAAGAGTGTTCTACTTTCATTCTTTGACATGTAGCTGTTCGAGTTTCCCAGTACCACTTACTAAAACATATTTTTCTAAATTCCATAATGGAAAATTTACATCCAGGATCAAAAATTTTGGTTTGCATTAGTAATTAGTTTTACGTAATCAGAATGCTAATAAACAGCAGGAATGAATGTCAGCTTTAGAATATTCCCTACTGAGGCCTTTAGATGTAAAACTATTTGCATGTTGCTATTTTGTAAGATGGCTAAAAATTAATAACACCTGCAAACAGTTATTTTTAACCATTTCTTGGAAAGCATCAACAAATCCTAAATTTAAGAACAAAACAAGGTAATGTATTTAAGGTACTATTAAAAAGTATTCATATTCTGTTAAGTTGCAAACAGAAAAATAACGTGTTAGCAGCTTAATTATTTAGTGTTTATATAATAAAATAATTAATGTTTTTGAATACAAAATTATTTCTATCAGTTCTATATAATATATTGTGGTATTTTCCTTTAGTTCTTCCTAAGTGCAATTTTTAAATTACTATATTTTCACACTAGTGCCTAATATTACTGATTAAGACCTTAACCAATTACAGTTACATATCATAAATATTTCTTCAAAAGAATATACATATAAGAATGTGACATGGACAAGACCCAATGACAAATGGTATGTTCAGCAACACTTTAAAAAAATGTCTATTAACAAATAAAATGGGAAATTTTAAATTTATTTAGAAATAACAAAAAATATAATGCTGTTAATACAAATCATACTTATAAACAAGTCATTTTTTCAATAGGCAAAGAAAAGGTATGGCTTTATAACTCTTCATTTATGTTGAAGAAAAGACTCAGTGGCAAACGTTAAAAATAGAAATTGTTGGGCTTCCCTGGTGGCGCAGTGGTTGAGAGTCTGCCTGCTTACTCAGGAGACACGGGTTCGTGCCCCGATCCGGGAAGATCCCACATGCCACGGAGTGGCTAGGCCCATGAGCCATGGCCACTGAGCCTGTGCGTCCGGAGCCTGTGCTCCGCAATGGGAGAGGCCACAACAGTGAGAGGCCCACGTACCACAAAAAAAAAAAAAAAAGAAATTGTCAAACACGAATTTTAATATTTCAAAAATAACTCATATACGTACATATTTACTGTTGAATATGGAGTGGCGTGAGAAAGGTAATGTATATCAAGGCCCCAAATTCTGAAATAAAATTATTTTCTAAAAGTTCTGTGAATTTGAGCAACTAACAAATAATAGTGAGAGGCTAAAAATATCAATGGCTGGGTGTTCATAGCTTTTCTCCTGATCAGAGCATTTGGGCCTCACAACTGAGCTGTTTTATCACTACTCTCTGTGGGGAAAAGAACTGATGACAATTGGTGAGAAGTCAGAGCAAGCAATCAGAGGAGAAACCCTGTATTTCTTGGGGTAGGTGTATCAGAACAACAGGCAAGGGAGGGAAGGGTTCCCAGGAGTTTCTTAATACCAGAGTAGGGGGCAAAGAAAATTTCCATAAGACTCTCAGTAGAACATGTCCTTGTAACCCTTTAAATTTTTTGAAGAAAACACTAATGACTGAAATGCACAATTTCTATTGTAGCTGCACTAAAAAAAAAAAAAAAAAAAAATTGACACTACTTAAATGAACTATGGCAGTTTCAGCTTTATATACCAAACAGAATTTCAAAGATGCAGTACCTTTGGGAGTCTTTAGAACTTCTTATTCCATGAGTTATTTTTGGCCTCAGTTCCAGTCCCCTACTCCTTCTCCATCACACAAGATTGTTATCTGGATCCATAATTGGAATACAAGACAATCACAGCACAGCCACTGCTGCTTTTCCCCCACGTGAGAGCACTCACCCGCCTACCTTCTCTTTTCTTAAACATCTTTAAGAATGAGTCTGATAAAAGTCTACTGAGTTCTCAAAAACACAAAGAAATTATAGCAAGTGTTCTGTGCAGACCTGGTGAAGCTCCATTTCCCAGGCTTGAGGTGTGGTGCAAATACCTCCCAACCTCTACTGTTGGAGCTGAGACAGGATGAGAGTGGGATGCAACCACAATAAATGATTATGCTTTATTATTACAAAATTTTCGGAGAATTAACGACCATAATAAGTAGAATAAATGACACCATAAATACCCCCACCCCTATCATGAGTACTTTAATACTTCAATTGAATTTTAGAGTAAGTCATCTTTTGTAATTTTTTTAATTTGAAAATGACTCACAAGAAGCTGTAAAATTAATGCAGAGAGTTCTTGTGTATTCTTTACCCAGATTCCCTCAATGACAACATCTTATATGACAACATCTTATATGACACCTTAATATGGTGTCAAAACCAGGAAACATGCAATCCTACTAACACAGTTATAAACGTTGTTCAGATTCACTAGTTTTTTTTTCTTTTTAAACATCTTTATTGGAGTATAATTGCTTTACAACGGTGTGCTAGTTTCTGGATTATAACAAAGAGAATCAGATATACATATACGTATATCCCCATATCTCCTCCCTCTTGCGTCTCCCTCCTACCGTCCCTATCCCACCCCTCTATGTGGTCACAAAGCACCGAGCTGATCTCCCTGTGCTATGTGACTGCTTCCCACTAGCTATCTATTTTACATTTGGTAGTAAATATAAATCCATGCCACTCTCTCACTTCGTCCCAGCTTACCCTTCCCCCTCCCCATGTCCTCAAGTCCATTCTCTATGTCTGCATCTTTATTCCTGTCCTGCCCCTAGGTTCTTCAGAAATTTTTTTTTTTTAGATTCCATATATATGTGTTAGCATACAGTATTTGTTGTTCTCTTTCTGACTTACTTCACTCTCTATGACAGTCTTTTTGTCCATTCACCTCACTACAAATAACTCAATTTCATTTCCTTTTATGGCTGAGTAATATTCCATTATATGTATGTCACATCATCTTTATCCATTTGTGTGTCGACAGATATTTAGGTTGCTTCCATGTCCTGGCTATTGTAAATAGAGATGCAGTGAACATTGTGGTACATGACTTTTTTTGGTTTATGGTTTTCTCAGGGTATATGCCCAGTAGTGGCAGTGCTGGGTCATATGGTAGTTCTATTTTTACTTTTTTAAGGAACCTCCACACTGTTCTCCATAGTGGCTGTATCAATTTACATTCCCAACAGCAGTGCAAGAGGGTTCCCTTTTCTCCACACGCTCTCCAGCATTTATTATTTGTAGACTTTTTGATGACAGCCATTTGGACTGGTGTGAGGTGATAGCACACTGTAGTTTTTTGTCCTTCGTGTTTTTTTTGCCGTACACGGGCCTCTCACTGTTGTGGCCTCTCCTGTTGTGGAGCACAGGCTCTGGATGCGCAGGCTCAGCGGCCATGGCTCACAGGCCTATCCGCTCCACGGCATGTGGGATCTTCCCGGACCGGGGCACGAACCCGTGTCCCCTGCATCAGTAGGCGGACTCTCAACCACTGCACCACCAGGGATGCCCCACACTGGAGTTTTGATTTGCATTTCTCTGATGATTAGTGATGTTCTGCATCCTTTCATCTGTGTGTTGGCAATCTGTATATCTTCTTTGGAGAAATGTCTATTTAGATCTTCTGTTCATTTTTGGATTGGGTTGTCTATTTTTGATATTGAGCTGCATGAGCTGCCTGCATATTTTGGAGCTAAATCCTTTGTCAGTTGCTTTGTTTACAAATATTTTCTCCCATTCTGAGGGTTGTCTTTTCGTCTTGTTTATGGTTTCCTTTGCTGTGCAAAAGCTTTTAAGTTTCATTAGGTCCCATTTGTTATTTGGGTTTTTTTTAAACATCTTTATTGGAGTATAATTGCTTTACAGTGGTGTGTTTCTGTTTTTTAACAAAGTGAATCAACTATACATATACATATATCCCCATATCTCCTCCCTCTTGCATCTCCCTCCTTCTCACCCTCCCTACCCCACCCCTCTAGGTCGTCACAAAGCACCAAGCTGATCTCCCTGTACTATGCGGCTGCTTCCCCCTAGCTATTGGTTTTATATGTGGTAGTGTATATATGTACGTTCTACTCTTTCACTTTGTCCCAGCTTACCTTTCCCCTCCCTGTGTCCTCAAGTCCATGCGCTAGTAGGTCTGTGTCTTTATTCCCATCCTGCCCCTAGGTTCTTTATGACCATTTTTTTTTTTTAGATTCCATATATATGTGTTATCATACGGTGTTTGTTTTTCTTTTTCTGACTTACTTCACTCTGTATGACAGACTCTAGGTCCATCCACCTAACTACAAACAACTCAGTTTCGTTTCTTTTTATGGCTGAGTAATATTCCATTGTATATATGAGCCACATCTTCTTTATCCATTCATCTGTCGATGGACACTTAGATTGCTTCCATGTCCTGGCTATTGTAAATAGTATTGAAATGAACATTTTGGTTCATGACTCTTTTTGAATTATGGTTTTCTCAGGGTATATGCCCAGTAGTGGAATTGCTGGGTCGTATGGTAGTTCTATTTTTAGTTTTTTAAGGAACCTCCATACTGTTCTCCATAGTGGCTGTATCAATTTACATTCCCACCAACAGTGTAAGAGGGTTCCCTTTTCTCCACACCCTCTGCAGCATTTATTGTTTGTAGATATTTTGATGATGGCCATTCTTACTGGTGTGAGGGGATACCTCATTGTAGTTTTGACTTGCATTTCTCTAATGATTAGTGATGTTGAGCATTCTTTCATGTGTTTGTTGGCAATCAGTATATCTTTGGAGAAATGTCTATTTAGGTCTTCTGCCCATTTTTGGATTGGGTTGTTTGCTTTTTTGATATTGAGCTGCATGAGCTGATTGTAAATTTTGGAGATTAATCCTTTGTCAGTTGCTTCATTTTCAAATATTTTCTCCCATTCCAAGGGTTGTCTTTTCATCTTCTTTATGGTTTCCTTTGCTGTGCAAAAGATTTTAAGTTTCATTAGGTCCCATTTGTTTATTTTTGTTTTTATTTCCATTTCTCTAGGAGGTAGGTCAAAAAGGATCTTGCTGTGATTTATGTCAGAGAGTGTTCTGCCTATGTTTTCCTCTAAGAGTTTTAGAGTGTCTGGCCTTACATTTAGGTCTTTAATCCGTTTGGAGTTTATTTTTGTGTATGGTGTTAGAGAGTGTTCTAATTTCATTCTTTTACATGTAGCTGCCCAGTTTTCCCAGCACCACTTACTGAAGAGGCTGTCTTCTCCATTGTATATTTTTGCCTCCTTTATCAAAGATAAGGTGACCATATGTGCACGGGTTTATCTCTGGGCTTTCTATCCTGTTCCACTGTTCTATATTTCCGTTTTTGTGCCAGTACCATACTGTTCTAAATTAATGCACAGAAATCTCTTGCATTCTTATACACTAATGATGAAAAATCTGAAAGAGAAATTAAGGAAACACTCCCCTTTACCATTGCAACAAAAAGAATAAAATTCATAGGAATAAAGCTACCTAAGGAGACAAAAGACCTGTATGCAGAAAACTATAAGACACTGATGAAAGAAATTAAAGATGATACTAACAGATGGAGAGATATACCATGTTCTTGGATTGGAAGAATCAACATTGTGAAAATGACTCTACTACCCAAAGCAATCTACAGATTTAGTGCAATCCCTTTCAAACCACCAATGGCATTTTTCACAGAACTAGAACAAAAAAATTCACAATTTGTATGGAAACACAAAAGATTCACTAGTTTTTACATGCACATTTTTTTGGTGTATAGTGCTGTGTAATTTTATCAGATGTGTGTATTTGTGTAAACATCATCACAATCAGAAAACAAAAACTCTTCCATCACAGAGAAGAAGCTCCCTTGTGTTACAGCTTCCTCCAAATCCTAATTCATCAGAAACACTAATCTTTTCTCTATTATTGTTACAATGCTTGTATAATTTGAAGAGAATTAAATAAATGGATTCTTACAGTATATAACCTTTGTTATTGGCTTTTTTCACCCAGCATAATGACCTCAAAATCCATCAGAGTTGTTGTAGAAATCAATAGTCAGTTCCTTTTTACTGCTAAGTAATATTCAATTGCATGGATGTACCACCATTTGTTCATGCGTTCATCCATTAAAGAACATTTGGACTGTTTCCAGTTTTTGGCTCATATGAGCCCAAATCTGCTATGAACATGGATCAACAGGTTTTTCTATGAATATGGGTTTTCATTGTTCTAGGATAAATATCCATCAGTGTGATAGCTGGGTTGTATGGTAGATGCATGTTATATTTTTATAAGAAACTGCCAAATTGTTTTCCAGAATGACTATCATTTTACTACCCACCAGAAATGTATGAGAGATGCAATTGCTCCACATTCTCACCAGTACTTGGAACAATCAGTACTTTTTATTCCAACCTTTCTAATAGGTGTGTAGTACTATTTCATCATAGATTTAATTTGCATTTCCCTAATGGCTAATGAATTAAATGTCTTTTCATGTGCTTATTTTCCATTTGCTATCCTTTTTATTAAAAGTGTCTGTTCAACTGCCTTTGCATATCTTCTAATTGAATTGTTTTCTTACTGTTGGATGTAGGGAGCTCTTTATATATTCTGGCTAAAAATCCTTTGGTATGTCATTTGCAAATATTTTCTCCCATTCTGTGACTTTTTATCTAATTAATAAAGTCTTTTGCAGAGCAGAAGTTTCTAATATGCATGATATGCCATTTATTGATTTTTCTTTCCTGAATCTATTTATATTTTAATTTCCAATCCTGACCATTTTGTGTCCTGAATGTGGGTAATGTTGAAAGAGTCACAAACTTGTTTTCAGGAAACATTTTTGCTTGTCCTGCAGAGTGAACTTACACTTCACTGAGGCCCTATCACATTTCATATGTTTTCCATATATATATATGAAAGATGACAATTAAAGGTGTTAAATACACACACACACACACACACACACACACACACACACACATGCATCCAAGCTACCAGAAGTTTACCTTAAGGAATCATAGACATTAAATTCACTCTATATTTAATTGCAGAATATATTGTTAAGATCATAACGTGTATATCAATTTTTCTATCACACAAGTCTGATAATTTACCAAAATAATTCCTAAAATTATATATTATCAATGAATGATGGGAATCCCAAACTTCTATTAAAACTTTTATGATATGTTCAGAATTTTCAATTATAGCTTTTCATCATCCTTGATGTACAGTAATTCATAAAAAGTCTATAAGGTCAGATACTTTGTACCTTTTTCTTTATGGTCTGACACAGCTAGAGTTTAATCGCTTCCTTTTATAGCCCATGAATTTAGTGATGAAAATGGAGAAATTACATACTGTTGGAGATCATCTTGATGCTTAAATACTATTTTATGAAAGTATAGAGCCTAAAAATTTAGATCAGATATAGAAAAAGGTTTTCAAGTACATATTTTATTGACATTAATACAAAACGTAGTAACCAAAAACAATGACTGGTTATACATAACTGTCAATTATTCAGGAAGTAGTTGTATAATGATAACAAAGCTATTTGTCTTCTTGATGAGAGATGAGACAGGTTTTTGTTTTTTAACAATCAGTGTGTGACTTTTGACAATGCACATAACCTATGTCAGTCAGTTATCCTTCTATGTGAAATGCTTGATTATTGGTACTAGTTACCACTGCATCTTCCAGTGACGTTTGACAATTAATTAGCCACATTAGTAGACATATACACTTCTTAAGATATTGGGTAATAATTAGAGGTCTTCATGTCCTGTTTTAGTAAGCTACTCAGAATATTGTTAGTATTAACATTGGGTAATGTATAAAATTTTTATTTCAGGAAAAATAATGGGAATATTTTGTGAATGAGTAAAATTATTTCCTGTTTTTTTCCCATTTATTTCCCCATTCAATACAAATGAGCTTAAATGACAAAAGAACAGAAGTGCAATTGATTTTGTTGTATTAGAATTTTGACTGAGTGCATTTGATAATTCAATCAAATCCTTCTGTCAGTACCAATTTGTTATAGCATTTGGTATTCTAGTAACAATAATAATTTTGCCATAATAATCTGTCCTTCCACAAGCTAGGACTAAATCTTCAGTGCATCAGTTCCAAGGAAACAAGTAGCATTCTATATTTGTTAGTATTTTCCCATTTCACTTCTGCAATTTTACAAGAAAAAAATCACATTTTAAATATTATTAGACAAATCAGCAATAAGTGGTACCTTTTTTAACCTGCAATTCTACATCTGTTTTGGATCAAGATTTTATATATGCATAAATATGTTTCTGGACTCTCTGTTCTCTTCTTTAACATTTATATATCTTCTTTCCAATATATCATTTCCTAATTACCCTGATTTTGCTACATATTTTGCTGCTGTAATGCATATTTCTGCATTATAAATTATACCCAAACTTAGAATCTAATAACAACAAACATTTATTATTTAACACTTTCTTTGGGTCAGCAATCCAAACATGACTTCTTCATGTGCTTGTGGGTCAAGGTCTCTCATGAGGCCGTAGACCAATTATTGACTGAACAACAGTGTCAGCTGATGGCTCAACTTGGGGAAGGATCTATGTCCAAACGTGGTTGGCGTTGGCCCCTCACCACCTGGGGATCCCCACAGGGCTGCCTCATGACATGGCAGCTGTATTTTCATCTCACAGAGAAAGCAGTTTGAGGAAGAGTGAGAGAGAGTACACCCAACACAAAAGCAACAGTCTTTTTATTACTCAGTCTCTAAATTAGCATCGCATTGTACCTGCCCTATGCTATTTATTACATACAAGTCAGTAAATTCAGGAGACACTTAAATGAAATGGATTGCAAAGGGTTATTAGAAGACCAGGAAGTAGAAATCACTGAACTTTATCTTAGAGACTGCCTACCACACAATGTATTTATAATTAGAATGTCTATCTGATAGAGCTAGTGCCACCGATAATATCCTTTTTGGGGAGTATCTTGAATATCCTTGGGACTTAATTATTTTATATAATGTTAATAGGCTTACCAAGTTTCCAAAATATTAAATTTCTATTATCATTTTGATTTTAAGTTGCATTGAATCTATAACCTAGTTGAAGAGATTGATAAGTTTGTAATGTTGATCATTTTTATATGCAAAAATGGAGTAAATGCTATTGATATAGGTATCCTTTAAAGTCTTACCATATAGCTAAATTTTTTTCTCCTTCAAAGTTTTCATATTGTCTGTTAGATTCATTAACTACTTGGTCATTTGTGTATTTATTTATATAGTTATTTATTTAGCATCCAATATTGCCATCCTGCCTACTAAGTATGAGATAACATTGAACAAAACAGACAAAAATCCCTACATTTATATAATTTATATTCATTTAGAAGAGAGAGAAAGAGAGAAGAGAGTTAAACAAATTGATTAGGTAAAGTTTATAGAGTATTAGATGATGAAAAGTGCTCTAAAAATAAACAAGGGAAAGGAGAGAACAAATGAGGAAAGAACAAGCATGTATCTTTAAACATGGTGTTTAGGTATCTTCCACTGAGAAGTTAACATTTGAAAAAAGACTTGAAGTTGATGCATGAATGAGCTAGATAAATACCAGGTGAGAGAACATTTAAGGCAGAGAGCCAAGGAAGTGGTAAATCCTGCCTCTACAGGCTCGGTTTGATTTAAAAGATCAGTGAGGCCTTTGTGACAAGATCAAAGAGGACAAGTGGAAGAGGACACTAGATCTGAATAGGAAGCCAGGTCTTGTCATTTCTGTTATCCATTTTGATAACCATTCATTCTTCTCTGAGTGAGATAGGAAGTCCGTGGATGGTTTTTAAGCAGAAGAGAAACATGACATGACTTACCTTTATTAGGATCCCTGTGGAGGTTATTGCTGTTAGCCATATGGAATGGAAATTTAACCCAAGGTGGAGCAATGGATGTGTTGGTAAGTATTAAAATTCTGTATATGTTATGTGTAACCAAAAAAAATTCAGACAATAGATATAACTTATGAAAAAGAGAGAGGTGTCAAAGATGATCCTAAGGGGATTTTATATGATCGACTATGATGTACTAGCTGTCAGCAGATGTGGAGATATGGAACATATTGGAAATGGTGAGGGAAAATCAGTAATTCACTATAAAACGTTCAAGTGGATTTAGAGTTGAATACATAAATCTAGTATCTAGGCTTTTGCGCTAACCTTTTGGGTTTTTTATTCAGTGTCACTCCGGGGTTCCCCCTTTTTTGCTACATATAGTCAGGGTTCCATATTTCTTTTCATTTTTTGTTTCATTTTTGTAAGTGTCATTTGGGAGCATGTAAAAAGATAAGATGTCAGCTCCATGAAGACCAAAGGAAAGCATATCTCAAGAAGAGCAGCCAATTATCACAAATGTCCAAGGGCAGAAATAATCTGGAACATTTCAAAAGCCAGTGTCATTGGAAAATAATGGGAATGTAGGAGATTAGGTAGTTAAAGGATGTGTCGGCAGGGCCTATCATGTTTTGTAATCCAGTTTAGAGAGTTGGGGCTTTATTCTTCCTGCTTTGGGAAATTATTGAAACAATTTAAGCAGGGAAATTACATAAATAATTTTGTTTGGAAAAGTTGATAATAACTGGCTATGTGGAAAATGGATTGTAAAGGCCAAAATTAGAAGCAGGGAGGCCAGTAAGTGTGTATTACAGTAGTCTAGGGGACAGATATTGGTGATGTAGATGGTTGCAGTTGAGATGGAATATCTGGGGACTTAATATACATCTTAAAGATAGTGATTGAAGAACTTGATGATGGATGAGATAGAAGTTTAGGGATAGGGAAGAACCAGAAATATGTCCTTGATTTTTATGTTGGGTAGATGTGATGCTGCATACAGAATCAGGAAAAACTGAGGAGGCAAAGATAGCATGGGGGAAGGTAGGAATCAATAATACTATTTTGTGTCCATGTTAACATTAAGATGTATTAGATTTTCAAAGGGAAGTATCAAAGGAATTTGTACATGCAGTTCTGGAGATCCTTGGATATTATGGGGTGGAAAATCATAGATTTGGGAGTCAACAGTATGTATAGTACTTACAGGGAAAAATGTGACCAGAGGTGATGTGAAGTTAGAGAAGAAAAGGCAGATATGGGCCAAATTGTTTTTTTAAAAAATCATATGTACTTATGTATTGAGTTAATTGAAAGTTAAAACACTTCAAAATACTGTAGTAGTTGAATCAAAGATAGAACATCCTTACTCCTTTATGTACTTTCAGGACTTTTTAATGCATTTGCTTATATCTACAATCATAATACAGTTAATATTCATAGAGGTCCTACCACATTCTCAACTTTTATTTCCTCAGTCTTTCAAGCTACATTTTCTCTTACAGCCTGTCTCTAATATTGAGTGACCTTTTTCTATAACAAACTGGTCTGAAATACTAACATGGTACAATGTCAGAGATCTTACACCATCTGTCTTTGTACGTACCTTGTATTAATCATTCATCCGAATGGTTTTCATATATTCTTTAAAAGGTCATAGACTTTTAGATCCATTATTATTGTTCCCAGCATCATTGTAATGTAATAAATCAGAGACGATGTGATTATAAAAATATACTCTTGAAAACCTCAAATAAAACAAGCCTATACAATTGAATCAAGGTTTAACATATTTAACTTAGCATGCATTTATCATTAGGACATTAGGAATTAGAATAAAGTTAGTTGGAAATGTGAAGCAAATCAATTTAAGATTTCAGCTAATATAGAATATATGGGAGTAAAGTATTTGATGATCCACTTGAAAACAAAAGATTTTGATTAAGGACTCAAGAAATTTCAGCTGTTTCTTATTAACTTCCTTTGGAGCCATCATGTTGGTAAGTAGAATTGGCTATTTCACTTTCCTGCAGGATGGAGACTAATCTTAATATCAATTAAACACATTACAGCACTTCTTCTTTCCACTATTAAACATAATTGTTCTGTTTTAGAAAAAAGCTTTTTATTATGCTTGTACTTCTTCTCTAAAAAGAGATTTGGATGTAAAAATGTCTCACATTTATAACTACAGTCTTAGCAATGGAACATTTAACTCTTTTCCATATACAACACTTCTAATAATTCATATACACAACAAACTGAAGCCAAAAGCTAATACTTTTAAAAAATATGTTGCAAAGTGTACAGGCCAAAAATTCAACATAACTTTATTAGAATGTCACATTTAAAAATTTGTTCTTCTAAAACTAAATTTCAGGAAGAAAGAAAATATCAATTTTTATGAATCTCTGTCACATAAAAATATTGTGTCTAAAACATTGTGAATCTTTTAAAATCCCTGTATTGTCTTAACAGTAAGTACACAAAGAAAAAGGTGCATCTGATCCCATATTGCTCTGCTGCAGGTTGTATTGTCTCTTTCTAACCCTGCTATTACTGAGATACTATTTTCCCAAATTTTTGAATCAGTACTACTTTAAATACTTTCCCCCTGGTAGCTGCTTAAGTATTTAAGAAAATACTATTCTTAAAGTTGAAAGAGCTTATCATCTTTGCTAAGAGTTAACTGGATATACATGCATGAGTGAACATTAATTTCTGGAATGCTATCACAGTCTTACTTTAACAAATCTAGCAAACACTTTTTTATACAATGATCTCACTTCCAGAGCATTGAAATTATGTATAAATTGAATTTAATAATAGCCATTGAGAGGACAGACAGCAGAAGCAAGAAGAACTACAATCCTGCACCTGTGGAGCAAAAACCACTTTCACAGAAAGACGGACAAGATGAAAAGGAAGAGGGCTATGTACCAGATGAAGGAACAAGATAAAACCCCAGAAAAACAACTAAATGAAGTGGAGATAGGCAACCTTCCAGAAAAAACAATTCAGAATAATGAAGGTGAAGATTATCCAGTACCTCGGAAAAAGATTGGAGGCAAAGATCGAGAAGATGCAAGAAATGTTTAACAAAGATCTAGAAGAATTAAAGAACAAACAAACAGAAATGAACAATACCATAACTGAAATGAAAAATACACTAGAAGGAATCAATAGCAGAATAACTGAGGCAGAAGAACGGATAAGAGACCTGGAAGACAGAATGGTGGAATTCACTGCTACAGAACAGAATAAAGAAAAAAGAATGAAAAGAAATGAAGACAGCCTTAGAGACTTCTGGGACAACATTAAATGCAACAACATTTGCATTATAGGGGTTCCAGAAGGAGAAGAGAGAGAGAAAAGACCCGAGAAAATATTTGAAGAGATTATACACAAAAACTTCCCTAACATGGGAAAGGAAATAGCCACCCAAGTCGAGGAAGCACAGAGAGTTCCATACAGGATAAACCCAAGGAGAAACACGCTGAGACACATAGTAATCAAATTGGCAAAAATTAAAGACAGAGAAAAATTATTGAAAGCAGCAAGGGAAAAACGGCAAATAACATACAAGGGAACTACCATAACGTTAACAGCTGATTTCTCATCAGAAACTCTACAAACCAGAAGGGAGTGGCATGACATACTTAAAGTGATGAAAGGGAAGAACCTACAACCAACATTACTCTACCCAGAAATGATCTCATTCAGATTCAATGGAGAAATCAAAAGCTTTACAGACAAGACAAAGCTAAGAGAATTCAGCACCACCGAACCAGCTCTACAACAAATGCTAAAGGAACTTCTCTAAGAGGGAAACACAAGAGGAGAAAAGGACCTACAAAAGCAAACCCAAAACAATTAAGAACATGGTAATAGGAACATACATATCGATAATTACCTTATACGTGAATAGATTAAATGCTCCAACCAAAAAATACAGGCTTGTTGAATGGATACAAAAACAAGACCCATATATGTGCTGCCTACAAGAGACCTAGACTTCAGACCTAGGGACACATACAGACTGAAAGTGAGGGGATGGAAAAAGATATTCCATGCAAATGGAAACCAAAAGAAAGCTGGAGTAACAATACTCATGTCACATAAAATAGACTTTAAGATAAAGAATGTTACAAGAGACAAGGAAGGACACTACATAATGATCAAGGGATCAATCCAAAAAGAAGATATAACAATTATAAATATATATGCACCCAACATAGGAGCACCTCAATACATAAGGCAACTTCTAACAGCTCTAAAAGAGGAAATTGACAGTAACAAAGTAATAGTGGGGAACTTTAACACCTCACTTACACCAATGGACAGATCATCCAAAATGAAAATAAATAAGAAAACAGAAGCTTTAAATGACACAATAGAGCAGATAGATTTAATTGATATTTATAGGACATTCCATCCAAAAACATCAGATTACACTATCTTTTCAAGTGTGCACGGAATATTCTCCAGGATAGATCACATCCTGGGTCACAAATCAAGCCTCAGTAAATTTAAGAAAATTGAAATCATATCAAGCATCTTTTCTGACCACAATGCTGTGAGATTAGAAATGAATTACGTGGGAAAAAATGTAAAAAACACAAACAAATGGAGGCTAAACAATACGTTACTAAATAACCAACAGATCACTGAAGAAGTCAGAGGAAATCAAAAAATACCTAGAGACAAAGGACAATGAAAACACGACGATAACCTATGGGCTTAAGCAAAAGCAATTCTAAGTGGGAAGTTTATAGCTATACAAGCCTACCTCAAGAAACAAGAAAAATCTCAAATAAACAATCTAACCTTACATCTAAATGAACTAGAGAAAGAAGAACAAACAAAACCCAAAGTTAGCAAAAGGAAAGAAATCATAAAGATCAGAGGAGAAATAAATGAAATAGAAAGAAAGAAAACAATAGCAAAGATCAATAGAACTAAAAGCTGGTTCTTTGAGAAGATAAACAAAATTGATAAACCATTAGCCAGAATCATCAAGAAAAAGAGGAAGAGGGCTCAAATCAATAAAATTAGAAATGAGAAAGGAGAAGTTACCACAGACACCATAGAAATATAAAGCATCCTAAGAGACTACTACAAGCAACTCTATGCCAATAAAATGGACAACCTGGAAGAAATGGACAAATTCTTAAAAAGGGATAACCTTCCAAGACTGAACCAGGAAGAAATAGAAAATATGAACAGACCAATCACAAGTAATGAAATTGAAACTGTGATTAAAAATCTTCCAACAAACAAAAGCCCAGGACCAGATGGCTTCACAGGCGAATTCTATCAAACATTTAGAGAAGAGCTAACACCCATCCTTCTCAAACTCTTCCAAAAATTTGCAGAGAAAGGAACACTCCCAAACTCATTCTATGAGGCCACCATCACCCTGATACCAAAACCAGACAAAGATGCTACAAAAAAAGAAAATTACAGACCAATATGACTAATGAATATAGATGCAAAAATCCTCAACAAAATACTAGCAAACAGAATCCAACAACACATTAAAAGTATCATACACCATAATCCAGTGGTATTTGTCCCAGGGATGCAAGGTTTCTTCAATATATGCAAATCAATCAATGTAATACACCATATTAACAAATTGAAAAATAAAACCATATGATCATCTCAATAGATGCAGTAAAAGCTTTTGACAAAATTCAACACCCATTTATGATAAAAACTCTCCAGAAAGTGGGAATAGAGGGAACCTACCTCAACATAATTAAGGCCATATATGACAAACCCACAGCAAACACCATTCTCAATGGTGAAAAACTGAAAGCATTTCCTCTAAGATCAGGAACAAGACAAGGATGTCCACTCTCACCACTATTATTCAACATAGTTTTGGAAGTCCTAGCCACGGCAAACAGAGAAGAAAAAGAAATAAAAGAAATACAAATTGGAAAAGAAGAAGTAAAACTGTCACTGTTTGCAGATGACATGATACTATACGTAGAGAATCCTAAAGATGCCACCAGAAAACTACTAGAACTAATCAATGAATTTGGTAAAGTTGCAGGATACAAAATTAATGCACAGAAATCTGTTGCATTCCTATACACTACTGATGAAAACTCTGAAAGAGAAATTAAGGAAACACTCCCATTTACCATTGCAACAAAAAGAATAAAATACCTAGGAATAAACCCACCTAGGGAGACAAAAGACCTGTATGCAGAAAATTATAAGACATTGATGAAGGAAATTAAAGATGATACCAACAGATGGAGATATATACCATATTCTTGGATTGGAAGAATCAATATTGTGAAAATGACTATATGACCCAAAGCAATCTACAAATTCAATGCAATCCCTATCAAATTACCAAAGGCAATTTTACAGAACTAGAAAAAAAAATCTTAAAATTTGTATGGAGACAAAAATACCCCGTATAGCCAAAGCAGTCTTGAGGAAAAAGAACAGAGCTGGAGGAATCAGACTCCCTGACTTCAGACTATACTGCAAAGCTACAGTAATCAAGACAATATGGTAGTGGCACAGAAACAGAAATATAGATCAGTGGAACAAGATAGAAAGCCCAGAGATAAACCCACACACTTATGGTCAACTAATCTGTGACAAAGGAGGCAAGGATATACAATGGAGAAAAGACAGTCTCTTCAGTAAGTGGTGCTTGGAAAACTGGACAGCTACATGTAAAAGAATAAAATTAGAACACTCCCTAATACCATACACAAAAATAAACTCAAAATGGATTAGAGACCTAAATGTTAGACTGGACACTCTAAAACTCTTAACGGAAAACATATGAAGAACACTCTTTGACGTAATTCACAGCAAGATCTTTTTTTTATCCACCTTCTAGAGTAATGGAAATAAAAACAAAAATAAACAAATGGGACCTAATGAAGCTTAAAAGCTTTTGCACAGCAAAGGAAACCATAAATAAGACGAAAAGGCAACCCTCAGAATGGGAGAAAATATTTGCAAACAAATCAACAGACAAAGGATTAATCTCCAAAATATTTAAACACCTCATGCAGCTCAATATTAAAAAAAACAAACAACCCAATCCAAAAATGGGCAGAAGACCTAAATAGACTTTTCTCCAAAGAAGACATACAGATGGCCAGGAAGCACATGAAAAGCTGCTTAACATCACTAATTATTAGAGAAATGCAAATCAAAACTACAATGAGGTATCATCTCACACCAGTCAGAATACACATCAGAAAATCTACAAACAACAAATGCTGGAGAAGGTGTGGAGAAAAGGGAACCCTCTTGCACTGTTGGTGGGACTGTAAATTGATACAGCCACTATGGAGAACAGTGTGGCGGTTCCTTAAAAAACTAAAAATAGCAATACCATATGATCCAGCAATCCCACTGCAGGGCATATACCCAGAGAGAACCGTAATTCAAAAAGACACATGCACCCCAGTGTTCATTGCAGCACTGTTTACAATAGCCAGGTAATGGAAGCAACCTAAATGCCCATCGACAGACGAATGGATAAAGATGTGGTACATATATACGATGGAATATTACTCAGCCATAAAAAGGAATGAAATTGGATCATTTGTAGAGATGTGGATGGATCTAGAGACTGTCATACAGAGTGAAGTAAGAGAAAAATATCATATATTAACACATATATGTGGAAACTAGAAAAATGGTACAGATGAACCGGTTTGCAGGGCAGAAATTGAGACACTGATGTAGAGAACAAACGTATGGACACCAAGGGGGGAAAGCAGCGGGGGTTGAGGGTGGTGGTGTGATGAATTGAGAGATTGAGATTGTCATATATACACTGATGTGTATAAAATGGATGACTAATAAGAACCTGCCGTATAAAAATATATGTAAGAAAATAAAAAATAAATAAATAAATAATAATAATAGCCATCATATATTTAAAGAGCAGCCAATCAGTCTCCACAGATGGCATTCAGAAAATAATTCCTATCAACTGTTATCAACCTTTTGTTATGTGTATTGTCATACGAGATGTGGTGTATATTGTTTTTTACCTCATATTTATAAATAATGCTTGTAATACTGTATATTTTAAACACTGCAACTCATTCTTTTCTGACTACACAATGACATAAATATTATACTTTTTCCATTGAGAAAGTTAAACATAACTTGCCTAATCTAGTCAAATATAATACCTATGAAAGAGAGTTTGAGAGAAAATACAAATTTTGTAGGGTCCAATTTAAATTTGCAACTTCAGAAAATGTCAATATGTAGAATGTTCTTGATCACAAGATTTAGGCTTTTGCAAACGACATACTGACATACTTACTGAAGAAACTATCACACAATTTTGTTTTTACGTATTAGAGTGATTCAGAAGTGGCTCATCCAACTGATAATAAAAGACCCACTGAATTGTGGAGATTCTTGCACTTTTCTGGACTTGAATATATCTTCTGGCGTGTTGTTTGTATAGGGTATTGGGGGAATCCTATGTCCAGAAGAACTGAATGTCCCACTGGAAAAGATGGTATATAACATAAGTGATGGTATCACAAGATTCATGTAATTCTTCCAGTGTCTTTTCTTCATAATTTAGGAAAAATGAAAAGACATGAGTATATAGACTTAAGATTAAACATGTGTGGTTGATGCACATGTGTATATCCATTCCCTCCTAAATTCTCACTCAAAATATATTAGAGAATAAAAATTCTATATAAATAAAAAAACAAAAATCAGAAGACCTGATCAAATGTGAGACAACAAAAAAAAGGACCTGGGAAAATGGGAGGAGGTATTGAGATACGAGGGTGCTAAATGACTTGGCAGAGAGGTATAGGCAAAATAGTCAGATACGAAAGCAGTATGAATATGTTTTAAGAAATACAAGGTGTTAATATGTTATATTACAGTTCTCCTTTCTTAAAAGATATACTCCATAATAAATGATGAAGTAAAACAAGCAAAAGAAAACCATGGAACCCAGGAATCTAAATGAGGGATTTAATATAAGACTGAGGAATAAGCAAATCCCAAAGTATCTATGAGGGCACATCACAGGACAGCTGAGGACATCCCAGTAGGACAGCTGTGGAGCACAGCTACAAGCTGGAGCTGGCAGTTCAGTGCAGAGTAAGAGGCTGGTGGGTCATGGGAGATTTCTTTTTGATGAACCTGAGGACAATTTTTATAGTTTTCTTTTTTTTTAATGTTTGATGCTGAATTAGCAACAGTAGAAAAAACTGTGCAAGCAAATAAATTAGTCAATTATTAAAGCTAGGTCAGTGGAACAGCAACAAAAACATATATTAGAATGTGAGCCAGCTGTGAATAGCATTTATGTGGTCATAACAGTTATTCAACCAAGCAGTTATAATGCAATCTTATTTTTAAGTGGGTAGAACAGATGTGTGTGTGTGCGCTTGGGTGTGTGTATGCATATTAGAGCATGAGTGCATTTTGTATGTGTGTATGTGTGTAAATGTGGTAGTGTAATTCACGTGACCTAATCATCAGCTTCAGAAGATCAGTAGTTATTGCCTAAAATGATTTTTTTAAAAAAGGAAGAATAGTAGCAGCATGTTGTTTTAAAATGTTTGCCTAAACACCAGTAAGTTTGTTATTAAAAAGATTTTGCTAAATACCAGAAGAAAGAGCCAAAAAGAGTTGAAAGTTTTGCCTTTGGGAGGTAAAAATCAAGAGGGCAGCAGAGTGTGGAGAAAAGAAATGCTGTTTGGTTTTGGTTTATGTTTGGATGAGCCACTTCATTTACACAATTTCATAAACTTGTAATTTTCATATATCTGGAGCTCTTGCCAACATGTTTCATACCAACTAAGCATGGCAACAATCTCTGTTTTATCTCAGCCAAGGCTGCAGCCCAAGCAGCAGGCACAGCCCAATGTCACTTTACCTCATGTCCACACCAAGTGTCCCTCACCTCTACACCAAGTGTCCCTCACCTTCCCCTCAGTTTTTCCCTGGGACTCCAAAACATGCACATCCATGCGACATGCATATTACCCTCATATGTCCCACGCTGCAGAGACATAAAGCAAAGTTTTAACCAATGAGAGAGAGAAGCCAGCAGATAAATTCTCCTTTGACTCCAGGGCTGATTTGTTGATAGAGTAACATATACTGCTTCTCAGAAAAATGATTTTACTTAATGCAAAGTTTCTGATAACCAGGAGGTTTTATTTTCTCTCTGACATTCCTTGTCTCACTCACATTTTCCCCACCTCTGGTTTCTTTAGGATTGTACTTCCGAATCAAGTAGTAGCCTATGAGTGTTTGCCTCAAGGTCTGCTTTCCCAAAAGCCCACAATAAAACAGCTGATACCAGAAATGAACCAGTGATAAAATGTGGCATGTATTCACATCGCAAGTGTTAAGGATTTCACCTTTGATTAATCGGGATGAGGTGTAAGTGGATGGAGAGCTGTTGGATATATGGGAACTGTGGCACTTGAATGGTACAAGGGCAATGATAATGGTAATGACTGAAGAGTGGGTTGGCTTCCATTAATGACATTGGAAAGCCCACAGAACGAAAATTATAGGCTCAGTGTAGCCAACTGGAAATTGAAGGTGTTCTGTAAAACTGTAAAAGCAAAGAGCTTCTGTGGCAGCTTTTGAGTAGATGCTCATCTCTTACAGGCTTAGGGCAGCTTTTATCGAAAATTAAGCCACAGATCTAATTGTAAAGGTAGCAAAGCTGACAATTAAAATTAATGGCCAGCCTTGACAATGTTCTTACATTATAGCATGGCTCTGATAAGTAAAAATTGTGGACTTGTGACCTGACAAGGAGAATGAGGAAACTGAACATGAAAATATTAAACCCTTACATTCTCCTAAATTCTCTGGGCTAAAATAAATAGCACTCTCTTCCTAGTCTTACACATGAGAAATGTCCTCATGTCTAAACATGTGCAGTTACCACATGGGAGGTAAGTTCCTCATAAGATAATGCTTTTTTCTTCTCAATATGTGTCTGTTTTACCACTCATTACCTTCAGGCCATTAATCAGGATCACTTCTGAAAAGAACATCAGAAAGGCAGTGTGGTTCATCCAGCAAAATGAAATAATTTATTTGCTAAAAAAATACAGAATCTGGGAAATAGGTCCTGCAGAAACTGGTAGAAAACTTTGTGGGTATACTGGAAGAGTATAGAAATAAGGCAAGTGGGATATAAGCTTGTATTGGAGAGAATTTATTTATGCGACCACACTGTTGCTCAAGATTTTATGTACTAGAAAGAAAATTAAACCCAGTCCTCATAGTTTCCTGAAATGTCTGCTTGAAAGTTGAAAACAGCCTAGAATAAGTGAGTTAAAAATGACAGAACCACTTTGTTGGAGTACTGAGGAAGGGATAAAAGGGTTCAGACTATATTTAGCATATACTATCTAAGAATTCTGTTTCCTGTTTGAGCCCAGAAGACATTCCCTTAACTGAAGAAATAAAGAATGCCCTGGTAAGGGGAGCTGTTATCTTTGAGAGACTCCATGGTGGCTATCCTCTAAAGACAAGAGTTGGTAGTGGGCACTGTTGCCATGAAACTTGAGTCCATAGTAGTACTGATACTGGAGACTTCAGGATAGCAGCATTTAACTGTCAAAAGCAAGGTGGAAATGATTGCCATAGAAGAATGGAAGGCCAGAGTGAAAATCAGGGTATTTGACTCTCAGTGACCTGATATCTTAAGGTAATATATTATGGTGCTCTTAGGGGCATGCTATGTACACAGTTAACTGTAGTGTTTCTTGAATTGTCTAAATTCAAGAATAATAAACAATAACAAATAAAATAAAGAAATAAAAAATAAGACCTGGTGAGCAGAGGCTAAAGGCTACCATTGCATGAAAAGCCATCTCCCACGCAGTGTACTAATGTAAATCAGGCGCAGAGTCTCTTGATCAAACAGTGCTGAGTCCTCTTGAACAAAGACACTTAAATGATATTTCATGTATATGTGATAGATATTCCTTGGATCCTACCCCCAAAATAATCAATAATCGTGAACTCAGATTTTGAATCTTGGTTGACACTGCTGTAAGGGCACCACACATGTTATACACATCAGGTAATTAAATGGACTTATTAAAGTCCACAAAGCATTCTATTATAAGGCTTTATTGAAGATAAATAATATAATATAGGAGGAGAAAAGTGAGTGCAAAGAAGTTGTGACGCCCAGAAGACTCCTAGGCATATCCCCCAGGGTTCTTTTATTTAAAGTTTTTTATCTCAAAATTTTGAATGATAAAGATTTGTGTGAGGAATTTTGTTTTTAGAAGAACTCTCCAAACATTTCTAGTAGAGTGTTTTATGTCCTTCTTTTCACACAGCCCCCAGTAAACAAGCCAGCCTTGGGAACCACTGTGGGATTTTAGAACTTTAAACAGCATATTATAAATTATTATTTAGCCCCTTTGACATCATTTTGGCTAAAGTTAAGTATCATAATTCCAAACTTCCTCAGAGATAAGCAGAGGCAGTCCCAGTCCAGCTGTAAAATAACTTCTTACACTGAGACCTAAGACACTGTCAGATTTTCTGATTAGTCTGTTCCTGGAGTTTTGGTTCAAGCCTATATAACATTGGGTTCAACTTGGATATAATTAGAATCTGATAGAATTTTCATGTCTTTTATCTCACATGTGGAATAAAAGGACATATTGTAGGAAATAGCTTATTTCTGAAGAAAATAGCAAATCAAAAGCAATTTCAGATGGAATTCAGATTCAAAGTCTTGAAGAATGAAAGAGTAGTGATTCTCATCAATTTCCATTCATTTTATTTGTCTGGCCTCTATGAAAACCAGATGATTATGGCATATGAATAAGATGGTATACATGAGTAAAGTATATGATAAGGGGTCCAAACCACCATGTTACCTACCTCACAACTATAGACTCATGGGGTTTCTCTACAACTAACTGATAGAGTTTTAGGTCTAGATCACAGGTAAGTTAGGGATTTGTGTTGGTGATAGCCAGGAAAAAGAAAAGAACTGTCACATTATATCACTACTTAGGGATGGCTCCCAGTGGGAAGAATTGTGACACATACTTGAGCATGTAATTCATGTGGATTTCTATGAAAGGAGAAGGGGCATAACTGTGGTTGCTTGATGAACAACCAAGCATTTCATCATGGATTTGACAAGAATAAGACTTGATGGAAGATGGAGGAGCCTGGAGGTCTGAGAAGGAGGTATAGAAGTAAGCACAAAATGTATGGATATTTGACTCTTACTACCACTGCCACCACAGAAGGATGCCAATCATCTTCTCTTCTTAGCTACTCCAGGGTCAGTATAATAACCTGATTAAAAGAAGAGTTATGGTGGCAAGGATGGCAACTATGAAATGGCCCAGTTTCATAGGCTTCCTCTTGCCTGATAAATGTCAGTGTCACCACTGCAGATACCAAGAGTGAGTACAGTATAGTGAACCATTCAGCCATTTGGTAGTAGATCACTTATATCAGTTCTTCCAGCCTGGAGAAGACAGCCTTACCATAACTGATAACTATTCTAGGTAATCAATCATGTAATTTTCTAGATAAGTATTTGTCTTGCTCACATTCAGTGACTTCTTCATCCCCAATATCTGAAGGCTCAAGGATGATTTTTTATGCAGTATCTCAAAAACAACCCTACCTCAGAGAAAAGGATCCATTTTATGGCAAAAGAGCAATGGCATAATAATGATGACATTTATTTATTTATATGTGTGTGTGTGTGTGTGTGTGTGTATGTGTGTATGTGTGTGTGTGTATATATATATATATATATATATATATATAGCCAATGTAATGACATTTAAAGGCTCTTATAGTCAGTCCCTTAACTGCGTATTGTGGATACAAATGATTTTACTATTTTTTGTCTTTTAACCTCCCTACTACCTTTGTGCATGGGTGATTTCCTACTTTTACTATATGTTTGCCTTTACCAGTGTGCCTTTACTTTTCCATTTTGTAATTTTCTTGTTTCAAAAATGTTGTGGCCTTTTCTTTCCTGCCTAGAGCAGTTCCTTTAGCAGTGGTTGCAAAGCTGGTTTGGTGGTGCTGAATTCTTTTGGCTTTTGCTTGTCTATAAAGCTTTTGATTTCTCCTAAAGAGTCAGCATGAACAAAAAACCCTATAGGATTGACACATCGTTTCTAGGATGTGCAAGATGCACTGTTCCGAGGGCAGACATATGGCAGAGTGCCTCAATATGAGTAGATCTAGAACCAAGGAGTAGAAGTAGGATCCGCCTCTAGCTGCATCATTTCCAGTGTGTGCTTCACATCTTTTCAGTCTTAGATAGTACTAGATTTAAGGTTTTTGCTCCTAGGAAAAGAATACCTCCCTCAAGAAAAATATTATGAGTTACACTAAACTAGAAGCAGAATAGACCTTCTTGCTATTTTGGCTTCCCCACACCAATGAATCAAGAAGAAAGGAAAGGATTTACAGAACTGGTTGGGTAATCAACCCTGTTTGCCCACGTGGGCTCTTGTTTCCTATACCTGGTGGGGTAAGGCAGAAATATGTCTGGATCCTGGAGATTTTCTGGGACATTTCTTGGTATATCCATACCCAAAAAGACTTGAAAATGGTAAATTGCAGCAACCATCTAATAACAAGGGCAAAGTAACTGTGTAAGCACAAATCTCTCAGGGATGAAGGTTTGGAGATCTATTACTAGTCAAGCAACCAGACCAGTGGAAATGCTGGCTGAAAGTGAAGGAAATATTGTGTGGGTTGTGGAAAAAATGCAATCACACCTTGGGAATAGCTGTAGCACTGAAGATTGTAGATTGTCTCAGTAAAATTCTCTCACTTTGTCTTTTCAGATATTGTGGCTGGTCACCAATTGGAAGGAAATTCTGTGATTCTTTGGATTTGCATGTCTACTCTTTCAGGTAAGAAGTGAAAGCATATTATTCTTACAAAATTTGGAGGCTCCATAGTGTTAGGTGGGAGCTTGGTAATAGGGACAGAAATGGATCCGAATGAACTAACCTGACTGTATAAGATACTTTCTGTTACCACCTTAGATCTTCTTGAATCTGTTTTCTGGCCCTTGGTCATTATTTTCATCCTAGATTCTACTGGGGCAACTGACCACAAATAGGTTTTACTCATTATAAATCAATTTTGTGGATTAAGAACATAAAAAGGCAAAAGTATTCCATCTTTCTCAATAGTTATGTTGATCTGATCATCAATCATTAAATTGAATATATTATTCTGGATGTTTTCATCCTGTTAATTTCTGGTTATTTTAATTATTGTGTGTTTATTTGCTTGGTAGAAAGTCAAAAAAAATATTCTCTGAAGTTCCTTTTTAAAAGTTCCTTTTCTTAAATTAGCTAATATAATATCTGTATTTACTACAATAGATGCTTTTCATATGAATTACTGTTCAGGCCTGGTCACCAGTGATTAAGCACAGATTAAAGGCTAGGACTCCAAACAAAAATAAAAAGTGTCCATTTGCCTGTTAATGTTTCTCAGGAATCTGAAGTAAGGTAATATGTAGTAATTTATAGATCCAGTAGAAGAGGGAAAGTGGAAAGTTAACACCTAGGGTAAATAACAAATGGTACCTTAACAATAATCAGTTGGACCAGATTATGTAATTTTTTTCTTTCTCCAGCTAGATATGTGCTCCTCTTTTCATAAACTCACAATTTTAAGAGGAGATATATTAAAAAATGAGAGGAAATATAAGCATCAGTTGTGATTTTTATTATTTGCTCTTTATTTGATAAAAGGTTAATGGTGAAAAATATATACAATTTGCTAATAAGATTATGTGAGATTATTTTAGCTATCTTTTCACTCACCTATGCTATGGTGACATTAACTATATAAATGTAAATAAATCATACAAAAGGCATTCATTAAACATGACATATCTGCTCTCCTGGTATACTAAACAATTTCTTTCAACTTGTGCATTCAGTCTCACTAAACATATATGTATATGCACATACACACACACACGCACACACAGAAAAGAGAGAGAGCAAAATAATGACAGAGAGGGAATTTTCTTCTGATTGAAAATAATTAAATACTACAATCATTTATGTAAAAAAACACAAGAATTACAGAAAAGTTGGTCAGAAACACACACACACACACATATGTTCTAAAGTGTGACATTCACAGTGACTTATATGAAGAATGAATTCATTTATTCTAAAAAATATTACCCCAAACCGATCATAGATGCAGATTTAGATATATGTTAAATTGTGTAGCACTGATTTAGATAGATGTTAAAACACAATTATTAACTCAGGAATTTTTTTATATTTTATAATGCTAAGAATGTTTCCCTCAGTTTATACTTAACAAGTCTTATTTAAATAGAAATAATCCTTGGAAAACTAATTACTTAAATATTTCTATGCAAACCCAAATGCTCATTTTATAATTCTGTTTAAACCATGCTTTAAATTGATTTTAAAAATTCCTGAAATACTTTAATATGAAAACTAGTACCCTCCCAATAAAACCTAGAGGAATCATTTTAATGTTTATAATCTCCATGAACAGCTCTACTTTGAGAAAAGGCTTCTTACCATAATAGCCTGTTTTGTATTAGTAAAGTACTTCATTGACAAGAATCTGAAAAGACTTTGCAAATATTATTTCATTAATCCTCCCAGCACTCATATGGCAGGTATGTGGCAAGAATGATTATTCCACTTTGTTATACTAATGAGGTAAAGATGGCCTCTGTGTATTGGTCCCTAGGTTGTTTACTTATTCACGGCAAGCTGACACCCACTAGTGTGAAAGCCTGCCAGTGCCAAACTCAAAATTTATACATCCAGTTATTTCAAAAATAGCCCCTCCCTGAAGCAGATTTTTAGCCATTTAGAACCTGCGTATTTTGCATAGCTGTAAAACTTCAGCTTGCATTTGCTGTCCATTGATAAGGTAGGACCTTATAGTTCTAAGGCCCCAGGCTTCTGTGACCATTTGTAGCTCTCTGGCACAGACTTTGCTGAGCAGCATCTGCTAGACATGTAAGCACCCTGTCTGATCTCCCTCTTCCCTAAGAGTCCCCCTACCCTTCTCTCCTTCTGGTTGGTGACCCGCACACTCTTAAGTGTCTGGATGGTCTCATGTTCTCAGGGCTTTCCCCTCTCATGCAGTCCTGTCTAAGCACTGCCCAATAACGCTTACTGTGAGTTACTGCCTCTTGTGGTCCTACCTTTATTCTTAATCAACCCCAAGTCCCTTGAACTTCCCACAACTTTTAGAGGGAAATCAGGCATGGACAACTGGTGGTTGTGTAGTGGACTGATAGCAGACTCACTCCATGGGCAACTCAACCATGAAACTCCCAGCTCAGTGCTTTATCCAGATACATTTCTCCTTTTAGGTTGTTGTTTTCCATCATATTATGTGTATTATGGAACAAATGTTGTCATATATAACAATAACCTAAATACATACAATCCTTAGAGTGTGCTTGTCTTATCATGTCTTTTCACTGTTTCTACAGATGTTTAGTGGGTGGATACAGGATGTTACAAAACATAAAAGACCATGTTTGATACTGGGATTTAGTTAATGTTTATAATGGAGTATTTTTTAGAGGAAATAAGGTATGAGCTTGAATGTCATATCAAAACAAACAAAATGGCTGTGGTTATACTCATAAATATTCTTTCTTTTCTCATGTAATTAACACTATATCTATAAAGAACAATTATTAACATAGGGGAACCAGCATAGTGATTACGTGTATTTTATATTTTTCAAGTTATAATCCAATTTTATGCACGGGAATGTGTCTGAATAATAAAAACCTAATTTGAGGGAAGTGATTCTGCTTTGAGTGATGGAAGCAAAGTTGCAGGGTAAAGGACACAAAAAAATACATGTCATGCTATAAACGTTCTCCAGTCTATAGGTCATATTATAGTAGCAGAAGTGAGATAGGTCTTTATATTATTGAAATGTTGGGATCAAATATAAACTCTTGGCTCATTAAGTCTACAAATTTCACACTAGGAATGAATGAATAATCCAAAGAAAATAGGGGAGAAAAACAAATTGGAGCACTAGACAAAACTGAAGCTCTGGCACCTACAGCTACACCAAACATTAAATGTAGCTCAGTCTAGCCAGATTAACATAGTTAACATACATGGAGAGAGAGATTTATCATAGAAATTAGATCATGAAGTTGTGGGGGCTGAGAATTCCCACGATTTGCCATTTGCAAACTAGAGACCCAGGAAAGCATGCGGTATAATTCAGTCTGAGTCTGAAGGCCTGAAACCCAGGAGCGAGAATGTGGTGGGCAGGAGAAGATAGATGTCTCAGCTCAAGCAGAGAGAGCAAATCTGCCCTTCTTCAACTTTTTGTTCTGTTCAGGCCCTCAGCAGATTGCATGGTGCCCACCTGCATTGGTGAGGGCGATCTTCTTTACTCAGTCTGCAGACACCAATATTAATCTCTTACAGAAGCACCCTCACAGACACAGCCAGAAATAATGGTTTAACACCTACCCGGGAATCCTTTAGCCCAGTCAGGTTAATATAGAAAGTTAACCATCACACTTGTGGACAAGAAAGAGGATTATAATAAAAGTAATAGAATGTTTTTGATTAAAAATATTAAATAAGTGTTTAAAGTAGAAAACCTATGGAAGATTTTTTATTTTTAGATTTTTTCTTTAATACTTTTGTCACCCTCAATTTTCAATTAAAATTATACATAAAAATAAAAATTCCTGATAAAAGTAATGGAATTATCTAATGGGATGCCATAACTAAGTATTTATAAATAGACAGATTTAGATGTTTTTTCAGAGACATGTTTATTTAACCATATTGGAATCAGTAGAAATGATGGTTCTATAAAAATAACACATTTGGGCAAGGATTTGTGACACCGAGGACATGAATTACCCATTGCTATTTTAACTAAAGGAGTCAGATGATCTGCATATTTAGTGTATCTACACTCAGTCATAGTTGCTGCATAATCTATAATTTGAGCTTAAAAATTAAAATAGAAATACTGAATTAGAAAAATAATTCCATTTTTAAATACCATTTGCCTCTATATTCAAATATTTCAGAAAGTGGTAAATGTTATTCCATATAATAACCATGTTTTTCCAATTCACTATGCACATGTAGATGCATTCAAATATATTAAAAAGAGGAGAGTTCCAATTTTATCCCACTGTTTTGAGGAATGCAGATAATTCTCATATGCAAATATTCCATGAACAATTATAAGTTCAATGCAGCACAATGAACTTCCCTTTTAAAAAAGCCTATTGCAAATTGGTCCTTTAGATCTCCATTTAATTATTAGCAGGCTTTTTAAATAACTGTATTTTCTCTTTGTGTTTGAAAGGGAGTGAAAATGCCTGAATTTTTTTTCCAGTGCTCATAGGTAATTTTTAGCAGAGAATAGGCTTTGCTAGAGACCATGACCCCACTGTGAGGTTGTTTAGATATTCAAAATAGATAAAATTATGATCGTGTACAATAGGTCTGGCTTCAGTTATTTCAAAACAGTTATTTCTGTCACATATAACAGTAGGAAAAGAGACACAAAAATGGTAGGTTATGAACCTGATTTGCATTACTGTTCCTATTGCCGTTATTTTTTATAAAAGGAAAGAAACCAGTGGCTCATAATTTTTAAAATTCTGTGATACTTTTGTAATACATTTTACATAGAGAAAATTTGCACATTAATGATTGAAGAGAATCCAAAATACTAATGCTGTTACTTCTTTCAAGACATGCTTTCACAGTGTCCTGTAAGGAACCAAAGATGTATCTTGAATTCCTTTCATTTTGTGGGGTGAGGGAAATTTACTTAGCAGAGGTTTGGGATAGGAATGATTGACTGAAGAACTTGGGGTTGAGAATAATTTCTAAGAGGGACAGTGAGACTTATCTGACTTGCAATTCCTAATTAGGACATCTAGTGCTATCTAAATACAAGGTAACATGGTAGAAACTGTATATACTACACATGAACAAGAAGGTTCTGATAAAAGTTATGAGTCTTGAGTCATTTCTCAGAGCTACTGAAGGTTCAAGTCTCTTTGGGCTTGAGTGAAAACACAAGGTTTTAAAGGCTCCTAAATGATTAGGACAGTAACTATGGACATTTGATACTTGCCCTGGTCCTGTTCTCTGCCTGGGATCTTTGGAACCTTGGAATATCCATACACTCAAGACTTAGACTTGGAATAATTAAAATTTGAATGTCATCTTTTGATGCATGTAAGACCAGCCATACTGCAGCCTCTGATGAAACATCCCTTCCTATGTACCTCTTTGAGCACTTTTCTGTGGCGACAAGAAATTAACATTATAATGAAAAGGTTATTATTAAATGTTTAAAGTAGCAAAAAATTTAGAGCTGACAGTTTGTAGTTTAAATATATTTTCACGTGCTGCTCATATTACAGCCTGGTATTACATTTGACCAAGAAAGCTAAGCATAATTCTAGTTGGTGAAAGAAATAAGAACCAACTTAACTTGGGTTTTTCAATTGTATGCCCTGTACAGTCAAATGCAAAGGTTTCTGAGGAGCAACATTAAGTAGTATTAATACAGGCTTAAGGGACCTGAAAATACCTTATCATGGGTACTATGTTGTTACATTAAGAGCAGGGACAAAAATTAAGGAAGTGGAACCAAGACTAAATTCTTAGTTTGGATTTTTTTATTGTCTTGACTGTATTTTCTCAAGAAGAACTTGACTTCTATAGTCCTATATCTATGAATGTACAAGATTTCCCTTTCTTCCTTCCTCCCTTCCCTCCTTTCTTTCTTTCCATTACTTGTATATATGAATAATTTTTAGGTTATATAACTTTGTCGTATAAATCTCCCACCCCTGCCATGATAGAACTTCTTTTATACAAAGTAGAGAACTTAGCTTTTGTAGACATTTGTCATGTATATTTTCAGGAAGTGCCTCAGAGAGTATCTTTCTTTCAGTTTTGCCTATCTAAGAATAACTTTCAGTTTTATATAGCTCTGATTTATTTTCTTTGGATTATTTTCACCAGTGGAATTGATATTTCGAAAAATATCCTCCTGTTTACTAAATTGCTCCAAAAGTTTATACTGATGTAAAAGTTTCACAATCATAAGTGAACCTGTTTACTTAACTGCCACCTTCATTAATCCAAGAAAGTAAAATTTTAGCACATTAAATGGGAAAAATACGTCACTTTTTAGTGAAATATTTTTATTGCTGGTGAGGTTAAATAGTTAGATTTTAATAGATGATTTGTATTTCCTCTTTTATGAGTTCCCTCTGCCCATTTCTGTACTAAGGTCAGCCACATGTATTCTCTGGCTTGAATGGTCTGTTTCTGTTTTTTTAGGAAGAATGGTGGTAGGTTTTCAAAAAAGTTTAAGTTCTGAAGTTGTATGTATAAGTGGACAAAGTCTGTGGCTTTGTAGATAGGATTAGCAAAATCCTTTGCTGAAATACTTGTGTTTATTTGGTAAATAAATATAACTTACTGAATATAAATATTTACTATATCTAGGCTTTGCTGTGTGAGGACCTAGACATAGAGCATCTTTATGAGCAGTGGTAGGTGTAAAATTGTCCAATCTAGAAGCCCTTTACATGCAGCCCCCAGCTGTTATGAGAGTTGCTGGTAAGAGCTCAGAGCTGCCAGGTATCTCCAGAGAATTACCCTAAATGACTAATGGGAGCCACCTCACTAGGAAACTTACAACATCAACCCTCCCCCAGAAAATGACCCTCAGTCCATGATTAACAATTTGGGGTTTAAAAACCCCACCCTGTGACCTAAAATAAAAGACAATCTTGTGGGGTGATGTACAGTCAGAGTCCTCCCCCTGTGATGTGGAACATCTTTGGTCTTCTCTTTCCCTTCCCTATACTGCTTCAGTTCTTTTCCTGAAGAGCACTTAGCCCAAAATTCAGGCATATCTTAACCCTTCTCTCAGGCTCTGCTTCTAGTGGATCTGTCCTAAGTATCCAGCTCACGTAATATTTTCAAAGAAAACTTTGAGGTACTAAGAAAGAGTGTTATTAATAGTACTAAAAGGTATTTTTTGAAAAGAGTAAAACCATGACTTTCATACTGATATAAAATTGAAGCTGAGTTAGAGATTTTAACTCTTGAGGCAACCTAGCTGATGATGTAACTGATTCAAAAGGGAATCCAAAGAAGAGATACACATATCGACCAAGATTTTTGAAAGAGATATATAAATGAAGGCAAAAATATTTTTTTCTTCAGCGAGGGAAGTTCATTAGTTGAAATTCTACTGGTCATAACAGAATTTGAATGTACATAGGAATCATTTACTTGATTATCGTTTACCTACCACTACAGAGTTATAAAACAGATCAAAGGCAATGGAAAACTGGAATCAGATCACCCAGAAGGATGTCCTGTAGACATTGATTAGTTTTTAATGTCTCTTCAATAAATCACACATCATTTTTTTTGCAAAAGCAATTAATCAGTAAATAGGGTCATGTGTATACATTTATTTATTCAAGAGGCATAGCTAATACTCTATTCCTAATGTGTTTCTCCTATTCCTCCTTTTTCTTTTTAGTTTTCTTCAAAATGTTGTAGGGAGTAGTCCCATATCAAGGAAAAGCTTATCATCATCCAGCTAGACATCTCCCTAAGAGTATAATTGTACTCAGAGGAGTTTGTTTATATGTAAATATAGTATATACATCATTTGAATAGAAGTTAATGTACTTGACTATGAGTTCCTTGATGAAGAGTTTTACACAGTTAAATAATCTCAAGACTTGTGTAGTCACCAATATGCAATGTCATGAATAATACTGATTAAAATGAATAGAATTTGGAAAATGATGAGGGCATTCAGCAAAAGAATGGACGCAATATGATTATTCTGCCCTCTCCAGTTTCACCTTTCACATTTTCACTGCACTCATGAGTTTTAGTGAGTTTACATGATTACAAGCCTTTCTCTTTCAATGTACTATAAATGCTCCCATGGCAGGGACTTGACTTATTCATCACAACACCCACAGTGACTAGTACTGAGTCTGTTACAGAAGACTTTCAATATATTTATTTTTTAAACCATGAGTGAAGAAGACCAATTTAAGAAGATTGAAACTCTTCCTGTTCTACAGGAATGTATGTGCCTAGATTTAAACTGTACATGAAGTATTAATAACTGCCCTTTTGTACTCCTGCCTTTATGTTCTCAGAGAAGCATTCTAAATGTGCTCTCTCTCTCTTTCTCTCTCACAAACACATACACACACACACACGCACACACAAGCATGCACACAGAGAAGCACATATTCAGCCCTGTGGATATCTATCATAGATACTTAACATGATATTCAAAACATAAAATTTTCACATTTTTCTGAAAATAAGTCAATAATATTTATGTCACAACCTACAAAGATATTTCCTTTTCTTCTGGGTGTTATACATGTAAATCTGGAAGTACTTTATGTTTATTCCAAAGAGAAAACTAGTTTTATAATGCATAGAAAGATAAAATAAGCTATATATTGCATCTATGGAAATGTAATGATAAAGGTGACAAACACTGTTAATTACACTCACACAAATGTTTGCTCAATTTGTTTTTATGTAACATTGAGTAAATTTAGATTAAACAGATGTAAATATTTAGGGAATTTTGATAGTTATCCATAATTTTTAAATAAAATTATCATCTTGTAAATTTATGTCTACCACAAAAAAAGAATAAACTTACCCAACCCTGGATATCTAATTATATCAGATCTCTTCCCCATGATATTTCTGTGTGCCAGAATTATTGTCTTTTCAATTGATATTTTTAAATGTTAATATTATTTATTAAGACATAATTTACATACAGTATTTTAACCCTTTTTAGAGTAAAATTCTGCGAGTATTGATAAATGCATACATTTATTCTGTAGCCCCTACCACAATCAAACTAAAGAAGGGTGTATCAGTCTAACAAATTCCACTGTGCTTCTTTGTACTCAGCTACTTAACCCCATGAACATTCATTAGAGTATGGGGAAGTTGGAACCATTATACATTTCCTCACAGCAGTTCTACTCCTAGGTAAATACTCAAGGGCATTGTAAACATATGTTGACACAAAAATGTAGCATAGAAATATTCTTAATATCATTATTCATAACAGCCAAAAACTAAAAAGAAATGCCTCTAAGTGATGAATGGATAAACAAAATGTGATATATCCATACAATGGAGTATTATTCAGTCATAAAAAAATCAACATAGTATTGATACATGTTCCAAAATGGATAAATCTTGAAAATATTTTCAATGAAAGAAGTATTGATGCATGTTCCAAAATGGATAAATCTTGAAAATATTTTCAATGAAAGAAGCTAGACCAAAGGAAAAAAAGGTCACATATAGTATGATTTCATTTATGTTAAATGTTTGAAAAAAAGCAACTCCTTAGGGACAGAAAATAACTGTTTGATTGCTAGTGGCTACGTGTGGGGAAGATTGTGGAATGACTGCTGATATGGGTTTTCTTTAAGGCATCTTGAAAATGTTCTGTATTAGTAGCAATGGTTGCACAACCTTGTGAGTATATTAAAACTACTGAATTGTACACTTTAACAAGATGAATTACATGTTTATGTGAATTATATCACAATGAAGACAAATAAATCTAACTTTATTACAAATGCATGACATAACCACATTGAAATTGTTCAAGGGGAAGAAGGAAGCTGGCCTAAGTAATATTGGAAAAGAGTGTTTTGACTGGAATCTGTAAAGCTAAGGATAAAATGAATTGTGCATAATAAACACTGTACTCAAGTTGGTAAATTAGCTTCTTACAGGCGCACAGTTTTAACATTCTGAAACTGCTTTCCACAAACACTTGGTTGAACAAATATGTAAATATATAGTTTATGCTGAGAGCAAGCTTCTCATTGTTGGCATAGAAGTTGCAGATAAGCAAGAGGGGGAAGGCTAGAATAAACTGGTTAAATTGAAGACAACATGAGTTATGTTTAGTTTAATATAAATGCACATGAATAAAGGCAGAAACAATTATAGATCTGCAGGTATACATGGTATAGTTTACATAATTTTATTACTAACTCTGTCTCTGCTGAAAGGGCTTTAAATAAATGACATGCCAGAGACTTCCTTGGTGGTCCAGTCGTTAAGACTTTTCCTTCCAGTGTACGGGGTGCAGGCTCGATCGCTGGTTGGAGAGCTAAGATCCCACATGCCTCAGGGCCAAAACAAAACAGAACATAAAACAGAAGCAGGGGCTTCCCTGGTGGCACAGTGGTTGGGAGTCCGCCTGCCGATGCAGGGGACACGGGTTCGTGACCCGGTCTGGGAAGATCCCACATGCCGCGGAGCGGCTGGGCCTGTGAGCCATGGACGCTGAGCCTGCGCGTCCAGAGCCTGTGCTCCGCAACAGGAGAGGCCACAACAGTGAGAGGCCTGCTTACCACAAAAAAAAAAAAAAAAAAAAAAAAAAAACCAGAAGCAGTATTGTAACAAATTCAATACAGACTTTAAAAATGGCCCACATCAAAAAATATTTTTAAAAATTCATGTGAATCGGTTGAGGAGATATCAAGCCCACTAATTTTATATTTCAGTTATAACAAATAGGAGTCTATGATTTGTGAACTTATGTCCTCACTAAAACATTTACATTCCTATATACCCTTATTAGCCACTAAAAATCATAAGGAATTCTGGGCAAGGGAGGAATAGCTGCTCTTCAGGAAAAGTTCTGGTGTTCCACTTAGCCCTTTTCATTATGTGACTAAATTACTAAATCCTGCTTGTGGCCTTCTGTTTACTTATTCTCTTATGTTTTAGTTTTACTAAACTAAATGAACATGTAAAAAAAAAATATCCATTCACTCAGCAAATATGTATTTAATGACCATTCTGTGTTAGGCACTGTTCTGGGTGCTGGTGATGCAACTTGAATGGCACAGATAATGACTTACTTTTGGGGAAACTTATAAATAAATACATGCATACCTACATACATAAATATATATTCAGTGGTTAGTATGAGTTCTATGAAGAAAAAGAAAAAAGAGGTGGATTTTGAGGAATAAATGAATGTTACTTAATAAGAAATATATACCCACCTTGGGAAAATGTATTACTTAGCTATTGCTATAGCTCAACCCATCTCAAAATATAGGGTCTTAAATCAACCATCATTTATTTGAATCAAAATATTGCGGTTTGGCAATTTGAGAAAAGCTTGGCTGAGTGTTTTTCTGATCTCAGTCTCACTGATGTGTCTGTAATCAACTGCTAAGTTGACTGTTTTGGGATGATGTCAGTTGGGATGGCTTTTCTTTGCTCCATGTGGTTTCTTACATCCAGCAGAGAAGTCTGGACTTGTGTACATGGAAGAACACTTTCAAGACTGAGCCAAACTGCTCAAGGCTTTTTAAATCTTAAGGTGGAAACAGACATATATGTCACTTTTTCTGTATTCTATTAGTCAAAGCAAGTCATAGGGCCAGCTATCTTAAAATTGCTGCAAAGACACATTGCACAGCAGCAAGGTTATAGAAAAGAGACTAATTGATGCCATTTTAAAAGAACATTGGAGCAGAGAATTGAATAAAGTGAAGGGTAAAACATGCAAATATCATTGGGAAGAGGTGTGTTTCTAATAGAGGAAGCAAGTGGTACAAAGTTCTCAGGGCATAAGAAAACTTGGTATGTTCTAGAAATAGGGGGAAAAAAGGGCCAGTGTCGTTGGAGCTAGAATATGAGGGAAATAGTTGCAGGAGATAATATCAAAAAAGTAGCCATGGGTCCACATAGGTAGGACCATTTAGGCCATGTTAAAGCATTTAGAATTTAAAGAAAACTAAATACTCCTGAGGTCCTATTGGTTTCAGAGTAGCTGATACTTTTATTAATGTATTCTATTGAGCCGATGCTTTAACCTTGTGTTAAAAATGAGCTATAGTAATAATCCGTAAAAGGCTCACTTAGAATTACACACCTTAAATACCATAACTATACTTTAGCTGGAAATATAAAATTGTGTCTTAAGATTAACTTCCAGTCATATTTTTTACTTATATATAAAACATTTTTGTAATATAGGTTTCCAAATTTATAACCATTAGAAATCTAAATGTGTAATTGAATAGGTTGTATATTTAGGTTTCAGCTATTTAAAAAGCCACGAAAAATCTGTAGAGAGTATGAACCAGACATGACGAAGGTGAACTACGCAGTTCCTCCACAGTACTGATGAATGCTCCAGTGACGCTATCTTCCTCTATTTTAATAAGGTTTCTCATGCTACTCTTTCCTTGAGCTACCTGTGAAGTGCAGGTAGCTACTGTCTTAGAGGCACCAATCATAGTCTCACATATTGTTAATATTTTATTTTGGCTGCGCCATGCGGCTTGTGGGATCTTAGTTCTTCGACCAGGGATTGAACTCAGGCCCTCGGCAGTGAAAGCATGGAGTCCTATCCACTGGACAACCAGGAATTCCCTTGTCAATATATTTTAAACACAAAAATTATGTGTAGATAGAGGGTCATTACGGTGATAAGCAGAGTGGCATCACAGAAAAGAAATTCAGATCTTATAAGACAACCTAAGACTTAGTCCCAAGATATTGTACTACACTGTTGCCTGAAATTCACTCCACGCGTAAATTCACAAGGTCAGGTTAAGTCACAGTAGTCAGAGCCTCTTCTCTATCATGCTTTTACCACTTTCTCCACATTTTTGCAGAGACTGTTGGCTGCTTTATATGCCCCACTGATGTAGTCTTTAATGTGATAAAATTTTACATTTTTCATTTTTATATATAGGAAATAATAAAGCTATTTGGCAATTCCTATCTAAGAAAAGCTAGTTTAATGCCTACTTTGTTTATCTAATGGCAAGCACTTTGAAAAATTCAGAGTTTTCAGTATACTGTAATATGTAAACTAGATTTGAAGGAAATTGTTGTAATGAGGTATTCAAGTATCCTTCAATCCTGATAGCTATCATTTTGATTACTATATACTTGAGGATACTTTTATGAATATGTTCATGAAATAAATGAAGACCAACACTGAAGACAAACAGAGTTTATTCAGAGCTTTCTATAGCAAGCTTAAATCTGACAGAGACTCAGAGGCAGGCAGGGCAGTGGGAATGCTTTATAGTAAAAAAAATTGGAAGGCTTCAGGTATGCTGTAACTGGAAGTCATTGTCATAAGGATGATTGAGGTTAGCTAACTAACAGCAGAGCACATTATATGATTGGTTTGAGAAAAAAATAGATAAGTTGGTAGTCATGATCAACTGGACGTCCTCAGTCAATTGATGCAGACATTGTGGATTGGCTTTGTGGGCTTATGTGGGTTAGAGTTCCATTGCCATATGGTCATTGCCTATTTTGTATATTAATTCTCTCAGTTCTGTAGTATATTATTTCAAACAGGTTACAATTGAACTAAAGTAGTGAACTATAATTGATCATTTTATAGTTATATGTTTTAAATGCAATTCTTTGGTTGTAAATAAAAATTACATTATAAGATTAATTGCATTTTTTTTATTTTTATGAAAGTTTACTGTCTTAATATATATTTCTAAATATTGCCATTAGCTGTTTACTGTATGGTCAAAATAATTTGAGAAAGATATCAGTGAGATGACAAAAAGCCCAAGACTCTCTTTCAAAGCATTTTCTCAGACTTCCACCTTAATAAACAACAAAAACTATCACATGAGATGAATGAGACTGGTTAGATAGTTTTGCAGATCCTTTTGGAGCTGAACTATGACATGAGTCTTATAGACTGAAATAGAGATAGTTGAAATTAATGTACAAAACCAATTTTTTAAACTTTTTTTCTGTTAAATTCTGTGAAGTTTCAGTTATCTAAAATAAACTTACACAAATATGAAATATAATGTTTCAAATGGCAAGATATGTAATGTAACACTTGTAAAATACTCTTGTCTAATTTTAGCTACTAGTATTTTGATTTATACACTACTGTTGTAGATTAATAATGTAAGTTCAGACAACTATTAATGGGAAAATGATAGATGTAATACTTTTGCAAGAATTGGAATTTTTCATATGTTTTGAAAAAAGTAATTTAACTTTTGGGTGTCAGGAAATGTGTTTTCTCAAAATTAATTGCTGGCAATGAGTAAGTCTAGTAATATTGCAAGAAAGCAACACGTTGACTGCATCAAGGGCTTTTTGAGGAAGAAATTAAATCTTTGATTTGGAGCAGGTTGAAAACCATGAACTATAGATCTTTACTGTTGGACTAATTTAGTAGTTAAAACCTTGGGCTATAGAGATAGAGAATGATTAATTTCATTACTTCAGTATACTACACACTGGGTATGTTGTGTTGGACATTTCTTCAGGTCTCAGTTTCTTCATGTATAAAATATGAAGAGAAGCAATCTCAATTAGTTGTCATATGGGTACAATTATGATATAAGGATTAGAACCATCATTATTATCAATTCTTTTTACTGTACCTCCCAAACTTATTTGAAAATCAAACTAATAGTTTTCTTAAGGTCATTAATTGTATCTGAGGAAATTAGAGGTTTAGAACAAAAGTTGTTTGTTAATTATTGTAATTGTTATTTATATGAGCATCAGCCAGTATATAGCCTGGAATTATGTAACATAAATATATTATCTTTAAGTATAGCAGCCTTTCAAAGACTGACTGTGGATTTAGCAATTTAGAGTTTGTATAATGTTGCAGTTATCAGAGTGAATAAGATTACAGTCATGATCTAGATCCCAACAGATTCACTTTAACTTCACCTTATAAAATTGAATTCATTGCTTTCCAGACTCGCTTAATATACTCTTCCTGATGTCCATCCCTTTCTTTAACAAACATCCATCACCATAAAATATTTTTAGCCATGCAGCAATGTGGGACTAGTTTCATCTATGTGTGATGGATTTGGGTCTTAAATAATTTGTTTCTAGTCTGATTCTAAAGTTCACAATTCAGATGGGAATAACTTTGATCATTGCATTAGATTTTATTGCTGTGTAACAAATTATCACAAACTTAGTAGCTTAAAAGAACATCTACTTATTGTCTCAAAATACCTGTGGGTCAGGAGTCTAGACATTTGTATTAATTTGATTCTGTGTTCAAGAGCTAATCAGGTGTTGAAATCAAGGTGTTGATTGAGCTGCCTTCTTTATGGAGCTTGAAGTCTTTTTTAGGGCTAACGTGGATTTTGATAGAATTCAGTCTTAGTGCTTTTAGCACTCAGGCCCCTGTTCTGTTTCTAGCTGTAGTCCAAGGTCCTAGAGGCCACCTTAAGCTCCTTGCCACGTGGTGGTCCCCTCCATCTTCTTAACTAACAGTAGAATTGAATTTCCCTTACACTCTAGACCTCTTCCTTTTTTGGGTCCTTACATGATTAATTCAGGCCCTCCCAGAAAATTCCCATTTTATCAACTCAAAATCAACTGATTTGGTACCTTGATTACATCAGCAAAATCTTTTCATTTTTGTTATATAATGTAACCTAATCACAGTTGTGAAGTCTGTTATATGTACAGACTAAGATACATTCAGGAGGAGGGATTTATACAATGCATGTGTACCATAGGGCAGGAATTTTGGGGTCCATCTTAGAATTCTGCATACCATAGTCTGATAGTAGATAATGAAATTGATACATTCTGGAAAAAGGTAAAAATATTTTAGAATATTCCAGTGTATGTAAAGGTAATGACTGCTGATCACATAAGTGAATGTTTATTAACACAGATGCAAGCCAATAGTAATATTTTTATTGTTATGAAAAATATGATGGTGTTTTTCTAATACTGTTAATTAGATGGTATTGGTTTATCACAATTTTATGACATTTCATGTAAATGGGTGTAATAATCAGAAGAAGATTACAAACAATTATAATTACAAAGTCAATTTTGAAGACTCTCTTCCCCTATGAAATGAAATGAACTAAATTTCTACTTTGATTTGTCAAATTCCAATAATTAGGAAATTACTATATGGTCTTAGGACAAGTAAATAATAAAACCTATTCCAAGAAATTTCTGAGACCAGAAATTATGTTAGTACATAACCTGACATTTACATATCAAATAAAGTATATTTGGCATTTCATCAAATGCTTTTTCCAAGAAAGACTTTCATATTCTTTGCTTTTTAATTTTATGAAATATATATTTTAGCAATAACCAATAATGCCTAAATAAAATGTCCCAAAAGTATTCATATTTAAACAGAAATGGATGGATTTTTAATATGATTAAAAAATAATTGAAGGAGATACTATGAATGTAGGAGTTCTGAGAATCTGGAATCACATCAGGTAGGTTTCTAACTGTACCTGCTTTCCATTCATAAGAATTTCTCTTCATGTATTACCTCTGCCCATCACCACTAGTGTCACCATATATTATTGTGCTACTACTCATATGTATTTTCCTACTGCTCTGCTTCCTTTCCATATGTCCCAGGCCAATCACAGTCGGCCATTCTGTTTCTTAACTTCTCTCAAGCAATACTGGTCTGGGACTGTCAGTTCTCAAAAATTCTACTCCCCACTTTGCGTATATTACCTCTTCAAAGTTTCTTATGTCACTAATTACTCTTGTCACTTCTTTTTAGGTCATACATGAGAAATAAATTTAGCCATATAAGAGAAAGGTTACCACAAGTTGGAAATACAGATTTATTGAATACAGTATTTGCTTGTCACTCACATTACTTTTCATTGATTTTGTTGTTCTCTACTCATCATGATAAGACAATTTGATGGGGAGATTTCCATGCTATACATTTATGTTTATGTTTAGAGATTAGTTTGGGGATGTATCACTCATCAGTATCAGAGTGTAGTACATAATATATTCTCAAAATATTTTCATGATTATGTAAGTTTAAATGAAAATATGAATAATAGATGAATCAAAAGTACCTTTTCTGGGCTTCCCTGGTGGCGCAGTGGTTGAGGGTCTGCCTGCCGATGCAGGGGACGCGGGTTCGTACCCCGGTCCGGGAAGATCCCACATATCGCAGAGCAGCTGGGCCCGTGAGCCGTGGCCACTGAGCCTGCGCGTCCGGAGCCTGTGCTCCACAACAGGAGAGGCTACAACAGTGAGAGACCCACGTACCGCAAAAAAAAAAAAAAAAAAGTACCTTTTCTGCATTCTCAAGTTTGTTTTACTTTCAGTAGATTTATAAAATGTTTCTAAGCTTATATAATATTTTGCCTTTTTTTATACTACATTCTTGAAGAGTTCCCCCCTTTGCTTTATTTCCTTTTAATATCATCTACTCCTTTCTTTTTTATATGATAGTCTTCCCTGCCCTCCTTAATAATATCATTATAGCACATGAAGTTAACTTTAGTAAAATAAAATGTCAAGGCACTAAATATTTGTCACTATTATGTTGATGTGCCGAACAGGACCAATTCACATGCTCTGTCAAGCCACATCTCCAGAACCTTCTATAAATATATCTGCCTTTTCCATCGCTATTGAGTCCTCCCCTAATCCAAGCAAATATCTGTCTTTTTACAATTGCAATCAACTTCCACCTGATCTCCCAGATCTTCCTGTTTTTACCTCTACCCATTCTGCCAAAACTTTCTTTAAAAATAAAATATATTTTGTCCCTTCTTATCTTAAAACTTTTCAATTCCTTACCATTTTCCTTACAATGATATCTACACTGTGCACAAGGCTTATTTTGTTCCCAAGTAATCTATCATTTTTTCTCTCTAAAGTCTCTTTCCCTTTCATTCAGTGAGGTACAGGGACACTGGCCTTCTTCTGTTTCTCAAATCTGCCAAGTGTAAGAAAGCCTTGATAATATAAATAAAGCACTTGATAAAATTATTTTAGCAAATATTTATTACTTATATACAAAAAACTTAGTATTCATTATGCGTGTAAGACATCACACCAGGCTCTTTGTGTACTACAAATATGATTTTAATATAAATTATCCCTGCTAGAACCCTACACTTAGATGAGGGCAACAACTTTTCTCTGTGGTGGAATTTAATGCCGTACTCAATAACTCATAAATATGAAACATTGAGTATGAATTTTAAATAAATACTCCTAGATTAGAGTGGTTTATTGTGGGTTTTGCTCAAAGCAGAACTCAAGACAAAGACTTCTCTGTGAGTAATGTATTTGGGAATGTGATACCGGAAAGCAAGAGAGAGATGTAGGAGTGAAACAGGGAAGGAAGAGGAGCCCTGCAAATATCCTCCCCTACAAGACACAGGATTCTCAAATCCATGAGATGACCACCTAATGAGATAATACCACAACTACAGGGCAATTTGCACTAATTATTAGTACATTTTAAAACTGTTTCTTTAGAGCAATGGCAAAATACTTTTCAGCACAAAAAACAACAACAAAAAATAAACTCTCACAAAGTCATATCCATAAATGTGGAGATTTAAAAGTAAATCTAAATATAGATGCAGACATGAATGTGAAATCCATATGTGCAAGTATTATAGATGGAAAAATATAGTTCTTAGTTCATTGATAATTAATTCAAAAAAATTTATTGAACATCCACTATGTATTTAAACAATCTCAGAATTCTAAGAAGCTGGTTAATTTGCCCCTTAGTTCATATATCGATATTTAAAATTACATATTCATTGGAATCTTTTTTTATTTGTACTCTATCAGTTATTATTAAAGTAGTAGAGTCAGGATTGTGCCTTTTACATTTAAAAAATCCTTGAATTTAACCTTGCAAATTGACAGATCTCTCTGGGACACATCTGGAAATACCAATTTTCTTTTTTTAAGCATTTACCTTTTCAGTGATAACTGTTATGCTGTGATTCATTCCTGACAAGCAGAGCTCTTGGGTGAAACATGTTTGTTTTGCATGTCACCCTGGTAATATCTCACAGAGGAAGGTTTGACAGGTTATGTACAGTGTTCTTGGCGATTTATTTTGAATTATTTCATGTGCTTTTTACATTATAACAATCACTATTTTAAAAAGAGAACTTCCTTAAAGATATGATTATCTTTTTAGCACTAAAGGTTGAAGGCTACATATATTTAAGTTTTGTATGACTTTATAGTGCCACATGAGTTCAAGGTGTTTGATTAAAAGAATGAATTATAACTTGCCCAGTTTCACAATTAGTGAAAAATTTCACTGTCTATATGTTGTTTACATCAATATAAATATAGACCCTGTGTATTTAAAAGAATGATATATTCAGGGAAAAATTCTCCTAGTTATTTCAAATAAAGAAAATATTTAATTTTAAATTTTCAAAAGTATTTCCTACATACTTAATTAGCAATAAATATTTGTCATAGTTTCATAGGTTTTATGATTTCAGTATTTGAGAGTTTATTATCAGTATAGTAGATAATAAGAACCACTTGTTATCACTTTCCATGTGCAGTGTAGATGCTTTACAACTTATGAAATGTGTGACTTTTTGAAAAGTACTCAAACTCTATATATCTGTCTCTTTTCTTATATCATGGTGACAATAATTGTTTTATGTCAAAATTATAAGAAATAATATATATAATTTATCAGACTACCCTCTAAGAATTTCTCAGTAAAGGAATACTACTATGTTTGTATGTTGGAGGTCACACTTTGACTCATACTTTACTTCCATTATCACTACTGCTTAAAACACAGATGCTTTTACTTTAGACTCTCAAAAAAGCCAATAATTTTTCACTTTCTGATTTTTATTCCACTTTTACTTTCTTTAAAAATTACGACCGCCCCTAAAAAGCAGTGTCTCATTTTAAATGTCTTTTAATGATAAAACACCATGTCATACTAAATCAGTGGTACTAAATTCAGGGTAAGCTTTTTGCGTTGTTGTCAACTTGGTGAAAAGATTTTTGGCTTATATGTCTCTTTCGGAATTAATGCTGAAAACCCTCTGGACTTACCATTTCAGCTATATTTTTGACTTTGTGCCTAAGTTCTGAACATTTCTGATTCTTGTTTGAATGGAATATATCCCTTGCCTCTTACCTGTAATCATGTCAAACAATCAATTGGTCTTCCTGAATGATTATGATATCCTTTACAATTTGCATCCCTTGATCCTCCATCTTGTGTAAACAATCACCTTACTTCATGGAATTTTGGAATAATATATTTCTTATCTCAGGTTACTCAATAACAAATATATTTTAAAGTAGAAATAAGAATGAAGGGAATAATGTATATGTATTAAAAGAATGAATTATATATCATATATATATATATATATATATATATATATATATAGGCTAGGAAGACGGAAATGATAAAGGAGGAGGTGACGAAAAAGAGAAAGAGATATCATAGCTAGCTAATCACCAAATACGTGTTATAAAAATTAGCAACAAATTTGATCACTTGGAACATATTAGAATGTTAGATTACTACCTTAAATTTATAAAAACTCTTTGAATTATAGCTAAACTACAAAAAAAGTTAAAAATAAAGTGTTTGCCTATACATTTAGAATGGATAAACAACAAGGTCCTACTGTATAGCACAAGGAACTATATTCAATATCCTGTGATAAGCCAGAATGGAAAAGAATATAAAAAAAGAATGTATATATATTTTTATAACTGAGTCACTTTGCTGTACAGCAGAGATTGACACAACATCATAAATCAACTATACTTCAATAAAAAAAATAAGGTGTTTGCTTCTGAGAAAACACAGTATTACTTCCAAAATAAATAGAGGTGTCTTAAGGCTCTATGCTTAATATAATAATTTTTTCATGATATTGACAGCATGGAAACTTATAGTATAATTATTTTTGTAAATTTCAAGTTGAAAAGATCATTTTTCAGCTAAGCTGGGCACCTAACAAATTGCCTTATACAGTTCCTTGAGGAAGCTCAGAATGGTAGGACATGCCTAGGTAGGAGTAGCCAAGTTACAGTGCTACTTGATTACTCCAAGTGCAAGTCTCTTTAACGTTTATAGTTTCTGCCAGGAAATGAAGTAATCTTCATTTTTATTACTGTACTTAAACATAGACTTTTCGATAATTAAACCTTATAGATGTTTAAAAGGACACTCTGTGGCCCAGTGTCACTACCTTAATTTTTTATAAGTCTTCCTGAAATTCTTTTGAACACTTTGCTAAAAGAAAAGTGAGTTTCCCCTTCTAATGTTTCCAGTATTTGATACTGAAGAGTATTAAACTTCCTCTGTTGGAGCATTTTTTGTATGTTCAAACTTTTAATTATGTATTGTGGGACTACATTTTAAAATAGTGTTAACTGGAATAAAAGATGCACTACTTCACTCTTTTTTTTTTTTTTTTTTTTTGCAGTACGCGGGCCTCTCACTGTTGTGGCCTCTCCCGTTGCGGAGCACAGGCTCCGGACGCGCAGGCTCAGCGGCCATGGCTCACGGGCCTAGCCGCTCCACGGCATGTGGGATCTTCCCGGACCGGGGCACGAACCCATATCCCCTGCATCGGCAGGCAGACTCTCAACCACTGCGCCACCAGGGAAGCCCCACTCCTTCACTCTTAATCTCCTTAAACTTGAAAGTACTCTTAAATTACTGAAGGTGACTGATCTATAAATACATGAAACAGTAATAATAATTATAATAAATTATTCTATAAATTATTATTACTACCAGTCATGGTGGTATTTGAAGAAAGTATTATGGGGGACGACTGGGGCAGGCTGGGCCGTGCGGTCAGGGGACCTAGGGACTCACGGCTGTGAGAGTTGAAATCCTTGCTGAGGCAACCTTCAAGATGGTGTAGGAGTAAGACGTGGAGATCACCTTCCTCCAACAAATACATGAAAAATACATCTCCATGTGGAACAACTCCTACAGAACACCCACTGAACGCCGGCAGAAGACCTCAGACTTCCCAAAAGGCAAGAAACTCCGCACGTACCTGGGTAGGGCAAAAGAAAAAAGAAAAAGCAGAGACGAAAGAAAAGGGCCTAGACCTGCACCTCTGGGAGGGAGCTGTGAAGGAGGAAAAGTTTCCACACACTAGGAGGCCCTTTGCAGGCGGAGACTGCGGGTAGCGGAGGGGGTAAACTTAGGAGCCACGGAGGAGAGCACAGCAACAAGGGTGCAGAGGCAAAGGGGAGAGATTCCCGCACAGAGGATCAGTGCTGACCAGCACTCACCAGCCGGAGAGGCTTGTCTGCTCACACGCTGGGGCGGGCGGGGGCTGGGAGCTGAGGCTCGGGCTTCGGAGGTCGGATCCCAGGGAGAAGACTAGGGTTGGTTGTGTGAAGACAGCGTGAGGGGGCTAGTGTGCCACAGCTAGCTGGGAGGGAGTCCAGGAAAAAGTCTTGACCTGCCGAAGAGGCAAGAGACAATTGTTTCGGGGTACATGAGGAGATCTTTCCCTGTCTGCCCACAGAAGGCAGAACACGGCCTAAGAGATGGGCATGAAATGCTAACGCTACTACTGCAGCCACCAGGCATCCCTGGTGCCAGTGCAGCTCATTACACACACACACACGCACACACACACACACGCACACACACACCCAGGAGTCTGTGCAGCCTGCCACTGCCAGGGTCCCGTGATCCAGGGACAACTTCCCTGGGAGAACACACGGCATGCCTCAGGCTGCTGCAATGTCATGGCAGCCTCTGCCACTGCAGGGTTTTGCAGCATTCCAATTATGACTATTGTACCCCTCCATCCCCCCGGCCTGAGTGAGCCAGCACGACTTAATCAGCTGCTGCTTTAACTCCCTCCTGTCTGGGCAGGGAACAGATGCCTGAGGGCTACCTATGTGCAGAGGCGGGGCCAAATCCAAAGCTGAACCCCAGGAGCTGTGGGAACAAAGAAGAGAAGGGGAAATTTCTTGGTGCAGCCTCAGGAGCAGCGGATTAAATCCCCACAGTCAACTTGATGTACCCTGCATCTCTGGAATACCTGAATAGGCAATGAATCATCCCAAAATTGAGGTGGTGGACTTTCGGAGCAATTGTGGACTTGGGGTTTCCTGTCTGCAGCTGATTTGTTTCTGATGTTAGTTTAGTTTCTGGCACTTGTTATCATTGGTGGATTTTTTTTACTGGTTTGGTTGCTCTCTTCTTTCTTTTGTTATTATAATTTTTTATGTTAATAATATTTTTAAATTTTTATTTATTATTTTTAATTTTTATTTATTTTTCTTTCTTTTTTTTCTCCCTTTCTTCTGTGCAGTGTGGCTGACAGGGTCTTGGTGCTCTGGCCTGCTGTCAGGCCTGAGCTTCTGAGGTGGGAGAGCTGAGTTCAGAACACTAGACCACCAGAGACCTCCCAGCCCCACATAATGTCAATTGGCGAGAGCTTTCCCAGAGATCTCCAACTCAATGCTAAGACCCAGTTCCACCCAACAGTCAGCAAGCTCCAGTGCTTGATGCCCCATGACAAACAACTAGCAAGACAGGAACACAACCCGACCATTAGCAGAGAGGCTGCCTAAAATCATACTAAGTTCACAACACCCCAGAACACACCACCGGACATGGCCCTGCCCACCAGAAAGACAAGATCCAGCCCCACCCAACAGAACACAGGCACCAGTACCCTCCACCAGGAAACCTACACAAGCCATTGAACCAACCTCACTCACTGGGGGCAGACACAAAAACAACGGGAACTGCCAACCTGCAGCCTGTGAAAATGAGACCCCAGACACAGTAAGTTAAGCACAATGAGAAGATAGGAAAACACACAGCAGATGAAGGATCAAGGTAAAAACCCACTAGACCAAACAAATGAAGAGGAAATAGGCAGTCTATCTGAAAATGAATTCAGAGTAATGAGAGTAAAAATGATCCAAAATCTTGGAAACAGAATGGAGAAAACACAAGAACCGTTTAACAAGGACCAGGAAGAACTAAAGAGCAAACAAACTGATGAAAAACACAAAAAATGAAATTAAAATTTCTCTAGAAGGAATCAGTAGCAGAATAACTGAGGCAGAAGAACGAATAAGTGACCTGGAAGATAAAATAGTGCAAATAACTACTGCAGAGCAGAATAAACAAAATAGAATGAAAAGAATTGAGGAGTCTTAGAGACCTCAGGGACAACATTAAATGCACCAGCATTGGAATTACAGGGGTCCCAGAAGAAGAAGATAAAAACAAAGGGTCTGAGAAAATATTGGAAAAGATTAAGATGAAAACTTCCCTAACATGGGAAAGGAAATAGGCAATCAAGTCCAGGAAGTACAGAGAATTTCATACAGAATAAATCCAAGGAGAAACATGCCAAGATGCATATTAATCAAACTATCAACAGTTAAATACAAAGAAACAATATTAAAAGCAGCAAGGGAAAAGCAACAAATAACCTACAAGGGAATCCCCATAAAGTTAACAGCTGATCGTTCAGCAGAAACTCTGCAAGCCAGAAGGGAGAGGCCGAACATATTTAAAGTGATGAAAGGGAAAAACCTACAACCAAGATTACTCTATCCAGCAAGGATCTCATTCAAGTTCAACAGAGGAATTAAAACCTTTACAAACAAGCAAAAATTAAGAAAATTCAGCACCACCGAACCAGCTTTACAACAAATGCTAAAAGAATTTCTCTAGGAGGGAAACACAAGAGAAGGAAAAGACCTACAAAAACAAACCCAAAACTATTAAGAAAATAGTAATAGGAACAGACATCGTTAATTACCTTAAATGTAAATGGATGAAATGCTCCCACCAAGAGACATAGACTGGCTGAATGGATATAAAAACAACACCCGTATATATGCTGTCTACAAAAGACCCACTTCAGGCCTAGGAACACATACTGAAAGTGAAGGGATAGAAAACAATATTCCATGAAAATGGCAATCAAAAGAAATCTGGAGTACCAATTCTCATATCAGACAAAATAGACTTTAAAATAGACTATTACAAGAGTCAAGGAAGGACACTACATAATGATCAAGGGATCAATCCAAGAAGAAGATAAAACAATTGTAAATATTTATGCACCCGACATAGGAGCACCTCAATACATAAGGTAAATACTGATAGCCATAAAAGGGGATATCGACAGTAACACAATAATAGTAAGGGACTTTAACATACCACTTTCACCAATGGCCAGATCATCCAAAATGAAAATAAATAAGGAAACAAAAACTTTAAATGACACATTAAAAAAGATGGACTTGGGCTTCCCTGGTGGCGCAGTGGTTGAGAGTCCGCCTGCCGATGCAGGGGACAGGGGTTCATGCCCTGGTCCGGGAAGATCCCACATGCCGCGGAGTGGCTGGGCCCGTGAGCCATGGCTGCTGAGCCTACGCGTCCGGAGCCTGTGCTCCACAACGGGAGAGGCCACAACAGTGAGAGGCCCGCGTACTGCCAAAAAAAAAAAAAAAGATGGACTTAATTGATATTTATAGGACATTCCATTGAAAAAAAACACAATACACTTTCTTCTCAAGTGCTCATGGAACATTCTCCAGGATAGATCATATCTTGGGTCACAAATCAAGCCTTGGTAAATTTAAGAAAATTGAAATCGTATCAAGTATCTTTTCCAACCACACGCTATGAGACTAAATATCAGTAACAGGAAAAAATCTGTAAAAAATGCAAACACATGGAGCCTAAACAGTACACTACTAAATAACCAAGAGATCACTGAAGAAATCAAAGTGGAAATCAAAAAATATCTAGAAACAAATGACAGTGAAAACACGACCACCCAAAACCTATGAGATGCAGCAAAAGCAGTTCTAAGAGGGGAGTTTATAGCAATACAATCCTACCTCAAGAAACAAGAAACATCTCAAATAAAGAACCTAACTTTACACCTAAAGCAATTAGAGAAGGAAGAACAAAAAAAACCCAAAGTTAGCAGAAGGAAAGAAACGATAAAAATCAGATCAGAAATAAATGAAAAAGAAATGAAGGAAACAGTGGCAAAGATCAATAAAACTAAAACCTGGTTCTTTGAGAAGAGCAACAAAATTGATAAACCGTTAGCCAAACTCATCAAGAAAAAAAGGGAGAAGACTCAAATCAACAGAATTAGAAATGAAAAAGGAGAAGTAACCACCGACACTGCAGAAATACAAAGGATCATGAGAGATTACTACAAGCAACTCTATGCCAATAAAATGGACAGCCTGGAAGAAATGAACAAATCCTTGGAAAAGCAGAACCTTCCAATACTGAACCAGGAAGAAATAGAAAATATGAACAGACCAATCAGAAGCACTGAAATTGAAATTGTGATTAAAAATCTTCCAACAAACAAAAACCCAGGACCAGATGGCTTCATGGGCACATTCTATCAAACATTTAGAGAGGAGCTAACACCTAACCTTCTCAAACTCTTCCAAAATATAACAGAGGGAGGAACACTCCCAAACTCATTCTACAAGGCAACCATCACCCTGATACCAAAACCAGACAAAGATGTCACAAAGAAAGAAGAACTACAGGCCAATATCACTGATGAACATAGATTCAAAAATCCTCAAGAAAATACTAGCTAATAGAATCCAACAGCACACTAAAAGGATCATACACCATGATCAAGTGGGGTTTATTCCAGGAATGAAAGGATTCTTTAATATATGCAAATCAATCAATGTGATACACCATATTAACATGTTGAAGGTAAAAACCATATGACAGTCTCAATAGATGCAGAAAAAGCTTTTGGCAAAATTCAACACCCATTTATGGTAAACCTTTCTGGAAACTAGGCGTAGAGGTAACCTACCTCAACATAATAAAGACCATATATGACAAATCAACAGCCAACATCATTCTCAATGGTGAAAAGCTGAAACCATTTCCCCTAAGATCAGGAACAAGACAAGGTTGCCCACTCTCACCACTGTCATTCAACATAGTTTTGGAAGTTTTAGCCATGGCAATCAGAGAAGAAAAAGAAATAGGAGAAATCCAAAGCAGAAAAGAAGAAGTAAAACTGTCACTGTTTGCAGATAACATGAAACGATACATATAGAATCCTAAAGATGCTACCAGAAAACTACTAGAACTAATCAATGAATTTGGTAAAGTAGCAGAGTACAAAATTAATGCACAGAAATCTCTTGCATTCCTATACACTAGCGACAAAAAATCTTAAAGAGAAATTAAGGAAACTGCCATTTACCATTGTAACAAAATGAATAAAATACCTAGGAATAAACCTACCTAAGGAGAAAAAGACCTGTATGCAGAAAATTATAAGACACTGATGAAAGAAATTAAAGGTGATACAAACAGATGGAGAGATATACCATGTTCTGAGATTGGAAGAATCAACATTGTGAAAATGATTGTACTACCCAAAGCAATCTACAGATTCAATGCAATCCCTATCAAACTACCAGTTGTATTGTCCACAGAACTAGAACAAAAAATTTCACAATTTGTATGGAAACACAAAAGACCCCAAATAGCCAAAGCAATCTTGAGAAAGAAAAACGGAGCTGGAGGAATCAGGCTCCCTGACTTCAGACTATACTACAAAGATAAAATAATGGATCTGTAGATTGTTTTAGGTAGTATAGTCATTTTCACAATGTTTATTCTTCCAATCCAAAAACATGGTATATCTCTCCATCAGTTTGTATCATCTTTAATTTCTAAGAATGTCAATTTTTTAATAAAGTCACTTCCACATGTAGATGGAAAGTTATATGGAGAGTTAGGATATTGGGAAAGTCACTTTCTCATTTATAATTTCTGTGGTAGGCAGCTTCTGAAATGGCTCCCAGTGGTCCCCACCCCCTATTTGTATCCTTGTGTAATACTCTCCATTTGAATATAAGCAGGGACTAGAGACTTGCTTCTAATAAATATAAAATGGGAAAAGTTATGTTACTATATGTTACTTCCAATATTAAGTTGCAAAAGATTGTGATTTCCATCTTGCTCTCTCTTACTTATCTTCTCATTTGCTCAGTCTCATGAAGCTAGTGGCCCTGTTTTGAGTCTCCTAAGATGCCCACATAGCAAGGAGCAAAGCGAAAATTCTGTCCAATAATGTGCAAAGAACTGAATCCTCCAGAGAGCCACATGAGTGAGCTTGGAAGGGCTCTTTTACCAGTAGAGTCTTGAGACAACTGCTGGTCACCTGGCACCTGGAAGGCAGCCTTGTAAGTGACCAGAATCAGAAGACCCAGCTTAACAGCACCTAGCTTCCTGACCCACAGAAACTGAGATAATAAATATTGTTCCTGCTATCCACAAATTTTGGGTATAATTTGTTATACAGCAATTGATGATTAACACAATATTATATACATTGTTCTGAATTCTTGTAATGACAGATTCAACAGTTAAGAGTTCCCAACATCTACACATATAATGAAACTAATTTGGGCAAATAGATATACTTAGTTGCTTATAACCTGTAATTTATAGGGAGTGAAGAAAGAAAGGAATTAAGAAAAATGTGAAGTAGATGTACATTTCCTACCAAATTAATAGAATAAGAAATTTTCAATTATTTATAACTGTTCATCAGAATTATATGTGTACTACACTGATATTTATAAGGGAATCAATGAAAGATTAAGAATAATATATATTGTGGGGCAATTTGTCATTCTAGATTGATTGCTTTAATGTCATCATTATCACCTAGTTCTAATCACTAGTCTGCTAATAACTAGCTGGGGCTTTATGTCATGAGTCTCTGTATCACTGATGAAGATGCTGGATGAAATGGTCTTTAAGATATAAAACAACTATAAAATTCTATGATTATGCATTCTGAGGTAGAAATTATCATTGGAGATACACACCAATTATAGATTAGGGCAAAATTAAAACAAAACACATCAAAATGAAAAAATTCGACTTTCAGAGACACCTTAAGCAGCTTTTATATAAAATATTTTGTAATTTAAATCAGATTAATAAAATAATACTATTTTGACTGATTACACTATTCCAAGCTCTGCTAATTTATATATGTACTTTGTTATTCACAGTTATAAATTAAAAATGATATTAAGTGTCAAGCTTTTGAGCACACATTTACAAAAGAATGCAGATAAGGTTTGAGTGTCCATTCCCAAAAGATTACCATCGTAATCACAATGGTATTGAATATGTATATATAATGTTAAATTTTTTATTTTGGTTTAATTTATTTAAAAAATTAGTTTTGTTAGGTAATGACATATTTTTTAAAAGCTTAACTAATTATATTAAAATTAGTTAGGAACAACCAGAAATATCTTCTACAAATAAAGCCTAAATAAAATAGTTTCATAATTACAAAAAATAGAAGTTAGTGTTTACACAAAAATTAACACACAGATTTAATAAAGATATACAGATAACTTGTGAGGCAGTTGCCAGAATACGTATTTCTTACTAATAGGTAAAAGTAAAATTGGATCATCTCTGTAATAGTGGGAATAATTACTGCTATTTTTCTCTAGTAATAGTGAAGCATCATTGCCTGTCCTCTAAACGTACAAATTCAATTAAGGTTGTGTTTAATTTAAATATTGAAGTGTTTTTTTAATTAATTAATTTATTTTTATTTTTGTCTGCCTTGGGTCTTTGTTGCTGCACGCGGGCTTTGCTCTAGTTGCGGTGAGCGGGGGCTACTCTTCGTTGCGGTGCGCAGGCTTCTCATTGCGGTGGCTTCTCTTGTTGTGGAGCACGGGCTCTAGGTGCGTGGGCTTCAGTAGTTGTGGCACTCAGGCTCAGTAGTTGTGGCACACGGGCTTAGTTGCTCCGCGGCACGTGGGATCTTCCCCAAGCAGGGCTCAAACCCATGTCTCCTTCATTGGCAGACAGATTCTTAACCACTGCGTCACCAGGGAAGCCCAGAAGTTTTTTTTAAAACCAAATAAATCCAGTGTATTTTAAAGAGCAATTTATGTGCTGGGTAATAAGCATGACACACTGGCTCCTCAGGTGAAGCAAAAAGATAAAGATGGCCATATTTAATTTTTTAAGAGATGTGACATATAACATAATAACTTACCTTAAATAGAAAACCTCTGTGATTATATAAATCAAAGAGCTTTTAAGATATGAAATAAAACCTCTGGGTAATGAATATTCTGAGAGTTATATGCTGAAGTGGAAAAAACAAAGCTGACAGGCAATGAGATGAAGCAAAGGGCATATAGTGTACATCCTAATGTTTATTTCAAGAGGCAGTATGATGTAACAGAACGCCCTCTCTTTCAATGAACTAAAGGGACTTTCACTTACTATTTTACCATTTCCAAGTATTATTTCATAAATGGAAGTACGTTTTCAAAGTATAATTCCATCATACTGACATGTTTGAAAAACCAAGAAAAACTCAAGTACCTAAAGTCATATATTCAATCATACTCTTTCAAGAAGCAATAAAATAGATATTACATAAATGCTTTTTGTGTGTTTTACACTGTACCATTTACTAGCAATTAAAATGACTTCCAATATCTCACTTAAAGGTAAATGGGGAGCATGTGTGTAGTTAATTGAACCAGCACAAATCTCAATTGGTCTAATCAGTTATCATCATTTTTATCTGATTTTTTGATAGAAGGATGGAGAGACAGTTGTAGCATAAACTGTGGACCCAGAGGTCATTTCACTGAATTAAAAAGCAAAGACAGTACTGAGAGAGGTCATACATTTGAAGAAATTAAGCATAAAATTATAATTATATAAAAACTAGAGCATCTACTATCTTTGAAATGTTAAAATATATAATTAAATCATTGGGGTTCTTGGTGGTGGCATTCTCTTATTGCTGACATTTTCCATAATTAACTAAATATATACAAGGAAGTAAACAACTAGGCCAAATTTTCCTAAAGACCAATATTTCAATTTTTCTATTCTTTCATTTTCATTTTCTATTCTTTCATTTTTAATTTTCAATATTATTTGCTTAAAGTTTTTAATTAAACATATTTCCTCAGATCTTTTTAAGATATCAAATGCATATTTCCAAGAATTTTAGACTGCCTTTATTATAATTTTTCCATAATTCACTGTTACTCTGTCCAATAATTCAATGATAAATCTTGCCACTTTCATTATTAATGAATGTGTCTACCTATGTTATCAAATATTAAAATTATTTATTTAAGGTTATGCCTTAATAGCTCTAAATTGAGCCAGTTATTCTATTAGATTGCTAAATTAAGACAGGCAAGGAATATAACTTAGGAACTACAGTGGCTTTATATTTAGACTGACATTCTGTTTCATTCTTGATATAAACAGAATTTAATAGTTCAAATATTCTCCTTTCTAAATAGCAGACAATTTGATAATACTTTGTACTTTTAATACATACTCAATATCACTGAAGATTTTCTTTATCTGGTATATTACCCTTTTTTTTTGTTTGTTTGAAACAGGCATTGTTTACAAATCCATATCTTTAGACATTTTGCAATGCAGTGCAGAAAAATGTTTTTAATTGAGGACAAAATTTATTTCTGAAAAATATGACCTGTAGGCTTTAATTTATCAGACAATTTATATTTAAGCATTTATCAGTTTTTATGATTACATATTTTACCAATTATTATCAGTGAAAATTTGACTGAACTTGGGTACCGGAAACTATAATCACTATGCAGGTATTAAGTTTCATGATGCCATTTGTGGTCTGTGATCAATTTGGTTAGTTTATTTATTCTTTAACTCATTTCATTTTTCAAGGGCATAGAGATACTCAGTGACCTACATAAATATTTTGTACTACTCAAAAATTATAACTGCTGTTCACATGTATATCTTCAAACATTATATACCCACTATTGAACTTATCTTCCATAATAGTTAAAACCCTATTTCTAGTAAAAGATCTTTGAATTAACCCTTTCCTTGAGTTAAAAAAGTAAAGATTTATGAGTAGCTAATAATTCTAATTTTGTTGAAAATAATAGTTTTATTAATTTATTGGTGACAGGTGCTATTTCAAAGAAAATGGTAATATTTATATTTCTTCTTGAAAGAAAATTCTTTGGTCTGTTTAATGTGCAATATTTGAAACTTCCTATACTTATTGTGATTATTTACAATTTTTCTAGGTAATTGTATTTTTTTAAATTACAAAATATACAGGGCTAAGTGAGGACTGAAAACAATATTTTTTCATATTGTATAAACAAATTTTGAGGGAATGTAGACCCCAATAGTTTTATATATTCTTTATAATATCAGTTTTAACTAGTTCAGCTATTTTTTTTTTTAATGACCAGCAATCTGCCTGTTGGTGGTTTTACACTTGAATAGCTACCTTGCCATCATTGTGTTATTTGTATGCTTTTACAGTCGTCAGTTTTCACCTAGCAAGTTTATCTATCTTTTATTAAAAATGAGAACTTGTGAATGGAAATCTCTCTTAATATATACGCAATTCTTTACAAAAAATGAAGACAGTTTAAACTGTGGAACAGAATAGAAGACTGACAAACATATCTTCTAAAGAAATGAAAATGTGGTGACTTTGAGGAAAATATTTAAAGACTAACATGTAGTCCTGCTAGTAAATAATTTGAACACCAGAATCTGTCTGAAAATACATTTTCCTTGTGTTAGGCAGAATTTTAAGACAACCTTTGTTCAATTCTATACCCACCAAAATTCCAATGGAATTTTTAACAGAAATAGAAAAAAAATCCTAAAATTCACATGTAATCACAAAGGAACCTGAATAGCCAAAACAATCCTGAAAAAAAAAGAACAAAGCTGGAAGCCTCACACTTCCTTATTTAAAAACATATTATAAAGCTACAGTAATGAAAACAGTATGATTATGGCATAAAGGCAGACATATAGTCACTGCAATAGAATAGAGAGCCCAGAAATAAACTTATGTATATATGATCACATGATCTTTGACAAGAGTGTCAAGGCTACATATAGGGGAAAGACTAGCCTGTTCAACAAATGGTGGTAGGAAAACTGGATTTCCACACACAAAAGAATGAACTTAGATCTTTATTTTACACCATATACGAAAATCAACTCAAAATGAATTAAAAACCTAAATATAAGATCTGAAAATATATAACCCTAGGAGAAAGCATAGGGGAAGAGCTTCATAACATTGGTCTTTTCAATGGTTTCTTGGATGTGACACCTAAGGCAAAGATAGCAAGAGCAAAACAGACAAGCGGGGCTGCATCAAACCAAAAAGTTTCTGAATAGCAAAGGAAACAACAGGATGAAAAGGCAACCTATGGAATGGGAGAAAATCAAACTATATATCTGATAAGCGTTTAACCTCCAAAATATATAAGGAACTTCTTTAACTCTATAGCAACAAAGCAAATAATTTGATTTTAAAAGTGCCAAATAATTTGGATAGACATTATTCCAATGAAAACATACATATGGCCAACAAGTACATGAAAAGATGCTCAGCGTCACTAATCAACAGGGAAATGCATATCAAAACCACAATGAGACATCACCTCACACCTCTTAAGATAGCTATTTTATCAAAAACAAAAGATAAATGTTCACAAGGATTTGAAGAAATGGAATCCTTGTATGCTGTTGGTGGGAATATAAAATGGTGCATCCACTAGGGAAAACACATGGAGTTTCCTCAAAAAATTAAAAATGAAACTACCATATAACCCAATAATCTCACATCTGTGTATATTCCAATAAATTTGAAATTAAGGTATCAAAGAATTATCTGCATCCCCATGTTCATTGCAGCATTATTCACAAGAGCCAAGGTATGGGTACAACCTAAATATCCATCTATTGATGAATGGATTAAGAAGATATGGTAAATACCCACAATGGAATATTATTCAACTTTAAAAAAGAAGGAAATCCTGCAATATGCAACAGCATGGAGGAACTTGGAGGACTTTATGCTAACTGAAATAAACCAGTCACAGAAGGGCAAATCCTGCATGAATCCACTTTGGGGGTATCTAGAATAGTCAAATTCATAGAAGCAGAGAGTAGAATGTTGGCTACCTGGGAAATGGGAAGTTGTTGTTCAAGGATATGGTTTCAGTTATGCAAGATGAATATGTTCTAGAGATCTGCTGTGAAACATTGTACCTATAGTTAACAATACTGTATTGTGCACTTGAAAATTTGTTAAGACAGTAGATCTCATGTTTAGCGTACTTACCACAATTTAGTAAAATGACCTTTGTAATCTTTGCCTCTGGTGTGACTCCTGTTATTATTTTATATGAAATGGCAAAAAGGGGATTTTGCAGATGTAGTTAAGGTTACTAATTTGTTGATCTTTAGGAAGAGACATTGACTGAATGGGCTTAATCTAATCTCATGCTTACAAAGCAGAGAGTTTTCTCAGCTGGTGGCAGAAGAGGAAGTCAGATTTGAAGCATGGAAAGATTCAGTCCACCATTACTGGCTGGAAGATGAAGGTGGCCATGTGACCAGGAATGCAGTTTGCCTATAAAATCTGAGAATGGTCTCTAGCTGACAATCAGAAAGGAAACCAGTACCTCAGTCCTACATCCAAAAAGACCTCAATTCTTCTGACAGCCTGAATGAGCTTGGAAGTAGATGCCTTCAGATAGGAGTCCAATCAATAAACCCCTTGTTTAGGCTTTGTAAGACCCTTAGCTGAGAACCCAGCTGAATCTGACTAGTCTCATCTACAGAGTTTTCAAAAACTTTTATAGGCAGATCTATAAGCTTTGCTGACTACATGCTTACTTTGTTATTGTACTAGAGAGATTAAAAGGAAAAAAATAACACATAGTTCTTGAACCTAGACTGAACTAGCAGGGAAATTATAATAACACAGTATATCTAAGATATTCTCTCCTCATCCTACAGATTACCTTTCTCAACACTTGCATGCATGCACACACAGCACTCCAGTCTCCAGCAAAGGCTGCAAGATTGATTATCTTAAAAACTTGCTTTGATTGTATCATTATTCTGTGCATTTGATTATGTCATTAACTGTTCAGCAGTTACTTTCTGTTTTCTGCAAAATAAAGCTTTATTCTTTGGTTTGATAATTAATCAGTCAGATATATATCAGACTATCAAGCAAGTTGTTCTTGTTTCTTTGCCTGCCAATAATCTAGAAAACGGATGATATTTCTGTTCTATTAGGTCTCTTGTTTCTTTATCCACCATACACACTAAGGTAATATGCCTCTTGTCATAGAAATAATTTATTATGTATTATTTCTCCATTCGAATTATATTAGTAAATTAAACCTTTTATACTAGGATGGAAATAACAAGAAAAAGTAGATAGGATAAAGGAAGAAAAAGAACATATAAACACTTTCACTGAACAAGGAGTTTGTGACATGTTTCATTTGTTTTTCATAGCATGACCATTCAGTTCCTCATTTATTCCACAAATGTTGATTGACCCCTTTCTATATTCTAATAAGACACTTGGCCAGGCACATCCCTGAGTTTAAGTATAAGGCATTTCCTATTTACATTGTTATACTGGAACATGTTCAAAAAGTGATTTATTATCATTACTGACATTAAATATGTTAAACACCTTCTCACCTCTGTGGCCAAAAATTTTGCCCATGTTTATAACCTTTCCAACTTTAGAGCCTGTTTATTTTAATTGCATGTTAAAGAAACAAAAAAAGCAAGAAGATTTTTTTGTCTCACATACTTGAATAATCAGGCAAGGATAAATTTGGATGCTAAAATGAGGTTGTCTGTTTTCTGCTTCTCCTTTTCTCTAGCTCTGGACTCCATTTCCCTTGACCTCTGCCCCTTTTTCATGCAGAGGTCTGGGTTTAAACAAATTTAGATGCAAATATTAAAGTTAAGATGCCAAAATAAGGCCAAACCAGATGGCAAATTAATCTATCCAGGAGTATATCTCTCTCCAGAAATCCCAGCAGTTCTTTCTTTCTCAGCATCAAAAATCATAGTGGGAGTCTAATTGGCATCCTTGTGTTCATTTTTCCCTCTGTGAACAAATCACTTTGTCCAGAGGACTGGGACATCTGACTAGATCTAGCTTCTTTCTTGTCTCAGGTGAAGTCAATACATTAACTCTCACCAAGAAAGAGGTTTTATTACTAGAACAGAGAAAAATGGAAAACGTATATGGTTACAAATCTGCTACTTTCCACTGGAACTTACTATCATCCAATATACTGTATCTACTTTGGTTTGATGGTATTGGGGTTTGCAAATTTTTATACGTGCTATTTTATTTACATATCAAACTTTTCCCTTTTATATTAGAGTATGCTATTATCTAGAATGCCCTATATTTTCTCCATTTTTCCAAAACCTACCCACCTATGGAAGTATAGTTCAATTTATATACCCTATATGAAAATTTTTCTACTCTTCCTAGGTTAAAATGATCTCTAGTTCCCTTAGTGGTACTGAATGTCTTTAATTATTCTAATATATTACTTTCCTGTATTACATTGGCTTAATGCCAATAAAACCTTAAACAACAATGTTGCATCTTGTGCAATGTCCATATTGCAAATTTGCATATGATGAAAATATTGGTTTTCTTATAATTCTCAAAAAACATTTCAGTTACAAATGGCTCTCTAAATGGAATCATACATATGTATAGATATATGCAGATACATGCAAAGCTATGTCTTGCCCTAAGACAGAACATTAAGTATGACTACTCAAAGACCCTCAGGTTATTTACTTTTAATTATACAGAATAAAATTAACTTATTCTGCCATAGCACTTACAGCTGCTTATGTCTGTCTATCTCATGACAGCAAACATCTTAGGGCATCTTCTAATAGATTCTTGTTTTGTTTATCATAGTGGAATTTAAAATTTATGTAAAATAAATTTAGTAAATTTGTTGATTTAGAGCACAAATGTCCAGGGAATACCAAGTATGAGTTAGATGAAAAGGGTTAATTAGGTGAGTTAAAGATATATTTAACAAACTTTCTCTCCTTCTTCAAAAGTTAGGCCTGCCTTAAAAACAAAGCTCCTTTATCCATGGATCAAGTATTTTAATCATACTGATTTCTACAAAGAAACAAAATCATTTTCAATACTGTCTAAAAACCCTGGTATATAGAATTGCCTATAATTTTTTAGGTACGGTATAGAAGACGTTTGCCAACCCATATCCGTAGTTCATAGCCAAAGTTTCCTGATAGATCATGATTGATGAGACATATGGGAGACGCCACTCTCATGTTTTCTAATTTTTGGAGCTTATTTTATTAGATGGCAGGATATGCTGATTATTCAGTTAGTTTCTATTTAGTGCAATGTGATTAAAAAAGATAAGAGACAAATCTCCTTTCAAGTAAAAAACTATATACATTTTCTATAGATATATTAGCTACTTAGTAAATAGAAACAAAGCTAAGCTTAAAATGCATTAACTGGGCAAACATAAATAAATGCATAAAGGCATAAATAAAAGTATAAAAGAGTAGGTTATAAGTTGCTCTATATCCATAAGAGATTACTAAAGTGGTGATATTTCATGTATCTAGAACATATCTTTATTTAAGAAAATTCCTCTGAAAGAGACTGGATTTTATGCAGAATTTGTAAATACAAATCTTAGTTTGCTTATCAAGCTATTTGTCTCCCTGAGTTCTCCAGATTCTTTTTTTCCAATAAAAAAATCCAACTTAACTTTTAGATCAAAAGGATAAAAGAAAACTGATTACACGTTAGAATGTTTTATTATGATTTTAATAACTATATAAGAAAAAATACTATATTACCTAACAAATTTGGATCAAAATGCTTAAAGATTTTCTAACTGGATAAATATCTGTTTATCTACATAAATATTTGCACATGTATAATTCCTTTGGAGATTTTCTCTAATATAAAATTTTAAACATTTAAAATTGTATAATTTAATCACATCTGTATCCCTTCTCATCCTTATGCAAATATATAGAAACTAGTGTTTCAAAATGTTTTTTCACATTTTTTGCTATTTTAAAGAAAGTATTTTTTCTTAATCTAATTTTAATAAAAATTTAATATCAACCACATAATCCTTTACAATTTCCTTTTGAAATGTCTCTAGAAAAAATTTGTTGTTTCATTACCATATATTATGTTTTTGTATACTATAAAAAATTACCAACTCTTCTCATGCATTCTTGTTTTTCAGTGATCTATGAAAGGCTTATATTTTCATATTTGTATGTACTCAAATATTGCAAAGTATTTCCAATTAGTGCCACATATCTTAAGTATTACAGTGAAATTACTTTTGTTTGCTGTGTTTAAGAGCAGCATAGTATGGACTTATTTACAGTCTCAGAAAAGTTCAGGGAAGGACTAGATATCAAATAGGTAGGACATATTTGGTTGGGTTTTAGTTTTCTTTAAATATACATACCTATTTTTTCCCTGTAGCCAAAATTGAACAATCTTTCCACTTAGCCTTTAGTGCACTTTGTTTCCCATTAGGCATAGCAAAATTTTTAGCTTAAGTACTCTAAAATGTATTTTTCTTAAGTACACATAATAATTTATTTCCAAAGCTTTTCTCTGTATTACATTCAATTGTAAAGCTGACTAAATAGTTGCACTGTGAAATTGACTACTTGGCCAATGAAGCAGAGCCTAATCTTTGGCATTCAAAGATAATTCTCTGTCCTGGCACAAAGTAGCTCTTGTATAAAGGTACTTTCTATTTTCCATAATGCTAGATGCTCAAAATAGAAAAAGTCATTTGTAGTTTGAATACAAATATATGTATCATTAGTAAAATAATTTTGTATATATCATCATTCTGTATTACAATGGTTAGAAGAAGGCATCTGTTTTATTGATTTAAAAGGGACTTTTAAAAATCTGTTTTCGTGTGTAAAAGACCTGTACTATATTAACTGACACAATGAAAATGTCTAAAACTTAGGCAAACTCACCTATGTATATCTAGATATATATTTATCTATATAAAAATGGGATTTTAAAAATTTACTAGGCATAGCTTAGAAACCTATTTAAGAAATAGAAACAAAGGGTCAGTGCCTTTCTCATCTCTTAGCCATTTCTATAAATATATAATACTGTAATTAAATTTAGTCATTTTAAGTGACTTGGATACCACAAAGAATTGGATTGTCAAATCAGGCTCCCATGAATCAGAGACATTTCCCAACATCAAGCTTTACTAATCATTTAGGTATACGAGAGATCAAGCTGCACAGGTAAAGCAGGGAGTCTGGGGCTGCCTTAGTTCATCTTCCAGGTCCTTTCTTTTCAGACCATCTTTGGCCCAGGTTAATAGATGAGGTTTCTACATAAGGCATGCACACCCAGGTGGAGCAATTTAGTTCATAAGACATTTCCATTTTACACTCAGATTGTTGTGTAGCTTACATGACGTTTTCCAGGAAAACATGAAGGTAAATCCAAAGATTCTAGATTTGTTTTCTTTAAGTAAGCCTAGCCAACCAGATGTATTCTATTAAAAGCTTTCCAAAGATAAGTCCTCCATTGCTGCCAAGACCAGTATGTTTGTCTTTAATATTCTTAACAGGAGATGAGTCTTGTAACCTGCCTTGTTTCCTTCTTTGCATTGCCCTTCCCTCTATAATAGGATTACAGATTTCATAGTCCAGCTGCTTAACCTTTTCCATCCCGGTACTATATGAGGATTTTAAACTTTCCCTTTCACTCTCAGCAAACTACAAGGATGGCACTTAATGGCCAAGAACTGGCTTTATTCACTGTGTCACTGATTTATTTGTTGTTGTACATTTTTCAGTCAGTCAACATTTATGGATAGTTTGCTGTTTAATATAACTATTTACCATGATTGTCTTGAGCCCAATACAGATACTTTTTGCCCCTAAAGCAATTATGACTAGTCCATCAACCTCAATTAAGAGGAAATAAGTTAATATTTTAAATTTGAATGATGTAGTTAAAAAGTTATAAAACATTCTGTAATAGGTGCTGATTATTTTTAAGTTTCCACTTCTATGGTACATTGATGAGAGGAAGCTACATGGAAGAGGATTAATATCAAAATGGAAAATAAAATAGAACTTTCAGCTGTTTAGCTATTATTGGTAATTTATTTGGTCAGTTTCAAATTCATCAGTGAAAGCAGTATTTTATATGGTTGCAATGAGAATATTGATAATACCTCTCCTATCCCCAAGATATTATGTCATATACTTTTCATAAATTATATCTGGCATGATACTGGACTGATTAAATTTTTCTTGAGATAATGCTGCATTATAAAAACTCCCAAAATATCAGTAGCTAGAAGACAAGCATTTATTTCATACTTAGAGGTATGCATGTTGGTTCAGATTAAGCCCATCTCATCTGGGGTCAGCTGGATACATCTGTGCTGGGCTGGGCTCCAGACTTTGAATTGAGTCCAAGTCACCTCCATGTTATCTTCATTGTGGGACCGTGGCTGAAAGTGGAATCCAGGCTGAAATTGCCACATTAACCTGGGGCCTACTTTTTCATGGCAGTAGCAAAAGCTCCAAAAGGACTAAGTGAAACTGGCCATGTCTCTTACAGCTTTATTTCACAACCTGACCCACTTTTACTTCTGTCTTCTTTCCATCTGCCAAAGTAAGTCTCATGTTTAGTCAATGAGGTATGTGAAAGAATAATGAACTCACGAGGAAGCTGTGATTGAATTGGATAGAACAGGAATAATTTGGGGCAAATAATATAGTCTATCACAAACAGCAGTGGATAGCCTTTTTCCCCCCAAAGTTTCAATACCAAATAAAATGCAAGTTCATCAGTGAAGAGGCTTTAGCCTAATAGTATATTTCAAACTTATACAAGTTTTATTTCACCAGTGAGGAGGTAAAGTATTTGTTTGTTTATTCTTAAAATTGCTATTAGTTCACTTAGTTCTTGGTGAAGGAGTCAACATTTAAAATATCTCTAGAGTAATAGAATGCTAATAGAAATAGAAACCAACCATGCACTGAGGTCATGTTTGTGACCTACTGTGCCATAGTTATAAGAGAGGTAATTGCTCTTGTTTTAAATTGGGAAACCTGAAGATGATTTCCTTTAGAGAATTTTATTTGAGGACTGTTTAGTTTTCTTTCGCTAACAAATTACCATAAACGTAGTGGCTTGAAACAGCATCTTTTATTAACTCACAATTTTTATAGATGAGAAGTACAGGCAGGGTCAACTGGGTCTCTGCTTAGTTTCTCATAGGGCCAAAGTCAAGATGTTAAGTCAAGATGCTAAGTTCTTACCTGGAGGCTCGGGGAAAGAATTTTATTCCAGACTTATTTTATTCCAGATTCAGGTTGTTGGCAGAATTCAGTTTCTTGTCATTGTAGGACTGAAGTCCCTGTTCCCTTTCTGGCTGTCAGCCAGGAACTGCTTTCTGTTTCTAGATGCCACGTTCATTCCTTTTCATATGCTCCCTCCATTTTCAAACCAGCATTTGCCTGGTCAGTCTTTCATGTGCTTTGAATCCTTCTGACCTCATCTGTCAATAGTGAGAAAACTCTCTTCTTTTAAAGGGCTATGTGATTAGATTAGCACCACCTGAATAATTTCTCTTTTTTATGGTCAACTCCTCTGTAATCTTACCTACATCTGCAACATCTCTTTTTCCATGTAATATAACGTAATCATGGGACTGACACCTAGAGGTAAAGGTCATGGGGGACATCTTAAAATTCTGCTTAACACAGGAAAATCCTTTTTCAGACACATTTGATATTCAAATTCATTTACTAGCAGAATTACAAATTAGCCTTTTAAATATTTTTCCTCATAAAACTATCAGATTTCCATTTCTCTAGGGATTTTCTCCAGTTTGCTGTTCAATGACACCAGTTAAGTTTTCTTCATTATTATTAAGAATTGCATATATATTTAAGAGATTGTCATTCATTACTTTTTCATCTCTTTGAAAAGACATAGCCTGACATAGTAGATGAAAACTAACATCTTTAAAGGCACAAAAGTATTAAACATTTTTCCCACAAAGTTGTAGACACTCAAAGTACTATCAACAGGCATATCTTGTCACTCCTCAAAAATAAGAGCTGAACTAGTTAAAATTAATGTTGTAAAGAATACCTAATATAATGGAATCACTATAGAAGTGTTGAATATATCCAGGGCCCTATTTAGATAATTAATTAATCTATGTGCATTACACAGACTATAAAGCTTAGCAGAAGAATCCAATCCAGGGGATGTCCAGTACAGACTTTCCCACAAAAAAGTTATTTAATAATAATGCCCAGGCCTTTAAAATAGGATACTGAAAATGCTCCAATTAAAGAGCATATTGTTTTACAGATGTTGCTGTGTCTAGAGCAAGATCCTACCGCAAAGGTTAATATCAAGAGCACAATGATGATAAATTCTTTAAAAAATACCAAACCCAAATCAATTAATTTGTGAGACATTGTATTAAAGTCTCTGTTCTCTCTTTTTTGAAGCATGAATGAAGTAACTGAAGATCCAAGGCAGCTTAAGGAGTACTCAGTTTTCCCATGAAGATTTAGTCTTTTGTTTAGAAAGTATGAAGAAAAATAGCACTTACTGTGATCTGAGGAACTTCTAAAATAATCACTAATACAGCTTTTGTACATATAAGTAGCTAAGTTGGCCATCTGTACAATATCTAGAGGCCACCTACATGCCATGTCATGTGACTGCCTCAATGTTTAAGCCAGTGATGGGATGGTGAATCCTTCTTGGGCTTCAAATCTCACTGCCCAGCTCCTATTGATATCAGTCTAGCTTGCTGCAACCATTCTTTAAGACGTACATGGATACTCTGAATTGGAATAAATATCAGGTCTTCTGTAGTCAAAGAGCCATAGGCTCTCCCATCCTCATACTGGTCATCCAGTGCCAGGTGCAGATGTTGAGACTACAGCCAGCCATATGTACCACCTCCTCCCCGAGTGAATGCTAAAATGGTACCTCATCAGTATGGTCTTGGGCTACAGTTGCCACCAGGACCCAAGTACCACCACTGAGGAGGCTCTGGGCACAGCTGACCATTACACTTTATTTAAAGAGCTGTAAAATTTAGTATGCAAGTAGATTTTGACACAGACAAATTTGTCAGATCAGCATCTACACATGAGTCTGATACATAGCTTCATTTATGCTTCATTCTTGCTAAATATCGATTTCCTGTATTGATTTTAAGTCATAATTTTACTCAAGGTAACTATGTCAAAACTTTGACCTACTCATCTTACATGCTTCTTTACCCAAACAAGCAACTCCTCTTCCCACCCACCTTTTGTCTGTCAGGGATTTTGCTTCCTCCTGAACAGATAAAATATAGATGCCATGAGACTGAAAAAACAAAACAAAAAAACTCAGTAGTATAACCTTCCTTCCTTCAATAATTACTCTGCTGTTTCCTTGCCTATGTTCAGTTTTCCAGTCTATCCAATGGAGGCTATCCAAACCATGATTTAAATCTTCATTTCATCAGCTTTTTTCACGTACTGCATTTAAGCATCCATTTTTACCATTCCACTGAATGACTCATAAATGTGACCCCCATAAACCCACTGATTGCTTAATCAAATGGACACATGTTCATTCTTGTTTAATCTCTCTGGAGTGTTCTATATCACTGGCATGTCTTTTATATTGTGGTTCTCTCTCTCCTTTCTTTTTATTTATGACATCAAGGTTTTCACTCCAGTTTTTCTGAACATTGTTTCTCAAGTGTCTTCATTTAATCTCCTTTCTTTGACTGTCCTCTCATTATTGGCTCTTCCCAGAATCCCATTACCAAACTGTACCTCCTCAACTTCTCTATGAACACACTACACATCCACTCCTAATTGCCTGATTTCATGTATTGCATGTATTCTTGTAATTGTCAAATCTAAAATTTATTTCAAACCACTTCTGTCAGTTCCAGACATACATTTCTCTATCAGCCATACATTTATTGGCCCCACCACGAGATTCTTCAGACATTCACATTGAACATGATCCAGAACAAAGGAACAAGAATAAACATACATTTCAACACTCAGATCTTTCTCTTCCAGGGGGAGAAAAAATCAAAGAAATTAAGTTAGATCCTTAAAAGTGAATACCGAAAGAATTGAAATTTAAAAGTATTTCAACATTGAATAATTTGAGGAAAAAAATTACACTTGCATTTCTTTCAAGATAGATTTAATCACTGATGATGATTAAATCAGAAAATCCACAAACTGTGCTGCCATGGAAAGGAATAAAATATAGGAACATTCTTATATTAACAAGACATCATCAGTCATCACTGTGTCCCACTGAATTTTGATTCATTTGCTTCCAAGAGGAAACATTATAGTACAATAATATTGTCTGAGAACATTCATTGTAAGAAAAACTAATTTTAAAATAATCTTGTCTCATAAATACTTAGAAAAATGAAAAGTTTTTAAAAGAAAAAAGGCTTTTAATGAGGTTAATTAAATTGATTTGAAAGAGTAGAAAATTTAGAGATGCTACAACCAGGAAATGTGTTGAAGTATGAAAACAAGAAAAGAATACCTAAGTTATTAGTGGCATTTAAACTTTGCTCTCCCAGAATCAAAATATAATGGTTTCAGTCAGATCTCATTAAATGTGTAGGAATATTTCATACCTATGGAGAAAAGCTTTATTTCATTATTTTAATATTTTACAATGTAATTCTTTATAAAGGCTTTAGTAAAATATACACAAAAGGCACATGAACATTTAGTTTAGCTTTTTCTCTAGAAGCAGTGGAACAAAATAAGGTTTCAGAGAGAAAGAGAAAGACATAATAAGTAAATAAATGGAAAACAGACATTGTTACTCTCTTCCTTGTAGTATGAAATCAGGACCAGATGAAGGGGAAGAAAAGGTGATTGTGGCTATGATCAGTGAAATGATGTAGATGGACCATATGCATCATCCATCTATCACTTATAGCAGTGACTTTCAAAGGAAAAGAGAAACAAAGTAAGCATTCAAAGACAAAGTGGAAATCATTCCTAGTTAGTCAAGTGACCTATTTCAGAATGTATCTAAGTGGTAAGACTACCTGTATTTATAAAATTATAATGCAACAATTATGCTTGACAAACGAATGTATCTTTCAATCAAATGAATCCAATACTCCACCTTTGAGGATTTTCTGTCAGGAATGTAAATGGAGATTTTACCTACGGATAAATAAGTGAATAAATTACCTTTGTTGAGTTTCTCTTTTTATAAATTATGAAAGAAGGATATTGAGAATAAAGAATCTGTCTACAGAGTGTAGTAGAATTTAGGAGGAAAATAACTTTCTTCCTGCTGAGTAAACTTTAAATGGCCAGTCTGCTCAGATAAAAGAGCAGTACATATTTTGGCAATTATCTAAGAAACCACAAAAATTATACAGAAATCTCAGCATTTTAGATCTTGAAGGGGACTTAAAACTTTAGTCTGAATAATTTATTTCAGGAATTAAGAAGCGGAAGACCTAAAGGGTCAAGTACAATCTGAAATACCCTAGAAATATTTTAAGATAGCATGCTTTTTTGGATATGGCAACTAGTGCTATAGTCTATATTTCTAGAGATTTTCAGTTTTCCTTTGAAATAAATTCAATAATTTCTACTTTGCACAGGAGTGAAAAACTTGAAAGTATGATCACTTATAATGCCATGGAAATGTTTAATTGCTATTTTTTAATGCAAATTAATTTTCTCATATGCTTAATTTAAGTATCATCCAATTTTCCTCTCTGTGGCCTTTTGCTTAAGGAGTAATTACATTGCTGACATTTTTAATTAAAACAGTGCTATCTATTTTAAAAAGCATTAAGCCTGCCATTGATTTTTCTTTTTTTTTTTGCGGTACACGGGCCTCTCACTGTTGTGGCCTCTCCCGTTGCGGAGCACAGGCTCCGGACGCCCAGGCTCAGCGGCCATGGCTCACGGGCCCAGCCGCTCCGCGGCATGTGGGATCTTCCCGAACCGGGGCACGAACCCGTGTCCCGTGCATCGGCAGGCGGACTCTCAACCACTGCACCACCAGGGAAGCCCTGATTTTTAGATCCTGAATAAAATTTTGGTTGATGAATCAGGATATGTGTCTTAATACTCTATGAAGCCTATATGTATTAGCATACCATTTGAATTGAATATTATTCAGATAAAAATTCATTTATTAAAAGTCAATAGCATCATTAAAAATTAGGATCCTAATAAAATCAAACAGATTATATATATATATATATATATATGTATATATGGTCCATTTTAATGAGGCTACATATCACCTAATTTAATTTATAGTTGGATATTAGAGATTTAACATTTTAGCAATCTTTAGAGCTCTGAAAAATAATCAGTGATTTAGTATATATTTATTAGATATATTTCCCAATTCTGGAGAATGTTTCAAACTCTTAATGAAGTGAAGCTGTGACCCATTTATCCAATACATTGAGATTTTAGTAATGTTATACAGGATGCTTCTTTTTTTTTCTTTTTTTTAAATAATTTTTTAACTGAAGTATAGTTGATTTGCAATGTTGTGTTAGTTTCCGGTAAAAAACAAAGTGATTCAATTATACATTTTTTTTTTCAGATTCTTTCCCCTTATAGGTTATTACAAAATATTCAGTATAGTTTCTTGTGCTATACAGTAGGTCTTTGTTGATTATCTATTTTATATATAGTAGTATGTTTATGTTGATCCCAAACTCCTAATTTATCCCTCCTCCACTTACCCCTGCGGTAACCATAAGTTTGTTTTCTATGTCTTTGGGTTTATTTCTGTTTTATATATAAGTTCATTTGTATCTTTTTTTTTGTTGTTACTGTTAGATTCCACATGTAAGTGATATCATGTGATATCTGTCTTTCCCTGTCTGGCTTACTTCACTTAGTATGATAATCTCTAGGGCCATCCATGTTGCTGTAAATGGCATTATTTCATTCCTTTTTTTATGGCTGAGTAATATTCTATTGTATAAATATACCATGTCTTCTTTATCATTCATTCATCTGTGATGAACATTTAGGTTGCTTCCATATCTTGACTGTTGTAAATAGTGCTGCAGTGAACATTGGGGTGCATGTATCTTTTCAAATTACAGTTTTCTCCAGATATATGCCCAGGAGTAGGATTGTAGAATCATGTGGTAACTCTAGTTTTAGTTTGTTAAGGAAGCTTCACACTGTTCTCCATAGTGGCTGTATCAATTTACATTCCCCCCAACTGTATAGGAAGGTTCCTTTTTCTCCACACCCTCTCAGCATTTATTTGTAGACTTTTTGATGATGGCCATTCTGACCAGTGTGAAGTAATACCTCATTGTAGTTTTGACTTGCATTTCTCTAATAATTAGTGATGTTGAGCATCTTTTCATGTGCCTTTTGGCCATCCATATGTCTTCTTTGGATAAATGTTTATTTAGATCTTCTGCCCATTTTTTGATAGGGTTGTGAATGGACCTATGAATTCTGAAAGGTATTAATTTCAGTGGAGAAAGGAATCTCAGTAATCTGTAAATGAGAACAAAGCAGAGATCTAGTCAAGTATGTAGCAAAAGAATCTTACCTAAATATTCCCCAAACCAAGGCTCTGAGACCTAGATGGAAGTGGCTCTTAATCTAATGCAGATGGATCTATATTACAAAGTGAGGGAGTGACTGAGATCAATCCTTGGCAGTTCTGTATAACTTGACTTTTGTTTCAAGGATCATTCTACTCTTAATATCTTACACTGTGGACAAATGAAGTCGATATGCACATCTTAAGTGAATGGCATGAAGGGGAAGATACAGTTCTTATATTTACTATATAGTAAAAAGGGGCTTTAAAACCAAAGATACCCATACAATATAATTTCTATGGCTACCAGCTTACTGCTTATATCCCTCCTAGTCTATTCTTCATTCTGTAATCTTCACATTCTAAAGTTAAATACACTTAAAGATTCATATATATATATATATATATATATATGACTCATATATATATATATGATTATATCACTGGCATTTAATGTTTAATTTAGTTTAAATGTTTCTTACTTAGAAATTATCTAGTGTAGTACATAATCAGACATACAATTTCTCAGAACTTAGACTCCATTCTCAAATTCAGATCTTGAATAAGTTTATCACATTTATAACACTCATGACTCCATTCCATCAGTGTTTACTTAACCCAACAATACAACACAGACTTAACTTTCCTCCCATAATTTCCTTTGATTTAAACTCCCTCCGCTGTGAAGGAATTTGGTGTATTCCATACGTGGCCAGGGGCTAATTGTGATTTTTCCCACTATGCAAGATTATGGGTGGTAATATATGTTTTCAAATGCTGCATTTTCTTCTCTAATTTGAGCCTCTTTCAGCTAATTCTCATGCTGAAATTCTCATTTTGCAGCTCTAGGCATTAAGCAGTGGGTGGAATTTAATGATGAAAGCAGCTGATTTTATTAATGCAAATACAGCAGCTGCATCAAATTCCTATTTAGAAGATGTGATAGTTGGGAAGGGAGATGGTCAGAGCCTTTCTTATTGCCTCATGACTACTTTTCATATTGAGAGAACACAAAAAAATTCTTCCCAATTAGGGAATATTTAGAAGTCACAATGATGAGGTGAAACCAGAAACTAAAAGGTGAGGAAGAAACGTTGAATATACCAGCCATAAATCAACATTTGGGCAAAAACTGCATGTGAAAATTATTGGCCTTACTAAAGAATAACATTCCTTGGCAATTAATAAAATATCTGGAATTAAAATGAAATAAAACTCTTTGATATCCATACAGTCTAGCTAAGGAAATAATTCATTTCTAATTTTTAAATTAATTTAAATATTTTCTGAAGCATTTTAACAATAAAAGTATTTTCATTTTAGCCATTATTATGTCACTTTATAGGTTTAAATTTGAATGATTCACTCCATGTAGAGTGCATTTTGAATCTGAATCATGAGGTATATAAATACAGATTTGTGTATCTATGGAAAATGTTCTCTGTATTACGTTGAACATTTTTCTTGGTCATAAAAAATGTGAGACCAGAGAAATTAATTTAATTTTTCTCTACTTATATAAGTATACAAAAATATTCAATCACTAAACACTAAAGCTCAAGGAATTTAAATAAAGAATAGTGTAATATTTTTGTTTTATTTGTATTTAATAACTTTATTGAACTTCCAAATACTGTTTGTGTAAATGTAAATTGGTAAAATCTTTCTCTCAAAACATAGCAAAATGATTCAAAGACAAAAACAGGCAATATAAACTTTGATTTGCTCCAGATACACACTCTAGAAATAATGACAAATGTCAAAAGAAAATGGTACAAGAAAGTTTATTGTAGCTTTCCTTATATTTGGAAGTATGCAATAGAGAATGGACAGATAAAAAAGATAATTTCAGGTAGGATTGAGTATTGTAAAGGAAGTAAAATATAAAATAGTATTATACTTGAGCATGATGGGAAGAGGCTAATTTAAGTAAGGTGCTTGGGGAAGGCTTCTCTGTGGAAGTGACATTTGATTTGATACTTAAATGATAAGGAGTAGTTTACCAATGCAATAGCTGTAGACAGAGTGTGAGCAAGTGATAAAGAACTGAGATGAAAATAAGCTTGGCATTTTCAAAGATAAGAGAAATGATCAATGTGTGCTAGGCAAGTACAAAACTGGGAAGAAATTGGGCGGGGGATCATAATCTTGGGTGATAGATGCCATGATAGGAAAGCCTGAAAATGGGAATCTATTTTTAATAGATATGTAGTTCCTGTTGGAACTTCTGGAATTAAAAAGCCAGAATAGCATTCTGGAATCAGATAATATAACGTTTTAAGCCATAGGAAGGTTTATAGATTTATTTAAATGTGCACAGAAGCCACTAGAAAGGTTGGAGAAGCACCACACCGTTATATTTTAAAGAACCATATGCCTTCTTCTGTTGGGAGAATGTACTCTGATGTGGGGACAAGTTAAGGTCTGAAGCAGTGAGATCCATTAGAAGCTGGTATAGTAATATAACTTCTATTATTATATTTATGATCTTCAGAATACACTTAATTCATTTATTCATATTCATATTGTATTCTGAAGATCATAACAACTGTAACAGTTCCACTGCAACGACTAGCAAAGCTAATTCCGTTGCAAAAATTATAATTTTAAAGACACTAAAGAGCAGTGGAAGCACCAATGAATCAAATCGGAATTCCAGAGATGGGGGACTCTCCTTATGTGTTAGCTGAGTATCCCATCATTGGCTATATTCTTTTGATGATATTTGCCGATTATAAGCTGGGACCAAGGAGGGGCTTGGCTCTGGGTCAGACTTAGCCCATGCCGAGGAACTCCACTGGAAGTAAGAAAAGCTGTAAGTCTTCTGGAACTTTACAGAGTTGATAGAGGAAACAGACAATGTGAGAATACCCCAATAGAGCCAGTTTTCTCCAATGGACAAATTCTGAATCTCAATCTGCTGGCAGGTGGCTTGTTTACTACTAAACTGAGTAATATCTCCTGTGATTGAGTTATACTTAGGACAGATCTACTAAAGAAATGGAGCCTGTCTCAAAACACAGTTATTTTTTTCCTCAACATATCTGCAAGATTTAAAAACAGGAGGAGGCAAACATCTGGAGAGCTAAACTTAACATTTCTGCAGGTCAGAATCTCCCAGGTTTTCAGGGCTAAGGAAAAAGAGATCTGACAGGCTCCCAGTCCAAAGATTAAAATGTCCCAATAACATGCCCCAAGAACAGACAGACCGGAGGTAGATTGAATCTTATGTAGACTGGAGCCCAGAGATGACCCAATTCAGTCCCTAATTTGAGATCAGCTCTTTACCCTATCTTCCTAGAGAAGAAAGGAAAACACTCTTTGGCAGAAAGAAACCTGCTGAAGGCTCCATGATTCTTTAAAAAAATAACCAGACAGGCAATAAGTAAGTAAAAGGTGACAAAATTATATTTGTTAATTAGC